>NW_027480504.1:970701-1294269 GCF_051401765.1 Calliopsis andreniformis
CCTCAATACTCAATCGTCAGTCCTCAGTCCTCAATCCTCAACCCTCAATCCTCGTTCCTCAAACCTCAATCCTCAACCCTCAGCCCTCATCCTCAATTCTCAATTCTCAATACTCAATCCTCAATCCTCAATCTTCAATCCTCAATAATCAATCTCCAATCCTAGATCCTCACCCCCAATCCTCAATCCTTAATCCTCAATCTTCAATGCTCAATCCCCAATCCCCAATCCTCAATCCTCAATCCTCAATCCTCAGTAATCAATCCTCAATCCTCAATCCTCATTCTTCAATCCTCAATACCCAATCCTCAATCTTCATTCCTCAATCCTCAATCATCAGTTCTCAATCCTCAATCCTCAATCTTCAATCCTCAATGCTCAATCCTCAATCCTCAATCCTCAGTCCTCAATCCTCAATCCTCAACCCTCAAACCTCAACCCTCAACCGTCAGTACTCGTCCTCAATCGTCAACACTCAATCCTCAATCCTCAATCTTCAATCCTCATTCTTAAATCCTCAATACCCAATCCTCAGACTTCAGTCCTCAATCCTCAATCCTCAATCCTCAATCCTCAATCCTCATTCTTCAATCCTCAATACCCAATCCTCAATCTTCAATCCTCAATCTTCAATCCTCAATACTCAATCTTCAATCCTCAATCCTCATTCCTCAATCCTCAATCCTCAATCCTCAATCCTCAATCCTCAATCGTCAATCTTCAATCCTCAATACTCAATGTTCAATCCTCAATCCTCAATACTCAATACTCAATCCTCATTCTTCAATCCTCAATCCTCATTCTTGAATCCTCAATACCCAATCCTCAATCTTCAAACCTCAATCCTCAATCCTCAATTCTCAACCCGCAATCCTCTGTCCTCAGTCCTCAAACCTAAATCCTCAAATCTCAGCACTCATCCTCAATCCTCAATCCTCAATCCTCAATCCTCAATCTTCAATCCTCAATACTCAATCTTCAAACCTCAATCCTCAGTCCTCAAACCTCAATTATGAATACTCAATCCTGCATCCTCAATCCTCAATCCTCAGTAATCAGTCCTCAATCCTCAATACTCAATCGTCAGTCCTCAGTCCTCAATCCTCATCCCTCAATCCTCGTTCCTCAAACCTCAATCCTCAACACTCAGCCCTCAACCTCAATTCTCAATTCTCAATACTCAATCCTCAATCCTCAATCTTCAATCCTCAATAATCAATCTCCAATCCTAGATCCTCAATCCCCAATCCTCAATCCTTAATCCTCAATCTTCAATCCTCAATCCCCAGTCCTCAATCTCCAATCCTCAATGCTTAATCCTCAATCTTCAATCCTCAGTCCTCAATCCTCAATCCTCAATCCTCAAACCTCAATCCTCAACCGTCAGTCCTCGTCCTCAATCCTCAACCCTCAATCATCAATCCACAATCTTCAATCCTCAATACTCAATATTCAGTCCTCAATCCTCAATCCTCAATCCTCAATCTTCAATCCTCAATCCTCAATCCTCAATCCTCAATCCTCAATCCTCATTCTTCAATCCTCAATACCCAATCCACAATCTTCATTAATCAATCCTCAATCATCAATTCTCAATCCTCAATCCTCAATCTTCAATCCTCAATGCTCAATCTTCAATCCTCAATCCCCAGTCCTCAATCTTCAATCCTCAATGCTCAATCCTCAATCCTCAATCCTCAGTCCTAAATCCTCAATCCTCAACCCTCAAACCTCAATCCTCAACCGTCAGTCCTCGTCCTCAGTTGTCAACACTCAATCCTCAATCCTCAATCTTCAATCCTCAATACTCAATATTCAATACTCAATCCTCAATCTTCAATCCTCAATCTTCAATCCTCAATACCCAATCCACAATCTTCATTAATCAATCCTCAATCATCAATTCTCAATCCTCAATCCTCAATCTTCAATCCTCAATGCTCAATCTTCAATCCTCAATCCCCAGTCCTCAATCTTCAATCCTCAATGCTCAATCCTCAATCCTCAATCCTCAGTCCTAAATCCTCAATCCTCAACCCTCAAACCTCAATCCTCAACCGTCAGTCCTCGTCCTCAGTTGTCAACACTCAATCCTCAATCCTCAATCTTCAATCCTCAATACTCAATATTCAATACTCAATCCTCAATCTTCAATCCTCAATCTTCAATCCTCAATACTCAATCCTCAATACTCAATCCTCAATCCTCAATCCTCAATCCTCAATCCTCAGTCCTCAATCCTCAATCCTCAACCCTCAAACCTCAATCCTCAACCGTCAGTGCTCGTCCTCAATCGTCAACACTCAATCCTCAATCCCCAATCTTCAATCCTCAATACTCAATATTCAATACTCAATCCTCAATCTTCAATCCTCAATCCTCAATCATCAATCCTCAATCCTCAATCCTCAATCCTCAATCCTCAATCCTCAATCCTCAATCCTCATTCTTCAATCCTCAATACCCAATCCTCAATCCTCATTCTTCAATCCTCAATACCCAATCCACAATCTTCAATACTCAATCGTCAATCCTCAATTCTAAATCCTCAATCCTCAATCCTCAATCCTCAATCCTCAATCCTCAATCTTAATCTTCAATCCTCAGTACTCAATCTTCAATCCTCAATCCTCAATCCTCAATACTCAAACCTCACTCCTCAGTCCGCAGTCCTCAAACCCCAATCCTCAATCCTCAATCCTCAATCCTCAATCCTCAGTAATAAATCCTCAATCCTCAATACTCAATCGTCAGTCCTCAGTCCTCAATCCTCAACCCTCAATCCTCGTTCCTCAAACCTCAATCCTCAACCCTCAGCCCTCATCCTCAATTCTCAATTCTCAATACTCAATCCTCAATCCTCAATCTTCAATCCTCAATAATCAATCTCCAATCCTAGATCCTCACCCCCAATCCTCAATCCTTAATCCTCAATCTTCAATGCTCAATCCCCAATCCCCAATCCTCAATCCTCAATCCTCAATCCTCAGTAATCAATCCTCAATCCTCAATCCTCATTCTTCAATCCTCAATACCCAATCCTCAATCTTCATTCCTCAATCCTCAATCATCAGTTCTCAATCCTCAATCCTCAATCTTCAATCCTCAATGCTCAATCCTCAATCCTCAATCCTCAATCCTCAGTACTCAATCCTCAATCCTCAACCCTCAAACCTCAACCCTCAACCGTCAGTACTCGTCCTCAATCGTCAACACTCAATCCTCAATCCTCAATCTTCAATCCTCATTCTTAAATCCTCAATACCCAATCCTCAGACTTCAGTCCTCAATCCTCAATCCTCAATCCTCAATCCTCAATCCTCATTCTTCAATCCTCAATACCCAATCCTCAATCTTCAATCCTCAATCTTCAATCCTCAATACTCAATCTTCAATCCTCAATCCTCATTCCTCAATCCTCAATCCTCAATCCTCAATCCTCAATCCTCAATCGTCAATCTTCAATCCTCAATACTCAATGTTCAATCCTCAACCCTCAATACTCAATACTCAATCCTCATTCTTCAATCCTCAATCCTCATTCTTGAATCCTCAATACCCAATCCTCAATCTTCAAACCTCAATCCTCAATCCTCAATTCTCAACCCGCAATCCTCTGTCCTCAGTCCTCAAACCTAAATCCTCAAATCTCAGCACTCATCCTCAATCCTCAATCCTCAATCCTCAATCCTCAATCTTCAATCCTCAATACTCAATCTTCAAACCTCAATCCTCAGTCCTCAAACCTCAATTATGAATACTCAATCCTGCATCCTCAATCCTCAATCCTCAGTAATCAGTCCTCAATCCTCATCCCTCAATCCTCGTTCCTCAAACCTCAGTCCTCAACACTCAGCCCTCAACCTCAATTCTCAATTCTCAATACTCAATCCTCAATCCTCAATCTTCAATCCTCAATAATCAATCTCCAATCCTAGATCCTCAATCCCCAATCCTCAATCCTTAATCCTCAATCTTCAATCCTCAATCCCCAGTCCTCAATCTCCAATCCTCAATGCTTAATCCTCAATCTTCAATCCTCAGTCCTCAATCCTCAATCCTCAATCCTCAAACCTCAATCCTCAACCGTCAGTCCTCGTCCTCAATCCTCAACCCTCAATCCACAATCCTCAATCCTCAATCCTCAATACTCAGTCCTCAATCCTCAATCTTCAATCCTCAATACTCAATCTTCAATCCTCAATCCTCAATCCTCAATCCTCAATCCTCAATCCTCAATCCTCAATCCTCAATTCTCAACCCTCAATCCTCAGTCCTCAGTCCTCAAACCTCAATCCTCAAACCTCAGCACTCATCCTCAATCCTCAATCCTCAATCCTCAATCCTCAATCCTCAATCTTCAATCCTCAATACTCAATCTTCAAACCTCAATCCTCAGTCCTCAAACCTCAATTCTGAATCCTCAATCCTGCATCCTCAATCCTCAATCCTCAGTAATCAATCCCCAATCCTCAATACCCAATCGTCAGTCCTCAGTCCTCAATCCTCATCCCTCAATCCTCGTTCCTCAAACCTCAATCCTCAACCCTCAGCCCTCAACCTCAATTCTCAATTCTCAATACTCAATCCTCAATCCTCAATCTTCAATCCTCAATAATCAATCTCCAATCCTAGATCCTCAATCCCCAATCCTCAATCCTTAATCCTCAATCTTCAATCCTCAATCCCCAGTCCTCAATCTCCAATCCTCAATGCTCAATCCTCTATCTTCAATCCTCAGTCCTCAATCCTCAATCCTCAATCCTCAAACCTCAATCCTCAACCGTCAGTCCTCGTCCTCAATCCTCAACCCTCAATCATCAATCCACAATCTTCAATCCTCAATACTCAATATTCAGTCCTCAGTCCTCAATACTCAATCCTCAATCTTCAATCCTCAATCCTCAATCCTCAATCCTCAATCCTCAATCTTCAATCCTCAATGCTCAATCCTCAATCCTCAATCCTCAGTCCTCAATCCTCAATCCACAACCCTCAACCGTCAGTACTCGTCCTCACTCGTCAACACTCAATCCTCAATCCTCAATCTTCAATCCTCATCCTTCAATCCTCAATACACAATCCTCAATCTTCAATCCTCAATCCTCAGTCCTCAATTCTCAATCCTCAATCCTCAGTCCCCAGTCCTCAAACCTCAAACCTCAATCCTCAACCCTCAGCCCTCATCCTCAATCCTCAATCCTCAATCCTCAATTCTCAATCCACAATCTTCAATCCCCAATACTCAATCTTCAATCCTCAATCCTCAATCCTCAATCCTCAATCCTCAATCCTCAATCCTCAATCCTCAATTTTCAATCCTCAATCTTCAATCCTCAATCTCCAATCCTCAATGCTTAATCCTCAATCTTCAATCCTCAGTCCTCAATCCTCAATCCTCAATCCTCAAACCTCAATCCTCAACCGTCAGTCCTCGTCCTCAATCCTCAACCCTCAATCCACAATCCTCAATCCTCAATCCTCAATACTCAGTCCTCAATCCTCAATCTTCAATCCTCAATACTCAATCTTCAATCCTCAATCCTCAATCCTCAATCCTCAATCCTCAATCCTCAATCCTCAATCCTCAATTCTCAACCCTCAATCCTCAGTCCTCAGTCCTCAAACCTCAATCCTCAAACCTCAGCACTCATCCTCAATCCTCAATCCTCAATCCTCAATCCTCAATCCTCAATCTTCAATCCTCAATACTCAATCTTCAAACCTCAATCCTCAGTCCTCAAACCTCAATTCTGAATCCTCAATCCTGCATCCTCAATCCTCAATCCTCAGTAATCAATCCACAATCCTCAATACCCAATCGTCAGTCCTCAGTCCTCAATCCTCATCCCTCAATCCTCGTTCCTCAAACCTCAATCCTCAACCCTCAGCCCTCAACCTCAATTCTCAATTCTCAATACTCAATCCTCAATCCTCAATCTTCAATCCTCAATAATCAATCTCCAATCCTAGATCCTCAATCCCCAATCCTCAATCCTTAATCCTCAATCTTCAATCCTCAATCCCCAGTCCTCAATCTCCAATCCTCAATGCTCAATCCTCTATCTTCAATCCTCAGTCCTCAATCCTCAATCCTCAATCCTCAAACCTCAATCCTCAACCGTCAGTCCTCGTCCTCAATCCTCAACCCTCAATCATCAATCCACAATCTTCAATCCTCAATACTCAATATTCAGTCCTCAGTCCTCAATACTCAATCCTCAATCTTCAATCCTCAATCCTCAATCCTCAATCCTCAATCCTCAATCGTCAATCCTCAATGCTCAATCCTCAATCCTCAATCCTCAGTCCTCAATCCTCAATCCTCAACCCTCAACCGTCAGTACTCGTCCTCACTCGTCAACACTCAATCCTCAATCCTCAATCTTCAATCCTCATCCTTCAATCCTCAATACACAATCCTCAATCTTCAATCCTCAATCCTCAGTCCTCAATTCTCAATCCTCAATCCTCAGTCCCCAGTCCTCAAACCTCAAACCTCAATCCTCAACCCTCAGCCCTCATCCTCAATCCTCAATCCTCAATCCTCAATTCTCAATCCACAATCTTCAATCCCCAATACTCAATCTTCAATCCTCAATCCTCAATCCTCAATCCTCAATCCTCAATCCTCAATCCTCAATCCTCAATTTTCAATCCTCAATCTTCAATCCTCAATAGTCAATATTCAATCCTCAATCCTCAATTCTCAATCTTCAATCCTCAATACTGAACCTTCAATCCTCAATCCACAATCCTCAATCCTCAATCCTCAATCCTCAGTAATCAATCCTCAATCTTCAATACTCAATCGTCATTCCTCAGTCCTCAATCCTCAATCCTCAATCCTCGTTCCTCAAACCTCAATCCACAACCCTCAGTCCTCATCCTCAATTCTCAATTCTCAATCCTCAATCCTCAATCCTCAATATTCAATCATCAATAATCAATCTCCAATCCTAGATCCTCAATACCCAATCTTCAATCCTTAATCCTCAATCTTCAATCCTCAATCCCCAGTCCTCAATCTTCAATCCTCAATGCTCAATCCTCAATCCTCAATCCACAGTCCTCAGTCCTCAACCCTCAACCCTCAAACCTCAATCCTCAACCGTCAGTCCTCGTCCTCTGTCGTCAACACTCAATCCTCAATCCTCAATCTTCAATCCTCAATACTCAATATTCAATACTCAATCCTCAATCTTCAATCCTCAATCTTCAATCCTCAATCCTCAATCCTCAATCCTCAATCCTCAATCCTCAATCCTCAATCCTCAATCCTCATTCTTCAATCCTCAATACCCAATCCTCAATCTTCAATCCTCAATACTCAATCCTCAATACTCAATCCTCAATCCTCAATATTCAATCCTCAGTCCCACATCCTCAATCTTCAATACTCACTCCTCAGTCCTGAGTCTTCAATCCTCAATACTCAGTCTTCAATCCTCAATCCTCAATCCTCAATCCTCAATCCTCAATCCTCATTCTCCAATCCACAATACCTAATCCTCAATCTTCAATCCTCAATCCCCAATCCTCAATTCTAAATCCTCAATCCTCAATCCTCAATCCTCAATCCTCAATCCTCAATCCTCAATCCTCAAACTTCAATCCTCAACCGTCAGTCCTCGTCCTCAATCCTCAACCCTCAATCCTCAATCCTCATTCTTCAATCCTCAATCCTCAATCCTCAATCCTCAATCCTCAATCTTCAATCCTCAATACTCAATATTCAGCCCTCAATCCTCAATCCTCAATCCTCAATCCTCAGTCCCCAGTCCTCAAACCTCAATCCTCAATCCTCAATCCTCAATCCTCGTTCCTCAAACCTCAATCCTCAATCCTCAATCCTCATTCTTCAATCCTCATTCTTAAATCCTCAATACCCAATCCTCAGACTTCAGTCCTCAATCCTCAATCCTCAATCCTCAATCCTCAATCCTCATTCTTCAATACTCAATACCCAATCCTCAATCTTCAATCCTCAATCTTCAATCCTCAATACTCAATCTTCAATCCTCAATCCTCATTCCTCAATCCTCAATCCTCAATCCTCAATCCTCAATCCTCAATCCTCAATCGTCAATCTTCAATCCTCAATACTCAATGTTCAATCCTCAATCCTCAATACTCAATACTCAATCCTCATTCTTCAATCCTCAATCCTCATTCTTGAATCCTCAATACCCAATCCTCAATCTTCAAACCTCAATCCTCAATCCTCAATTCTCAACCCGCAATCCTCTGTCCTCAGTCCTCAAACCTAAATCCTCAAATCTCAGCACTCATCCTCAATCCTCAATCCTCAATCCTCAATCCTCAATCTTCAATCCTCAATACTCAATCTTCAAACCTCAATCCTCAGTCCTCAAACCTCAATTATGAATACTCAATCCTGCATCCTCAATCCTCAATCCTCAGTAATCAGTCCTCAATCCTCAATACTCAATCGTCAGTCCTCAGTCCTCAATCCTCATCGCTCAATCCTCGTTCCTCAAACCTCAATCCTCAACACTCAGCCCTCAACCTCAATTCTCAATTCTCAATACTCAATCCTCAATCCTCAATCTTCAATCCTCAATAATCAATCTCCAATCCTAGATCCTCAATCCCCAATCCTCAATCCTTAATCCTCAATCTTCAATCCTCAATCCCCAGTCCTCAATCTCCAATCCTCAATGCTTAATCCTCAATCTTCAATCCTCAGTCCTCAATCCTCAATCCTCAATCCTCAAACCTCAATCCTCAACCGTCAGTCCTCGTCCTCAATCCTCAACCCTCAATCATCAATCCACAATCTTCAATCCTCAATACTCAATATTCAGTCCTCAATCCTCAATCCTCAATCCTCAATCTTCAATCCTCAATCCTCAATCCTCAATCCTCAATCCTTAATCCTCATTCTTCAATCCTCAATACCCAATCCACAATCTTCATTAATCAATCCTCAATCATCAATTCTCAATCCTCAATCCTCAATCTTCAATCCTCAATGCTCAATCTTCAATCCTCAATCCCCAGTCCTCAATCTTCAATCCTCAATGCTCAATCCTCAATCCTCAATCCTCAGTCCTAAATCCTCAATCCTCAACCCTCAAACCTCAATCCTCAACCGTCAGTCCTCGTCCTCAGTTGTCAACACTCAATCCTCAATCCTCAATCTTCAATCCTCAATACTCAATATTCAATACTCAATCCTCAATCTTCAATCCTCAATCTTCAATCCTCAATACTCAATCCTCAATACTCAATCCTCAATCCTCAATCCTCAATCCTCAATCCTCAATCCTCATTATTCAATCCTCAATACCCAATCCTCAATCTTCAATCCTCAATACTCAATCCTCAATCCTCAATCCTCAATCCTCAATCCTCAATATTCAATCCTCAGTACCAGATCCTCAATCTTCAATACTCACTCCTCAATCCTGAATCTTCAATCCTCAATACTCAGTCTTCAAGCCTCAATCCTCAATCCTCAATCCTCAATTATCAATCCTCATTCTCCAATCCTCAATACACAATCCTCAATCTTCAATCCTCAATCCCCAATCCTCAATTCTAAATCCTCAATCCTCAATCCTCAATCCTCAATCCTCAATCCTCAATCCTCAATCCTCAATCCTCAAACTTCAATCCTCAACCGTCAGTCCTCGTCCTCAATCCTCAACCCTCAATCCTCGATCCTCATTCTTCAATCCTCAATCCTCAATCCTCAATCCTCAATCCTCAATCTTCAATCCTCAATACTCAATCTTCAATCCTCAATCCTCAGTCCTCAAACCTCAATCCTCAATCCTCAATCCTCAGTAATCAATCCTCAATCTTCAATACTGAATCGTCAATCCTCAATTCTCAACCCTCAATCCTCAATCCACAATCTTCAATCCTCAATACTCAATATTCAGTCCTCAGTCCTCAATACTCAATCCTCAATCTTCAATCCTCAATCCTCAATCCTCAATCCTCAATCCTCAATCTTCAATCCTCAATGCTCAATCC
This sequence comes from Calliopsis andreniformis, assembly GCF_051401765.1. NCBI lineage: Eukaryota > Metazoa > Arthropoda > Insecta > Hymenoptera > Andrenidae > Calliopsis > Calliopsis andreniformis. Next base: position 980,707 of record NW_027480504.1, read on the forward strand.
TCAATCCTCAATCCTCAGTCCTCAATCCTCAATCCTCAACCCTCAACCGTCAGTACTCGTCCTCACTCGTCAACACTCAATCCTCAATCCTCAATCTTCAATCCTCATCCTTCAATCCTCAATACACAATCCTCAATCTTCAATCCTCAATCCTCAGTCCTCAATTCTCAATCCTCAATCCTCAGTCCCCAGTCCTCAAACCTCAAACCTCAATCCTCAACCCTCAGCCCTCATCCTCAATCCTCAATCCTCAATCCTCAATTCTCAATCCACAATCTTCAATCCCCAATACTCAATCTTCAATCCTCAATCCTCAATCCTCAATCCTCAATCCTCAATCCTCAATCCTCAATCCTCAATTTTCAATCCTCAATCTTCAATCCTCAATAGTCAATATTCAATCCTCAATCCTCAATTCTCAATCTTCAATCCTCAATACTGAACCTTCAATCCTCAATCCACAATCCTCAATCCTCAATCCTCAATCCTCAGTAATCAATCCTCAATCTTCAATACTCAATCGTCATTCCTCAGTCCTCAATCCTCAATCCTGAATCCTCGTTCCTCAAACCTCAATCCACAACCCTCAGTCCTCATCCTCAATTCTCAATTCTCAATCCTCAATCCTCAATCCTCAATATTCAATCATCAATAATCAATCTCCAATCCTAGATCCTCAATACCCAATCTTCAATCCTTAATCCTCAATCTTCAATCCTCAATCCCCAGTCCTCAATCTTCAATCCTCAATGCTCAATCCTCAATCCTCAATCCACAGTCCTCAGTCCTCAACCCTCAACCCTCAAACCTCAATCCTCAACCGTCAGTCCTCGTCCTCTGTCGTCAACACTCAATCCTCAATCCTCAATCTTCAATCCTCAATACTCAATATTCAATACTCAATCCTCAATCTTCAATCCTCAATCTTCAATCCTCAATCCTCAATCCTCAATCCTCAATCCTCAATCCTCAATCCTCATTCTTCAATCCTCAATACCCAATCCTCAATCTTCAATCCTCAATACTCAATCCTCAATACTCAATCCTCAATCCTCAATATTCAATCCTCAGTCCCACATCCTCAATCTTCAATACTCACTCCTCAGTCCTGAGTCTTCAATCCTCAATACTCAGTCTTCAATCCTCAATCCTCAATCCTCAATCCTCAATCCTCAATCCTCATTCTCCAATCCTCAATACCTAATCCTCAATCTTCAATCCTCAATCCCCAATCCTCAATTCTAAATCCTCAATCCTCAATCTTCAATCCTCAATCCTCAATCCTCAATCCTCAATCCTCAAACTTCAATCCTCAACCGTCAGTCCTCGTCCTCAATCCTCAACCCTCAATCCTCAATCCTCATTCTTCAATCCTCAATCCTCAATCCTCAATCCTCAATCCTCAATCTTCAATCCTCAATACTCAATATTCAGCCCTCAATCCTCAATCCTCAATCCTCAATCCTCAGTCCCCAGTCCTCAAACCTCAATCCTCAATCCTCAATCCTCAATCCTCGTTCCTCAAACCTCAATCCTCAATCCTCAATCCTCATTCTTCAATCCTCAACACCCAATCCACAACCTTCATTTCTCAATCCTCAATTCTCAATACTCAATCCTCAATCCTCAATCTTCAATCCTCAATAATCAATCTCCAATCCTAGATCCTCACCCCCAATCCTCAATCCTTAATCCTCAATCTTCAATGCTCAATCCCCAATCCCCAATCCTCAATCCTCAATCCTCAATCCTCAGTAATCAATCCTCAATCCTCAATCCTCATTCTTCAATCCTCAATACCCAATCCTCAATCTTCATTCCTCAATCCTCAATCATCAGTTCTCAATCCTCAATCCTCAATCTTCAATCCTCAATGCTCAATCCTCAATCCTCAATCCTCAATCCTCAGTACTCAATCCTCAATCCTCAACCCTCAAACCTCAACCCTCAACCGTCAGTACTCGTCCTCAATCGTCAACACTCAATCCTCAATCCTCAATCTTCAATCCTCATTCTTAAATCCTCAATACCCAATCCTCAGACTTCAGTCCTCAATCCTCAATCCTCAATCCTCAATCCTCAATCCTCATTCTTCAATCCTCAATACCCAATCCTCAATCTTCAATCCTCAATCTTCAATCCTCAATACTCAATCTTCAATCCTCAATCCTCATTCCTCAATCCTCAATCCTCAATCCTCAATCCTCAATCCTCAATCGTCAATCTTCAATCCTCAATACTCAATGTTCAATCCTCAACCCTCAATACTCAATACTCAATCCTCATTCTTCAATCCTCAATCCTCATTCTTGAATCCTCAATACCCAATCCTCAATCTTCAAACCTCAATCCTCAATCCTCAATTCTCAACCCGCAATCCTCTGTCCTCAGTCCTCAAACCTAAATCCTCAAATCTCAGCACTCATCCTCAATCCTCAATCCTCAATCCTCAATCCTCAATCTTCAATCCTCAATACTCAATCTTCAAACCTCAATCCTCAGTCCTCAAACCTCAATTATGAATACTCAATCCTGCATCCTCAATCCTCAATCCTCAGTAATCAGTCCTCAATCCTCATCCCTCAATCCTCGTTCCTCAAACCTCAATCCTCAACACTCAGCCCTCAACCTCAATTCTCAATTCTCAATACTCAATCCTCAATCCTCAATCTTCAATCCTCAATAATCAATCTCCAATCCTAGATCCTCAATCCCCAATCCTCAATCCTTAATCCTCAATCTTCAATCCCCAATCCCCAGTCCTCAATCTCCAATCCTCAATGCTTAATCCTCAATCTTCAATCCTCAGTCCTCAATCCTCAATCCTCAATCCTCAAACCTCAATCCTCAACCGTCAGTCCTCGTCCTCAATCCTCAACCCTCAATCCACAATCCTCAATCCTCAATCCTCAATACTCAGTCCTCAATCCTCAATCTTCAATCCTCAATACTCAATCTTCAATCCTCAATCCTCAATCCTCAATCCTCAATCCTCAATCCTCAATCCTCAATCCTCAATTCTCAACCCTCAATCCTCAGTCCTCAGTCCTCAAACCTCAATCCTCAAACCTCAGCACTCATCCTCAATCCTCAATCCTCAATCCTCAATCCTCAATCCTCAATCTTCAATCCTCAATACTCAATCTTCAAACCTCAATCCTCAGTCCTCAAACCTCAATTCTGAATCCTCAATCCTGCATCCTCAATCCTCAATCCTCAGTAATCAATCCACAATCCTCAATACCCAATCGTCAGTCCTCAGTCCTCAATCCTCATCCCTCAATCCTCGTTCCTCAAACCTCAATCCTCAACCCTCAGCCCTCAACCTCAATTCTCAATTCTCAATACTCAATCCTCAATCCTCAATCTTCAATCCTCAATAATCAATCTCCAATCCTAGATCCTCAATCCCCAATCCTCAATCCTTAATCCTCAATCTTCAATCCTCAATCCCCAGTCCTCAATCTCCAATCCTCAATGCTCAATCCTCTATCTTCAATCCTCAGTCCTCAATCCTCAATCCTCAATCCTCAAACCTCAATCCTCAACCGTCAGTCCTCGTCCTCAATCCTCAACCCTCAATCATCAATCCACAATCTTCAATCCTCAATACTCAATATTCAGTCCTCAGTCCTCAATACTCAATCCTCAATCTTCAATCCTCAATCCTCAATCCTCAATCCTCAATCCTCAATCTTCAATCCTCAATGCTCAATCCTCAATCCTCAATCCTCAGTCCTCAATCCTCAATCCTCAACCCTCAACCGTCAGTACTCGTCCTCACTCGTCAACACTCAATCCTCAATCCTCAATCTTCAATCCTCATCCTTCAATCCTCAATACACAATCCTCAATCTTCAATCCTCAATCCTCAGTCCTCAATTCTCAATCCTCAATCCTCAGTCCCCAGTCCTCAAACCTCAAACCTCAATCCTCAACCCTCAGCCCTCATCCTCAATCCTCAATCCTCAATCCTCAATTCTCAATCCACAATCTTCAATCCCCAATACTCAATCTTCAATCCTCAATCCTCAATCCTCAATCCTCAATCCTCAATCCTCAATCCTCAATCCTCAATTTTCAATCCTCAATCTTCAATCCTCAATAGTCAATATTCAATCCTCAATCCTCAATTCTCAATCTTCAATCCTCAATACTGAACCTTCAATCCTCAATCCACAATCCTCAATCCTCAATCCTCAATCCTCAGTAATCAATCCTCAATCTTCAATACTCAATCGTCATTCCTCAGTCCTCAATCCTCAATCCTCAATCCTCGTTCCTCAAACCTCAATCCACAACCCTCAGTCCTCATCCTCAATTCTCAATTCTCAATCCTCAATCCTCAATCCTCAATATTCAATCATCAATAATCAATCTCCAATCCTAGATCCTCAATACCCAATCTTCAATCCTTAATCCTCAATCTTCAATCCTCAATCCCCAGTCCTCAATCTTCAATCCTCAATGCTCAATCCTCAATCCTCAATCCACAGTCCTCAGTCCTCAACCCTCAACCCTCAAACCTCAATCCTCAACCGTCAGTCCTCGTCCTCTGTCGTCAACACTCAATCCTCAATCCTCAATCTTCAATCCTCAATACTCAATATTCAATACTCAATCCTCAATCTTCAATCCTCAATCTTCAATCCTCAATCCTCAATCCTCAATCCTCAATCCTCAATCCTCAATCCTCAATCCTCAATCCTCATTCTTCAATCCTCAATACCCAATCCTCAATCTTCAATCCTCAATACTCAATCCTCAATACTCAATCCTCAATCCTCAATATTCAATCCTCAGTCCCACATCCTCAATCTTCAATACTCACTCCTCAGTCCTGAGTCTTCAATCCTCAATACTCAGTCTTCAATCCTCAATCCTCAATCCTCAATCCTCAATCCTCAATCCTCATTCTCCAATCCACAATACCTAATCCTCAATCTTCAATCCTCAATCCCCAATCCTCAATTCTAAATCCTCAATCCTCAATCCTCAATCCTCAATCCTCAATCCTCAATCCTCAATCCTCAAACTTCAATCCTCAACCGTCAGTCCTCGTCCTCAATCCTCAACCCTCAATCCTCAATCCTCATTCTTCAATCCTCAATCCTCAATCCTCAATCCTCAATCCTCAATCTTCAATCCTCAATACTCAATATTCAGCCCTCAATCCTCAATCCTCAATCCTCAATCCTCAGTCCCCAGTCCTCAAACCTCAATCCTCAATCCTCAATCCTCAATCCTCGTTCCTCAAACCTCAATCCTCAATCCTCAATCCTCATTCTTCAATCCTCATTCTTAAATCCTCAATACCCAATCCTCAGACTTCAGTCCTCAATCCTCAATCCTCAATCCTCAATCCTCAATCCTCATTCTTCAATACTCAATACCCAATCCTCAATCTTCAATCCTCAATCTTCAATCCTCAATACTCAATCTTCAATCCTCAATCCTCATTCCTCAATCCTCAATCCTCAATCCTCAATCCTCAATCCTCAATCCTCAATCGTCAATCTTCAATCCTCAATACTCAATGTTCAATCCTCAATCCTCAATACTCAATACTCAATCCTCATTCTTCAATCCTCAATCCTCATTCTTGAATCCTCAATACCCAATCCTCAATCTTCAAACCTCAATCCTCAATCCTCAATTCTCAACCCGCAATCCTCTGTCCTCAGTCCTCAAACCTAAATCCTCAAATCTCAGCACTCATCCTCAATCCTCAATCCTCAATCCTCAATCCTCAATCTTCAATCCTCAATACTCAATCTTCAAACCTCAATCCTCAGTCCTCAAACCTCAATTATGAATACTCAATCCTGCATCCTCAATCCTCAATCCTCAGTAATCAGTCCTCAATCCTCAATACTCAATCGTCAGTCCTCAGTCCTCAATCCTCATCGCTCAATCCTCGTTCCTCAAACCTCAATCCTCAACACTCAGCCCTCAACCTCAATTCTCAATTCTCAATACTCAATCCTCAATCCTCAATCTTCAATCCTCAATAATCAATCTCCAATCCTAGATCCTCAATCCCCAATCCTCAATCCTTAATCCTCAATCTTCAATCCTCAATCCCCAGTCCTCAATCTCCAATCCTCAATGCTTAATCCTCAATCTTCAATCCTCAGTCCTCAATCCTCAATCCTCAATCCTCAAACCTCAATCCTCAACCGTCAGTCCTCGTCCTCAATCCTCAACCCTCAATCATCAATCCACAATCTTCAATCCTCAATACTCAATATTCAGTCCTCAATCCTCAATCCTCAATCCTCAATCTTCAATCCTCAATCCTCAATCCTCAATCCTCAATCCTCAATCCTCATTCTTCAATCCTCAATACCCAATCCACAATCTTCATTAATCAATCCTCAATCATCAATTCTCAATCCTCAATCCTCAATCTTCAATCCTCAATGCTCAATCTTCAATCCTCAATCCCCAGTCCTCAATCTTCAATCCTCAATGCTCAATCCTCAATCCTCAATCCTCAGTCCTAAATCCTCAATCCTCAACCCTCAAACCTCAATCCTCAACCGTCAGTCCTCGTCCTCAGTTGTCAACACTCAATCCTCAATCCTCAATCTTCAATCCTCAATACTCAATATTCAATACTCAATCCTCAATCTTCAATCCTCAATCTTCAATCCTCAATACTCAATCCTCAATACTCAATCCTCAATCCTCAATCCTCAATCCTCAATCCTCAATCCTCATTATTCAATCCTCAATACCCAATCCTCAATCTTCAATCCTCAATACTCAATCCTCAATCCTCAATCCTCAATCCTCAATCCTCAATATTCAATCCTCAGTACCAGATCCTCAATCTTCAATACTCACTCCTCAATCCTGAATCTTCAATCCTCAATACTCAGTCTTCAAGCCTCAATCCTCAATCCTCAATCCTCAATTATCAATCCTCATTCTCCAATCCTCAATACACAATCCTCAATCTTCAATCCTCAATCCCCAATCCTCAATTCTAAATCCTCAATCCTCAATCCTCAATCCTCAATCCTCAATCCTCAATCCTCAATCCTCAATCCTCAAACTTCAATCCTCAACCGTCAGTCCTCGTCCTCAATCCTCAACCCTCAATCCTCGATCCTCATTCTTCAATCCTCAATCCTCAATCCTCAATCCTCAATCCTCAATCTTCAATCCTCAATACTCAATCTTCAATCCTCAATCCTCAGTCCTCAAACCTCAATCCTCAATCCTCAATCCTCAGTAATCAATCCTCAATCTTCAATACTGAATCGTCAATCCTCAATTCTCAACCCTCAATCCTCAATCCACAATCTTCAATCCTCAATACTCAATATTCAGTCCTCAGTCCTCAATACTCAATCCTCAATCTTCAATCCTCAATCCTCAATCCTCAATCCTCAATCCTCAATCTTCAATCCTCAATGCTCAATCCTCAATCCTCAATCCTCAGTCCTCAATCCTCAATCCTCAACCCTCAACCGTCAGTACTCGTCCTCACTCGTCAACACTCAATCCTCAATCCTCAATCTTCAATCCTCATCCTTCAATCCTCAATACACAATCCTCAATCTTCAATCCTCAATCCTCAGTCCTCAATTCTCAATCCTCAATCCTCAGTCCCCAGTCCTCAAACCTCAAACCTCAATCCTCAACCCTCAGCCCTCATCCTCAATCCTCAATCCTCAATCCTCAATTCTCAATCCACAATCTTCAATCCCCAATACTCAATCTTCAATCCTCAATCCTCAATCCTCAATCCTCAATCCTCAATCCTCAATCCTCAATCCTCAATTTTCAATCCTCAATCTTCAATCCTCAATAGTCAATATTCAATCCTCAATCCTCAATTCTCAATCTTCAATCCTCAATACTGAACCTTCAATCCTCAATCCACAATCCTCAATCCTCAATCCTCAATCCTCAGTAATCAATCCTCAATCTTCAATACTCAATCGTCATTCCTCAGTCCTCAATCCTCAATCCTGAATCCTCGTTCCTCAAACCTCAATCCACAACCCTCAGTCCTCATCCTCAATTCTCAATTCTCAATCCTCAATCCTCAATCCTCAATATTCAATCATCAATAATCAATCTCCAATCCTAGATCCTCAATACCCAATCTTCAATCCTTAATCCTCAATCTTCAATCCTCAATCCCCAGTCCTCAATCTTCAATCCTCAATGCTCAATCCTCAATCCTCAATCCACAGTCCTCAGTCCTCAACCCTCAACCCTCAAACCTCAATCCTCAACCGTCAGTCCTCGTCCTCTGTCGTCAACACTCAATCCTCAATCCTCAATCTTCAATCCTCAATACTCAATATTCAATACTCAATCCTCAATCTTCAATCCTCAATCTTCAATCCTCAATCCTCAATCCTCAATCCTCAATCCTCAATCCTCAATCCTCAATCCTCAATCCTCATTCTTCAATCCTCAATACCCAATCCTCAATCTTCAATCCTCAATACTCAATCCTCAATACTCAATCCTCAATCCTCAATATTCAATCCTCAGTCCCACATCCTCAATCTTCAATACTCACTCCTCAGTCCTGAGTCTTCAATCCTCAATACTCAGTCTTCAATCCTCAATCCTCAATCCTCAATCCTCAATCCTCAATCCTCATTCTCCAATCCTCAATACCTAATCCTCAATCTTCAATCCTCAATCCCCAATCCTCAATTCTAAATCCTCAATCCTCAATCCTCAATCCTCAATCCTCAATCCTCAATCCTCAATCCTCAAACTTCAATCCTCAACCGTCAGTCCTCGTCCTCAATCCTCAACCCTCAATCCTCAATCCTCATTCTTCAATCCTCAATCCTCAATCCTCAATCCTCAATCCTCAATCTTCAATCCTCAATACTCAATATTCAGCCCTCAATCCTCAATCCTCAATCCTCAATCCTCAGTCCCCAGTCCTCAAACCTCAATCCTCAATCCTCAATCCTCAATCCTCGTTCCTCAAACCTCAATCCTCAATCCTCAATCCTCATTCTTCAATCCTCAACACCCAATCCACAACCTTCATTTCTCAATCCTCAATTATCAATTCTCAATCCCCAGTCCTCAATCTCCAATCCTCAATGCTCAATCCTCAATCTTCAATCCTCAGTCCTCAATCCTCAATCCTCAATCCTCAAACCTCAATCCTCAACCGTCAGTCCTCGTCCTCAATCCTCAACGCTCAATCTTCAATCCACAATCTTCAATCCTCAATACTCAATATTCAGTCCTCAATCCTCAATCCTCAATCCTCAATCCTCAGTCCCCAGTCCTCAAACCTCAATCCTCAATCCTCAGCCCTCATCCTCAATCCTCAATCCTCAATCCTCAATATTCAATCCTCAGTCCCACATCCTCAATCTTCAATACTCACTCCTCAGTCCTGAGCCTTCAATCCTCAATACTCAGTCTTCAATCCTCAATCCTCAATCCTCAATCCTCAATTCTCAATCCTCAATCCTCATTCTCCAATCCTCAATAACTAATCCTCAATCTTCAATCCTCAATCCCCAATCCTCAATTCTAAATCCTCAATCCTCAATCCTCAATCCTCAATCCTCAATCCTCAATCCTCAATCCTCAAACTTCAATCCTCAGCCGTCAGTCCTCGTCCTCAATCCTCAACCCTCAATCCTCAATCCTCATTCTTCAATCCTCAATCCTCAATCCTCAATCCTCAATCCTCAATCTTCAATCCTCAATACTCAATATTCAGTCCTCAATCCTCAATCCTCAGTCCTCAATCCTCAATCCTCAACCCTCAAACCTCAACCCTCAACCGTCAGTACTCGTCCTCAATCGTCAACACTCAATCCTCAATCCTCAATCTTCAATCCTCATTCTTAAATCCTCAATACCCAATCCTCAGTCTTCAATCCTCAATCCTCAATCCTCATTCTTCAATCCTCAATACCCAATCCTCAATCTTCAATCCTCAATCTTCAATCCTCAATACTCAATCTTCAATCCTCAATCCTCAATCCTCAATCCTCAATCCTCAATCCTCAATCCTCAATCCTCAATCGTCAATCTTCAATCCTCAATACTCAATCTTCAATCCTCAATCCTCAATACTCAATACTCAATCCTCATTCTTCAATCCTCAATCCTCAGTCCTCAAACCTCAATTATGAATCCTCAATCCTGCATCCTCAATCCTCAATCCTCAGTAATCAGCCCTCAATCCTCAATACTCAATCGACAGTCCTCAGTCCTCAATCCTCATCCCTCAATCCTCGTTCCTCAAACCTCAATCCTCAACACTCAGCCCTCAACCTCAATTCTCAATTCTCAATACTCAATCCTCAATCCTCAATCTTCAATCCTCAATAATCAATCTCCAATCCTAGATCCTCAATCCCCAATCCTCAATCCTTAATCCTCAATCTTCAATCCTCAATCCCCAGTCCTCAATCTCCAATCCTCAATGCTCAATCCTCAATCTTCAATCCTCAGTCCTCAATCCTCAATCCTCAATCCTCAAATCTCAATCCTCAACCGTCAGTCCTCGTCCTCAATCCTCAACCCTCAATCATCAATCCACAATCTTCAATCCTCAATACTCAATATTCAGTCCTCAATCCTCAATCCTCAATCCTCAATCTTCAATCCTCAATCCTCAATCCTCAATCCTCAATCCTCAATCCTCATTCTTCAATCCTCAATACCCAATCCACAATCTTCATTCCTCAATCCTCAGTCCTCAAACATCAATTCTGAATCCTCAATCCTGCATCCTCAATCCTCAATCCTCAGTGATCAATCCACAATCCTCAATACCCAATCGTCAGTCCTCAGTCCTCAATCCTCATCCCTCAATCCTCGTTCCTCAAACCTCAATCCTCAACCCTCAGCCCTCATCCTCAATCCCCAATTCTCAATCCTCAATTCTCAATCCACAATCTTCAATCCCCAATACTCAATCTTCAATCCTCAATCCTCAATCCTCAATCCTCAATCCTCAATCCTCAATCCTCAATCCTCAATTTTCAATCCTCAATCTTCAATCCTCAATACTCAATATTCAATCCTCCATCCTCAATCCTCAATCGTCAGTCTTCAATCCTCAATACTCAATATTCAATCCTCAATCCTCAATCCTCAATCCTCAATCCTCAGTCCTCAGTCCTCAATATTCAATCCTCAGTACCAGATCCTCAATCTTCAATACTCACTCCTCAATCCTGAATCTTCAATCCTCAATACTCAGTCTTCAAGCCTCAATCCTCAATCCTCAATCCTCAATTATCAATCCTCATTCTCCAATCCTCAATACACAATCCTCAATCTTCAATCCTCAATCCCCAATCCTCAATTCTAAATCCTCAATCCTCAATCCTCAATCCTCAATCCTCAATCCTCAATCCTCAATCCTGAATCCTCAAACTTCAATCCTCAACCGTCAGTCCTCGTCCTCAATCCTCAACCCTCAATCCTCGATCCTCATTCTTCAATCCTCAATCCTCAATCCTCAATCCTCAATCCTCAATCTTCAATCCTCAATACTCAATCTTCAATCCTCAATCCTCAGTCCTCAAACCTCAATCCTCAATCCTCAATCCTCAGTAATCAATCCTCAATCTTCAATACTGAATCGTCAATCCTCAGTCCTCAATCCTCAATTCTCAATCCGCGTTCCTCAAACCTCAATCCTCAACCCTCAGTCCTCACACTCAATTCTCAATTCTCTATCCTCAATCCTCAATCCTCAATCTTCAATCCTCAATAATCAATCTCCAATCCTAGGTCCTCAATCCCCAATCCTCAATCCTTAATCCTCTATCATCAATCCTCAATCCCCAACTCTCATTCCTCAATGCTCAATACTCAATCTTCAATCCTCAATCCTCAATCCTCAATCCTCAATCCTCAATCCTCAACCCTCAATCCCCAATGCTCAATCCTCAATACCCAATCCTCAGTCATCAATCCTCAATCCACAATCCTCAATCCTCAATCCTCAATACTCAGTCCTCAATCCTCAATCTTCAATCCTCAATACTCAATCTTCAATCCTCAATCCTCAATCCTCAATCCTCAATCCTCAATCCTCAATCCTCAATCCTCAATTCTCAACCCTCAATCCTCAGTCCTCAGTCCTCAAACCTCAATCCTCAAACCTCAGCACTCATCCTCAATCCTCAATCCTCAATCCTCAATCCTCAATCCTCAATCTTCAATCCTCAATACTCAATCTTCAAACCTCAATCCTCAGTCCTCAGACCTCAATTCTGAATCCTCTATCCTGCATCCTCAATCCTCAATCCTCAGTGATCAATCCACAATCCTCAATACCCAATCGTCAGTCCTCAGTCCTCAATCCTCATCCCTCAATCCTCGTTCCTCAAACCTCAATCCTCAACCCTCAGCCCTCAACCTCAATTCTCAATTCTCAATACTCAATCCTCAATCCTCAATCTTCAATCCTCAATAATCAATCTCCAATCCTAGATCCTCAATCCCCAATCCTCAATCCTTAATCCTCAATCTTCAATCCTCAATCCCCAGTCCTCAATCTCCAATCCTCAATGCTCAATCCTCAATCTTCAATCCTCAGTCCTCAATCCTCAATCCTCAATCCTCAAACCTCAATCCTCAACCGTCAGTCCTCGTCCTCAATCCTCAACCCTCAATCATCAATCCACAATCTTTAATCCTCAATACTCAATATTCACTCCTCAGTCCTCAATACTCAATCCTCAATCTTCAATCCTCAATCCTCAATCCTCAATCCTCAATCCTCAATCTTCAATCCTCAATGCTCAATCCTCAATCCTCAATCCTCAGTCCTCAATCCTCAATCCTCAACCCTCAACCGTCAGTACTCGTCCTCACTCGTCAACACTCAATCCTCAATCCTCAATCTTCAATCCTCATTCTTCAATCCTCAATACACAATCCTCAATCTTCAATCCTCAATCCTCAGTCCTCAATTCTCAATCCTCAATCCTCAGTCCCCAGTCCTCAAACCTCAAACCTCAATCCTCAACCCTCAGCCCTCATCCTCAATCCTCAATCCTCAATCCTCAATTCACAATCCACAATCTTCAATCCCCAATACTCAATCTTCAATCCTCAATCCTCAATCCTCAATCCTCAATCCTCAATCCTGAATCCTCAATCCTCAATTTTCAATCCTCAATCTTCAATCCTCAATACTCAATATTCAATCCTCAATCCTCAATTCTCAATCTTCAATCCTCAATACTGAACCTTCAATCCTCAATCCACAATCCTCAATCCTCAATCCTCAATCCTCAGTAATCAATCCTCAATCTTCAATACTCAATCGTCATTCCTCAGTCCTCAATCCTCAATCCTCAATCCTCGTTCCTCAAACCTCAATCCACAACCCTCAGTCCTCATCCTCAATTCTCAATTCTCAATCCTCAATCCTCAATCCTCAATATTCAATCATCAATAATCAATCTCCAATCCTAGATCCTCAATACCCAATCTTCAATCCTTAATCCTCAATCTTCAATCCTCAATCCCCAGTCCTCAATCTTCAATCCTCAATGCTCAATCCTCAGTCCTCAATCCACAGTCCTCAGTCCTCAACCCTCAACCCTCAAACCTCAATCCTCAACCGTCAGTCCTCGTCCTCTGTCGTCAAAACTCAATCCTCAATCCTCAATCTTCAATCCTCAATACTCAATATTCAATACTCAATCCTCAATCTTCAATCCTCAATCTTCAATCCTCAATCCTCAATCCTCAATCCTCAATCCTCAATCCTCATTCTTCAATCCTCAATACCCAATCCTCAATCTTCAATCCTCAATACTCAATCCTCAATCCTCAATCCTCAATCCTCAATATTCAATCCTCAGTCCCACATCCTCAATCTTCAATACTCACTCCTCAGTCCTGAGTCTTCAATCCTCAATACTCAGTCTTCAATCCTCAATCCTCAATCCTCAATCCTCAATCCTCAATCCTCATTCTCCAATCCTCAATACCTAATCCTCAATCTTCAATCCTCAATCCCCAATCCTCAATTCTAAATCCTCAATCCTCAATCCTCAATCCTCAATCCTCAATCCTCAATCCTCAATCCTCAAACTTCAATCCTCAACCGTCAGTCCTCGTCCTCAATCCTCAACCCTCAATCCTCAATCCTCATTCTTCAATCCTCAATCCTCAACCCTCAATCCTCAATCCTCAATATTCAATCCTCAATACTCAATATTCAGTCCTCAATCCTCAATCCTCAATCCTCAATCCTCAGTCCCCAGTCCTCAAACCTCAATCCTCAATCCTCAGCCCTCATCCTCAATCCTCAATCCTCAATCCTCAATCCTCGTTCCTCAAACCTCAATCCTCAATCCTCAATCCTCATTCTTCAATCCTCAATACCCAATCCACAACCTTCATTTCTCAATCCTCAATCATCAATTCTCAATCCCCAGTCCTCAATCTCCAATCCTCAATGCTCAATCCTCAATCTTCAATCCTCAGTCCTCAATCCTCAATCCTCAATCCTCAAACCTCAATCCTCAACCGTCAGTCCTCGTCCTCAATCCTCAACCCTCAATCTTCAATCCACAATCTTCGATCCTCAATACTCAATATTCAGTCCTCAATCCTCAATCCTCAATCCTCAATCCTCAGTCCCCAGTCCTCAAACCTCAATCCTCAATCCTCAGCCCTCATCCTCAATCCTCAATCCTCAATCCTCAATATTCAATCCTCAGTCCCACATCCTCAATCTTCAATACTCACTCCTCAGTCCTGAGCCTTCAATCCTCAATACTCAGTCTTCAATCCTCAATCCTCAATCCTCAATCCTCAATCCTCAATCCTCATTCTCCAATCCTCAATACCTAATCCTCAATCTTCAATCCTCAATCCCCAATCCTCAATTCTAAATCCTCAATCCTCAATCCTCAATCCTCAATCCTCAATCCTCAATCCTCAATCCTCAAACTTCAATCCTCAGCCGTCAGTCCTCGTCCTCAATCCTCAACCCTCAATCCTCAATCCTCATTCTTCAATCCTCAATCCTCAATCCTCAATCCTCAATCCTCAATCTTCAATCCTCATTACTCAATATTCAGTCCTCAATCCTCAATCCTCAGTCCTCAATCCTCAATCCTCAACCCTCAAACCTCAACCCTCAACCGTCAGTACTCGTCCTCAATCGTCAACACTCAATCCTCAATCCTCGTTTCTCAAACCTCAAACCTCAACCCTCAGTCCTCATCCTCAATTCTCAATTCTCAATTCTCAATTCTCAATCCTCAATCCTCAATCCTCAATATTCAATCCTCAATAATCAATCTCCAATCCTAGATCCTCAATCCCCAATCTTCAATCATTAATCCTCAATCTTCAATCCTCAATCCCCAGTCCTCAATCTTCAATCCTCAATGCTCAATCCTCAAACCTCAATCCTCAGTCCTCAATCCTCAATCCTCAACCCTCAAACCTCAATCCTCAACCGTCAGTGCTCGTCCTCAATCGTCAACACTCAATCCTCAATCCCCAATCTTCAATCCTCAATACTCAATATTCAATACTCAATCCTCAATCTTCAATCCTCAATCCTCAATCATCAATCCTCAATCCTCAATCCTCAATCCTCAATCCTCAATCCTCAATCCTCAATCCTCATTCTTCAATCCTCAATACCCAATCCTCAATCCTCATTCTTCAATTCTCAATACCCAATCCACAATCTTCAATACTCAATCCTCAATCCTCAATTCTAAATCCTCAATCCTCAATCCTCAATCCTCAATCCTCAATCCTCAATCTTAATCTTCAATCCTCAGTACTCAATCTTCAATCCTCAATCCTCAATCCTCAATACTCAAACCTCACTCCTCAGTCCGCAGTCCTCAAACCCCAATCCTCAATCCTCAATCCTCAATCCTCAATCCTCAGTAATAAATCCTCAATCCTCAATACTCAATCGTCAGTCCTCAGTCCTCAATCCTCAACCCTCAATCCTCGTTCCTCAAACCTCAATCCTCAACCCTCAGCCCTCATCCTCAATTCTCAATTCTCAATACTCAATCCTCAATCCTCAATCTTCAATCCTCAATAATCAATCTCCAATCCTAGATCCTCACCCCCAAACCTCAATCCTTAATCCTCAATCTTCAATGCTCAATCCCCAATCCCCAATCCTCAATCCTCAATCCTCAATCCTCAGTAATCAATCCTCAATCCTCAATCCTCATTCTTCAATCCTCAATACCCAATCCTCAATCTTCATTCCTCAATCCTCAATCATCAGTTCTCAATCCTCAATCCTCAATCTTCAATCCTCAATGCTCAATCCTCAATCCTCAATCCTCAGTCCTCAATCCTCAATCCTCAACCCTCAAACCTCAACCCTCAACCGTCAGTACTCGTCCTCAATCGTCAACACTCAATCCTCAATCCTCAATCTTCAATCCTCATTCTTAAATCCTCAATACCCAATCCTCAGACTTCAGTCCTCAATCCTCAATCCTCAATCCTCAATCCTCAATCCTCATTCTTCAATCCTCAATACCCAATCCTCAATCTTCAATCCTCAATCTTCAATCCTCAATACTCAATCTTCAATCCTCAATCCTCATTCCTCAATCCTCAATCCTCAATCCTCAATCCTCAATCCTCAATCGTCAATCTTCAATCCTCAATACTCAATGTTCAATCCTCAATCCTCAATACTCAATACTCAATCCTCATTCTTCAATCCTCAATCCTCATTCTTGAATCCTCAATACCCAATCCTCAATCTTCAAACCTCTATCCTCAATCCTCAATTCTCAACCCGCAATCCTCTGTCCTCAGTCCTCAAACCTAAATCCTCAAATCTCAGCACTCATCCTCAATCCTCAATCCTCAATCCTCAATCCTCAATCTTCAATCCTCAATACTCAATCTTCAAACCTCAATCCTCAGTCCTCAAACCTCAATTATGAATACTCAATCCTGCATCCTCAATCCTCAATATTCAATCCTCAATAATCAATCTCCAATCCTAGATCCTCAATCCCCAATCTTCAATCATTAATCCTCAATCTTCAATCCTCAATCCCCAGTCCTCAATCTTCAATCCTCAATGCTCAATCCTCAAACCTCAATCCTCAGTCCTCAATCCTCAATCCTCAACCCTCAAACCTCAATCCTCAACCGTCAGTGCTCGTCCTCAATCGTCAACACTCAATCCTCAATCCCCAATCTTCAATCCTCAATACTCAATATTCAATACTCAATCCTCAATCTTCAATCCTCAATCCTCAATCATCAATCCTCAATCCTCAATCCTCAATCCTCAATCCTCAATCCTCAATCCTCAATCCTCATTCTTCAATCCTCAATACCCAATCCTCAATCCTCATTCTTCAATCCTCAATACCCAATCCACAATCTTCAATACTCAATCCTCAATCCTCAATTCTAAATCCTCAATCCTCAATCCTCAATCCTCAATCCTCAATCCTCAATCTTAATCTTCAATCCTCAGTACTCAATCTTCAATCCTCAATCCTCAATCCTCAATACTCAAACCTCACTCCTCAGTCCGCAGTCCTCAAACCCCAATCCTCAATCCTCAATCCTCAATCCTCAATCCTCAGTAATAAATCCTCAATCCTCAATACTCAATCGTCAGTCCTCAGTCCTCAATCCTCAACCCTCAATCCTCGTTCCTCAAACCTCAATCCTCAACCCTCAGCCCTCATCCTCAATTCTCAATTCTCAATACTCAATCCTCAATCCTCAATCTTCAATCCTCAATAATCAATCTCCAATCCTAGATCCTCACCCCCAATCCTCAATCCTTAATCCTCAATCTTCAATGCTCAATCCCCAATCCCCAATCCTCAATCCTCAATCCTCAATCCTCAGTAATCAATCCTCAATCCTCAATCCTCATTCTTCAATCCTCAATACCCAATCCTCAATCTTCATTCCTCAATCCTCAATCATCAGTTCTCAATCCTCAATCCTCAATCTTCAATCCTCAATGCTCAATCCTCAATCCTCAATCCTCAGTCGTCAATCCTCAATCCTCAACCCTGAAACCTCAACCCTCAACCGTCAGTACTCGTCCTCAATCGTCAACACTCAATCCTCAATCCTCAATCTTCAATCCTCATTCTTAAATCCTCAATACCCAATCCTCAGACTTCAGTCCTCAATCCTCAATCCTCAATCCTCAATCCTCAATCCTCATTCTTCAATCCTCAATACCCAATCCTCAATCTTCAATCCTCAATCTTCAATCCTCAATACTCAATCTTCAATCCTCAATCCTCATTCCTCAATCCTCAATCCTCAATCCTCAATCCTCAATCCTCAATCGTCAATCTTCAATCCTCAATACTCAATGTTCAATCCTCAATCCTCAATACTCAATACTCAATCCTCATTCTTCAATCCTCAATCCTCATTCTTCAATCCTCAATACCCAATCCTCAATCTTCAAACCTCAATCCTCAATCCTCAATTCTCAACCCGCAATCCTCTGTCCTCAGTCCTCAAACCTAAATCCTCAAATCTCAGCACTCATCCTCAATCCTCAATCCTCAATCCTCAATCCTCAATCTTCAATCCTCAATACTCAGCCCTCAACCTCAATTCTCAATTCTCAATACTCAATCCTCAATCCTCAATCTTCAATCCTCAATAATCAATCTCCAATCCTAGATCCTCAATCCCCAATCCTCAATCCTTAATCCTCAATCTTCAATCCTCAATCCCCAGTCCTCAATCTCCAATCCTCAATGCTTAATCCTCAATCTTCAATCCTCAGTCCTCAATCCTCAATCCTCAATCCTCAAACCTCAATCCTCAACCGTCAGTCCTCGTCCTCAATCCTCAACCCTCAATCATCAATCCACAATCTTCAATCCTCAATACTCAATATTCAGTCCTCAATCCTCAATCCTCAATCCTCAATCTTCAATCCTCAATCCTCAATCCTCAATCCTCAATCCTCAATCCTCATTCTTCAATCCTCAATACCCAATCCACAATCTTCATTAATCAATCCTCAATCATCAATTCTCAATCCTCAATCCTCAATCTTCAATCCTCAATGCTCAATCTTCAATCCTCAATCCCCAGTCCTCAATCTTCAATCCTCAATGCTCAATCCTCAATCCTCAATCCTCAGTCCTAAATCCTCAATCCTCAACCCTCAAACCTCAATCCTCAACCGTCAGTCCTCGTCCTCAGTTGTCAAAACTCAATCCTCAATCCTCAATCTTCAATCCTCAATACTCAATATTCAATACTCAATCCTCAATCTTCAATCCTCAATCTTCAATCCTCAATACTCAATCCTCAATACTCAATCCTCAATCCTCAATCCTCAATCCTCAATCCTCAATCCTCATTATTCAATCCTCAATACCCAATCCTCAATCTTCAATCCTCAATACTCAATCCTCAATCCTCAATCCTCAATCCTCAATCCTCAATATTCAATCCTCAGTACCAGATCCTCAATCTTCAATACTCACTCCTCAATCCTGAATCTTCAATCCTCAATACTCAGTCTTCAAGCCTCAATCCTCAATCCTCAATCCTCAATTATCAATCCTCATTCTCCAATCCTCAATACACAATCCTCAATCTTCAATCCTCAATCCCCAATCCTCAATTCTAAATCCTCAATCCTCAATCCTCAATCCTCAATCCTCAATCCTCAATCCTCAATCCTCAATCCTCAAACTTCAATCCTCAACCGTCAGTCCTCGTCCTCAATCCTCAACCCTCAATCCTCGATCCTCATTCTTCAATCCTCAATCCTCAATCCTCAATCCTCAATCCTCAATCTTCAATCCTCAATACTCAATCTTCAATCCTCAATCCTCAGTCCTCAAACCTCAATCCTCAATCCTCAATCCTCAGTAATCAATCCTCAATCTTCAATACTGAATCGTCAATCCTCAGTCCTCAATCCTCAATCCTCAATCCGCGTTCCTCAAACCTCAATCCTCAACCCTCAGTCCTCACACTCAATTCTCAATTCTCTATCCTCAATCCTCATTCCTCAATCTTCAATCCTCAATAATCAATCTCCAATCCTAGGTCCTCAATCCCCAATCCTCAATCCTTAATCCTCTATCATCAATCCTCAATCCTCAACTCTCATTCCTCAATGCTCAATACTCAATCTTCAATCCTCAATCCTCAATCCTCAATCCTCAATCCTCAATCCTCAACCCTCAATCCCCAATGCTCAATCCTCAATACCCAATCCTCAGTCATCAATCCTCAATCCACAATCCTCAATCCTCAATCCTCAATACTCAGTCCTCAATCCTCAATCTTCAATCCTCAATACTCAATCTTCAATCCTCAATCCTCAATCCTCAATCCTCAATCCTCAATCCTCAATCCTCAATCCTCAATTCTCAACCCTCAATCCTCAGTCCTCAGTCCTCAAACCTCAATCCTCAAACCTCAGCACTCATCCTCAATCCTCAATCCTCAATCCTCAATCCTCAATCCTCAATCTTCAATCCTCAATACTCAATCTTCAAACCTCAATCCTCAGTCCTCAAACCTCAATTCTGAATCCTCAATCCTGCATCCTCAATCCTCAATCCTCAGTAATCAATCCACAATCCTCAATACCCAATCGTCAGTCCTCAGTCCTCAATCCTCATCCCTCAATCCTCGTTCCTCAAACCTCAATCCTCAACCCTCAGCCCTCAACCTCAATTCTCAATTCTCAATACTCAATCCTCAATCCTCAATCTTCAATCCTCAATAATCAATCTCCAATCCTAGATCCTCAATCCCCAATCCTCAATCCTTAATCCTCAATCTTCAATCCTCAATCCCCAGTCCTCAATCTCCAATCCTCAATGCTCAATCCTCAATCTTCAATCCTCAGTCCTCAATCCTCAATCCTCAATCCTCAAACCTCAATCCTCAACCGTCAGTCCTCGTCCTCAATCCTCAACCCTCAATCATCAATCCACAATCTTCAATCCTCAATACTCAATATTCAGTCCTCAGTCCTCAATACTCAATCCTCAATCTTCAATCCTCAATCCTCAATCCTCAATCCTCAATCCTCAATCTTCAATCCTCAATGCTCAATCCTCAATCCTCAACCCTCAGTCCTCAATCCTCAATCCTCAACCCTCAACCGTCAGTACTCGTCCTCACTCGTCAACACTCAATCCTCAATCCTCAATCTTCCATCCTCATCCTTCAATCCTCAATACACAATCCTCAATCTTCAATCCTCAATCCTCAGTCCTCAATTCTCAATCCTCAATCCTCAGTCCCCAGTCCTCAAACCTCAAACCTCAATCCTCAACCCTCAGCCCTCATCCTCAATCCTCAATCCTCAATCCTCAATTCTCAATCCACAATCTTCAATCCCCAATACTCAATCTTCAATCCTCAATCCTCAATCCTCAATCCTCAATCCTCAATCCTCAATCCTCAATCCTCAATTTTCAATCCTCAATCTTCAATCCTCAATAGTCAATATTCAATCCTCAATCCTCAATTCTCAATCTTCAATCCTCAATACTGAACCTTCAATCCTCAATCCACAATCCTCAATCCTCAATCCTCAATCCTCAGTAATCAATCCTCAATCTTCAATACTCAATCGTCATTCCTCAGTCCTCAATCCTCAATCCTCAATCCTCGTTCCTCAAACCTCAATCCACAACCCTCAGTCCTCATCCTCAATTCTCAATTCTCAATCCTCAATCCTCAATCCTCAATATTCAATCATCAATAATCAATCTCCAATCCTAGATCCTCAATACCCAATCTTCAATCCTTAATCCTCAATCTTCAATCCTCAATCCCCAGTCCTCAATCTTCAATCCTCAATGCTCAATCCTCAATCCTCAATCCACAGTCCTCAGTCCTCAACCCTCAACCCTCAAACCTCAATCCTCAACCGTCAGTCCTCGTCCTCTGTCGTCAACACTCAATCCTCAATCCTCAATCTTCAATCCTCAATACTCAATATTCAATACTCAATCCTCAATCTTCAATCCTCAATCTTCAATCCTCAATCCTCAATCCTCAATCCTCAATCCTCAATCCTCAATCCTCAATCCTCAATCCTCATTCTTCAATCCTCAATACCCAATCCTCAATCTTCAATCCTCAATACTCAATCCTCAATCCTCAATCCTCAATCCTCAATATTCAATCCTCAGTCCCACATCCTCAATCTTCAATACTCACTCCTCAGTCCTGAGTCTTCAATCCTCAATACTCAGTCTTCAATCCTCAATCCTCAATCCTCAATCCTCAATCCTCAATCCTCATTCTCCAATCCTCAATACCTAATCCTCAATCTTCAATCCTCAATCCCCAATCCTCAATTCTAAATCCTCAATCCTCAATCCTCAATCCTCAATCCTCAATCCTCATTCCTCAATCCTCAAACTTCAATCCTCAACCGTCAGTCCTCGTCCTCAATCCTCAACCCTCAATCCTCAATCCTCATTCTTCAATCCTCAATCCTCAATCCTCAATCCTCAATCCTCAATCTTCAATCCTCAATACTCAATATTCAGCCCTCAATCCTCAATCCTCAATCCTCAATCCTCAGTCCCCAGTCCTCAAACCTCAATCCTCAATCCTCAATCCTCAATCCTCGTTCCTCAAACCTCAATCCTCAATCCTCAATCCTCATTCTTCAATCCTCGATACCCAATCCACAACCTTCATTTCTCAATCCTCAATCATCAATTCTCAATCCCCAGTCCTCAATCTCCAATCCTCAATGCTCAATCCTCAATCTTCAATCCTCAGTCCTCAATCCTCAATCCTCAATCCTCAAACCTCAATCCTCAACCGTCAGTCCTCGTCCTCAATCCTCAACCCTCAATCTTCAATCCACAATCTTCAATCCTCAATACTCAATATTCAGTCCTCAATCCTCAATCCTCAATCCTCAATCCTCAGTCCCCAGTCCTCAAACCTCAATCCTCAATCCTCAGCCCTCATCCTCAATCCTCAATCCTCAATCCTCAATATTCAATCCTCAGTCCCACATCCTCAATCTTCAATACTCACTCCTCAGTCCTGAGCCTTCAATCCTCAATACTCAGTCTTCAATCCTCAATCCTCAATCCTCAATCCTCAATCCTCAATCCTCAATCCTCATTCTCCAATCCTCAATACCTAATCCTCAATCTTCAATCCTCAATCCCCAATCCTCAATTCTAAATCCTCAATCCTCAATCCTCAATCCTCAATCCTCAATCCTCATTCCTCAATCCTCAAACTTCAATCCTCAGCCGTCAGTCCTCGTCCTCAATCCTCAACCCTCAATCCTCAATCCTCATTCTTCAATCCTCAATCCTCAATCCTCAATCCTCAATCCTCAATCTTCAATCCTCAATCCTCAATCCTCAATCCTCAATCCTCAATCCTCAATCCTCAATCCTCAATTTTCAATCCTCAATCTTCAATCCTCAATAGTCAATATTCAATCCTCAATCCTCAATTCTCAATCTTCAATCCTCAATACTGAACCTTCAATCCTCAATCCACAATCCTCAATCCTCAATCCTCAATCCTCAGTAATCAATCCTCAATCTTCAATACTCAATCGTCATTCCTCAGTCCTCAATCCTCAATCCTCAATCCTCGTTCCTCAAACCTCAATCCACAACCCTCAGTCCTCATCCTCAATTCTCAATTCTCAATCCTCAATCCTCAATCCTCAATATTCAATCATCAATAATCAATCTCCAATCCTAGATCCTCAATACCCAATCTTCAATCCTTAATCCTCAATCTTCAATCCTCAATCCCCAGTCCTCAATCTTCAATCCTCAATGCTCAATCCTCAATCCTCAATCCACAGTCCTCAGTCCTCAACCCTCAACCCTCAAACCTCAATCCTCAACCGTCAGTCCTCGTCCTCTGTCGTCAACACTCAATCCTCAATCCTCAATCTTCAATCCTCAATACTCAATATTCAATACTCAATCCTCAATCTTCAATCCTCAATCTTCAATCCTCAATCCTCAATCCTCAATCCTCAATCCTCAATCCTCAATCCTCAATCCTCAATCCTCATTCTTCAATCCTCAATACCCAATCCTCAATCTTCAATCCTCAATACTCAATCCTCAATCCTCAATCCTCAATCCTCAATATTCAATCCTCAGTCCCACATCCTCAATCTTCAATACTCACTCCTCAGTCCTGAGTCTTCAATCCTCAATACTCAGTCTTCAATCCTCAATCCTCAATCCTCAATCCTCAATCCTCAATCCTCATTCTCCAATCCTCAATACCTAATCCTCAATCTTCAATCCTCAATCCCCAATCCTCAATTCTAAATCCTCAATCCTCAATCCTCAATCCTCAATCCTCAAT
This sequence comes from Calliopsis andreniformis, assembly GCF_051401765.1. NCBI lineage: Eukaryota > Metazoa > Arthropoda > Insecta > Hymenoptera > Andrenidae > Calliopsis > Calliopsis andreniformis. The sequence goes on from NW_027480504.1 coordinate 1,005,040, forward strand.
CCTCATTCCTCAATCCTCAAACTTCAATCCTCAACCGTCAGTCCTCGTCCTCAATCCTCAACCCTCAATCCTCAATCCTCATTCTTCAATCCTCAATCCTCAATCCTCAATCCTCAATCCTCAATCTTCAATCCTCAATACTCAATATTCAGCCCTCAATCCTCAATCCTCAATCCTCAATCCTCAGTCCCCAGTCCTCAAACCTCAATCCTCAATCCTCAATCCTCAATCCTCGTTCCTCAAACCTCAATCCTCAATCCTCAATCCTCATTCTTCAATCCTCGATACCCAATCCACAACCTTCATTTCTCAATCCTCAATCATCAATTCTCAATCCCCAGTCCTCAATCTCCAATCCTCAATGCTCAATCCTCAATCTTCAATCCTCAGTCCTCAATCCTCAATCCTCAATCCTCAAACCTCAATCCTCAACCGTCAGTCCTCGTCCTCAATCCTCAACCCTCAATCTTCAATCCACAATCTTCAATCCTCAATACTCAATATTCAGTCCTCAATCCTCAATCCTCAATCCTCAATCCTCAGTCCCCAGTCCTCAAACCTCAATCCTCAATCCTCAGCCCTCATCCTCAATCCTCAATCCTCAATCCTCAATATTCAATCCTCAGTCCCACATCCTCAATCTTCAATACTCACTCCTCAGTCCTGAGCCTTCAATCCTCAATACTCAGTCTTCAATCCTCAATCCTCAATCCTCAATCCTCAATCCTCAATCCTCAATCCTCATTCTCCAATCCTCAATACCTAATCCTCAATCTTCAATCCTCAATCCCCAATCCTCAATTCTAAATCCTCAATCCTCAATCCTCAATCCTCAATCCTCAATCCTCATTCCTCAATCCTCAAACTTCAATCCTCAGCCGTCAGTCCTCGTCCTCAATCCTCAACCCTCAATCCTCAATCCTCATTCTTCAATCCTCAATCCTCAATCCTCAATCCTCAATCCTCAATCTTCAATCCTCAATACTCAATATTCAGTCCTCAATCCTCAATCCTCAGTCCTCAATCCTCAATCCTCAACCCTCAAACCTCAACCCTCAACCGTCAGTACTCGTCCTCAATCGTCAACACTCAATCCTCAATCCTCAATCTTCAATCCTCATTCTTAAATCCTCAATACCCAATCCTCAGTCTTCAATCCTCAATCCTCAATCCTCAATCCTCAATCCTCAATCCTCATTCTTCAATCCTCAATACCCAATCCTCAATCTTCAATCCTCAATCTTCAATCCTCAATACTCAATCTTCAATCCTCAATCCTCAATCCTCAATCCTCAATCCTCAATCCTCAATCCTCAATCCTCAATCGTCAATCTTCAATCCTCAATACTCAATCTTCAATCCTCAATCCTCAATACTCAATACTCAATCCTCATTCTTCAATCCTCAATCCTCAGTCCTCAAACCTCAATTATGAATCCTCAATCCTGCATCCTCAATCCTCAATCCTCAGTAATCAGCCCTCAATCCTCAATACTCAATCGACAGTCCTCAGTCCTCAATCCTCATCCCTCAATCCTCGTTCCTCAAACCTCAATCCTCAACACTCAGCCCTCAACCTCAATTCTCAATTCTCAATACTCAATCCTCAATCCTCAATCTTCAATCCTCAATAATCAATCTCCAATCCTAGATCCTCAATCCCCAATCCTCAATCCTTAATCCTCAATCTTCAATCCTCAATCCCCAGTCCTCAATCTCCAATCCTCAATGCTCAATCCTCAATCTTCAATCCTCAGTCCTCAATCCTCAATCCTCAATCCTCAAACCTCAATCCTCAACCGTCAGTCCTCGTCTTCAATCCTCAACCCTCAATCATCAATCCACAATCTTCAATCCTCAATACTCAATATTCAGTCCTCAATCCTCAATCCTCAATCCTCAATCTTCAATCCTCAATCCTCAATCCTCAATCCTCAATCCTCAATCCTCATTCTTCAATCCTCAATACCCAATCCACAATCTTCATTCCTCAATCCTCAATCATCAATTCTCAATCCTCAATCCTCAATCTTCAATCCTCAATGCTCAATCCTCAATCCTCAATCCCCAATCCTCAGTCCTCAATCCTCAATCCTCAACCCTCAACCGTCAGTACTCGTCCTCAATTGTCAACACTAAATCCTCAATCCTCAATCTTCAATCCTAATTCTTCAATCCTCAATACCCAATCCTCAATCTTCAATCCTCAATCCTCAGTCCTCAATTCTCAATCCTCAATCCTCAGTCCCCAGTCCTCAAACCTCAAACCTCAATCCTCAACCCTCAGCCCTCATCCTCAATCCCCAATCCTCAATCCTCAATTCTCAATCCACAATCTTCAATCCCCAATACTCAATCTTCAATCCTCAATCCTCAATCCTCAATCCTCAATCCTCAATCCTCAATCCTCAATCCTCAATTTTCAATCCTCAATCTTCAATCCTCAATACTCAATATTCAATCCTCCATCCTCAATCCTCAATCGTCAGTCTTCAATCCTCAATACTCAATATTCAATCCTCAATCCTCAATCCCCAATCCTCAATTCTAAATCCTCAATCCTCAATCCTCAATCCTCAATCCTCAATCCTCAATCCTCAATCCTCAATCCTCAAACTTCAATCCTCAACCGTCAGTCCTCGTCCTCAATCCTCAACCCTCAATCCTCGATCCTCATTCTTCAATCCTCAATCCTCAATCCTCAATCCTCAATCCTCAATCTTCAATCCTCAATACTCAATCTTCAATCCTCAATCCTCAGTCCTCAAACCTCAATCCTCAATCCTCAATCCTCAGTAATCAATCCTCAATCTTCAATACTGAACGGTCAATCCTCAGTCCTCAATCCTCAATTCTCAATCCGCGTTCCTCAAACCTCAATCCTCAACCCTCAGTCCTCACACTCAATTCTCAATTCTCTATCCTCAATCCTCAATCCTCAATCTTCAATCCTCAATAATCAATCTCCAATCCTAGGTCCTCAATCCCCAATCCTCAATCCTTAATCCTCTATCATCAATCCTCAATCCTCAACTCTCATTCCTCAATGCTCAATACTCAATCTTCAATCCTCAATCCTCAATCCTCAATCCTCAATCCTCAATCCTCAATCCTCAACCCTCAATCCCCAATGCTCAATCCTCAATACCCAATCCTCAGTCATCAATCCTCAATCCACAATCCTCAATCCTCAATCCTCAATACTCAGTCCTCAATCCTCAATCTTCAATCCTCAATACTCAATCTTCAATCCTCAATCCTCAATCCTCAATCCTCAATCCTCAATCCTCAATCCTCAATCCTCAATTCTCAACCCTCAATCCTCAGTCCTCAGTCCTCAAACCTCAATCCTCAAACCTCAGCACTCATCCTCAATCCTCAATCCTCAATCCTCAATCCTCAATCCTCAATATTCAATCCTCAATACTCAATCTTCAAACCTCAATCCTCAGTCCTCAAACCTCAATTCTGAATCCTCAATCCTGCATCCTCAATCCTCAATCCTCAGTGATCAATCCACAATCCTCAATACCCAATCGTCAGTCCTCAGTCCTCAATCCTCATCCCTCAATCCTCGTTCCTCAAACCTCAATCCTCAACCCTCAGCCCTCATCCTCAATCCCCAATCCTCAATCCTCAATTCTCAATCCACAATCTTCAATCCCCAATACTCAATCTTCAATCCTCAATCCTCAATCCTCAATCCTCAATCCTCAATCCTCAATCCTCAATCCTCAATTTTCAATCCTCAATCTTCAATCCTCAATACTCAATATTCAATCCTCCATCCTCAATCCTCAATCGTCAGTCTTCAATCCTCAATACTCAATATTCAATCCTCAATCCTCAATCCTCAATCCTCAATCCTCAATCCTCAGTCCTCAATATTCAATCCTCAGTACCAGATCCTCAATCTTCAATACTCACTCCTCAATCCTGAATCTTCAATCCTCAATACTCAGTCTTCAAGCCTCAATCCTCAATCCTCAATCCTCAATTATCAATCCTCATTCTCCAATCCTCAATACACAATCCTCAATCTTCAATCCTCAATCCCCAATCCTCAATTCTAAATCCTCAATCCTCAATCCTCAATCCTCAATCCTCAATCCTCAATCCTCAATCCTCAATCCTCAAACTTCAATCCTCAACCGTCAGTACTCGTCCTCAATCCTCAACCCTCAATCCTCGATCCTCATTCTTCAATCCTCAATCCTCAATCCTCAATCCTCAATCCTCAATCTTCAATCCTCAATACTCAATCTTCAATCCTCAATCCTCAGTCCTCAAACCTCAATCCTCAATCCTCAATCCTCAGTAATCAATCCTCAATCTTCAATACTGAATCGTCAATCCTCAGTCCTCAATCCTCAATTCTCAATCCGCGTTCCTCAAACCTCAATCCTCAACCCTCAGTCCTCACACTCAATTCTCAATTCTCTATCCTCAATCCTCAATCCTCAATCTTCAATCCTCAATAATCAATCTCCAATCCTAGGTCCTCAATCCCCAATCCTCAATCCTTAATCCTCTATCATCAATCCTCAATCCTCAACTCTCATTCCTCAATGCTCAATACTCAATCTTCAATCCTCAATCCTCAATCCTCAATCCTCAATCCTCAATCCTCAACCCTCAATCCCCAATGCTCAATCCTCAATACCCAATCCTCAGTCATCAATCCTCAATCCACAATCCTCAATCCTCAATCATCAATTCTCAATCCTCAATCCTCAATCTTCAATCCTCAATGCTCAATCCTCAATCCTCAATCCCCAATCCTCAGTCCTCAATCCTCAATCCTCAACCCTCAACCGTCAGTACTCGTCCTCAATTGTCAACACTAAATCCTCAATCCTCAATCTTCAATCCTAATTCTTCAATCCTCAATACCCAATCCTCAATCTTCAATCCTCAATCCTCAGTCCTCAATTCTCAATCCTCAATCCTCAGTCCCCAGTCCTCAAACCTCAAACCTCAATCCTCAACCCTCAGCCCTCATCCTCAATCCCCAATCCTCAATCCTCAATTCTCAATCCACAATCTTCAATCCCCAATACTCAATCTTCAATCCTCAATCCTCAATCCTCAATCCTCAATCCTCAATCCTCAATCCTCAATCCTCAATTTTCAATCCTCAATCTTCAATCCTCAATACTCAATATTCAATCCTCCATCCTCAATCCTCAATCGTCAGTCTTCAATCCTCAATACTCAATATTCAATCCTCAATCCTCAATCCCCAATCCTCAATTCTAAATCCTCAATCCTCAATCCTCAATCCTCAATCCTCAATCCTCAATCCTCAATCCTCAATCCTCAAACTTCAATCCTCAACCGTCAGTCCTCGTCCTCAATCCTCAACCCTCAATCCTCGATCCTCATTCTTCAATCCTCAATCCTCAATCCTCAATCCTCAATCCTCAATCTTCAATCCTCAATACTCAATCTTCAATCCTCAATCCTCAGTCCTCAAACCTCAATCCTCAATCCTCAATCCTCAGTAATCAATCCTCAATCTTCAATACTGAACGGTCAATCCTCAGTCCTCAATCCTCAATTCTCAATCCGCGTTCCTCAAACCTCAATCCTCAACCCTCAGTCCTCACACTCAATTCTCAATTCTCTATCCTCAATCCTCAATCCTCAATCTTCAATCCTCAATAATCAATCTCCAATCCTAGGTCCTCAATCCCCAATCCTCAATCCTTAATCCTCTATCATCAATCCTCAATCCTCAACTCTCATTCCTCAATGCTCAATACTCAATCTTCAATCCTCAATCCTCAATCCTCAATCCTCAATCCTCAATCCTCAATCCTCAACCCTCAATCCCCAATGCTCAATCCTCAATACCCAATCCTCAGTCATCAATCCTCAATCCACAATCCTCAATCCTCAATCCTCAATACTCAGTCCTCAATCCTCAATCTTCAATCCTCAATACTCAATCTTCAATCCTCAATCCTCAATCCTCAATCCTCAATCCTCAATCCTCAATCCTCAATCCTCAATTCTCAACCCTCAATCCTCAGTCCTCAGTCCTCAAACCTCAATCCTCAAACCTCAGCACTCATCCTCAATCCTCAATCCTCAATCCTCAATCCTCAATCCTCAATATTCAATCCTCAATACTCAATCTTCAAACCTCAATCCTCAGTCCTCAAACCTCAATTCTGAATCCTCAATCCTGCATCCTCAATCCTCAATCCTCAGTGATCAATCCACAATCCTCAATACCCAATCGTCAGTCCTCAGTCCTCAATCCTCATCCCTCAATCCTCGTTCCTCAAACCTCAATCCTCAACCCTCAGCCCTCATCCTCAATCCCCAATCCTCAATCCTCAATTCTCAATCCACAATCTTCAATCCCCAATACTCAATCTTCAATCCTCAATCCTCAATCCTCAATCCTCAATCCTCAATCCTCAATCCTCAATCCTCAATTTTCAATCCTCAATCTTCAATCCTCAATACTCAATATTCAATCCTCCATCCTCAATCCTCAATCGTCAGTCTTCAATCCTCAATACTCAATATTCAATCCTCAATCCTCAATCCTCAATCCTCAATCCTCAATCCTCAGTCCTCAATATTCAATCCTCAGTACCAGATCCTCAATCTTCAATACTCACTCCTCAATCCTGAATCTTCAATCCTCAATACTCAGTCTTCAAGCCTCAATCCTCAATCCTCAATCCTCAATTATCAATCCTCATTCTCCAATCCTCAATACACAATCCTCAATCTTCAATCCTCAATCCCCAATCCTCAATTCTAAATCCTCAATCCTCAATCCTCAATCCTCAATCCTCAATCCTCAATCCTCAATCCTCAATCCTCAAACTTCAATCCTCAACCGTCAGTACTCGTCCTCAATCCTCAACCCTCAATCCTCGATCCTCATTCTTCAATCCTCAATCCTCAATCCTCAATCCTCAATCCTCAATCTTCAATCCTCAATACTCAATCTTCAATCCTCAATCCTCAGTCCTCAAACCTCAATCCTCAATCCTCAATCCTCAGTAATCAATCCTCAATCTTCAATACTGAATCGTCAATCCTCAGTCCTCAATCCTCAATTCTCAATCCGCGTTCCTCAAACCTCAATCCTCAACCCTCAGTCCTCACACTCAATTCTCAATTCTCTATCCTCAATCCTCAATCCTCAATCTTCAATCCTCAATAATCAATCTCCAATCCTAGGTCCTCAATCCCCAATCCTCAATCCTTAATCCTCTATCATCAATCCTCAATCCTCAACTCTCATTCCTCAATGCTCAATACTCAATCTTCAATCCTCAATCCTCAATCCTCAATCCTCAATCCTCAATCCTCAACCCTCAATCCCCAATGCTCAATCCTCAATACCCAATCCTCAGTCATCAATCCTCAATCCACAATCCTCAATCCTCAATCCTCAATACTCAGTCCTCAATCCTCAATCTTCAATCCTCAATACTCAATCTTCAATCCTCAATCCTCAATCCTCAATCCTCAATCCTCAATCCTCAATCCTCAATTCTCAACCCTCAATCCTCAGTCCTCAGTCCTCAAACCTCAATCCTCAAACCTCAGCACTCATCCTCAATCCTCAATCCTCAATCCTCAATCCTCAACCCTCAATCTTCAATCCTCAATACTCAATCTTCAAACCTCAATCCTCAGTCCTCAAACCTCAATTCTGAATCCTCAATCCTGCATCCTCAATCCTCAATCCTCAGTGATCAATCCACAATCCTCAATACCCAATCGTCAGTCCTCAGTCCTCAATCCTCATCCCTCAATCCTCGTTCCTCAAACCTCAATCCTCAACCCTCAGCCCTCAACCTCAATTCTCAATTCTCAATACTCAATCCTCAATCCTCAATCTTCAATCCTCAATAATCAATCTCCAATCCTAGATCCTCAATCCCCAATCCTCAATCCTTAATCCTCAATCTTCAATCCTCAATCCCCAGTCCTCAATCTCCAATCCTGAATGCTCAATCCTCAATCTTCAATCCTCAGTCCTCAATCCTCAATCCTCAATCCTCAAACCTCAATCCTCAACCGTCAGTCCTCGTCCTCAATCCTCAACCCTCAATCATCAATCCACAATCTTTAATCCTCAATACTCAATATTCACTCCTCAGTCCTCAATACTCAATCCTCAATCTTCAATCCTCAATCCTCAATCCTCAATCCTCAATCCTCAATCTTCAATCCTCAATGCTCAATCCTCAATCCTCAATCCTCAATCCTCAACCCTCAATCCCCAATGCTCAATCCTCAATACCCAATCCTCAGTCATCAATCCTCAATCCACAATCCTCAATCCTCAATCCTCAATACTCAGTCCTCAATCCTCAATCTTCAATCCTCAATACTCAATCTTCAATCCTCAATCCTCAATCCTCAATCCTCAATCCTCAATCCTCAATCCTCAATCCTCAATTCTCAACCCTCAATCCTCAGTCCTCAGTCCTCAAACCTCAATCCTCAAACCTCAGCACTCATCCTCAATCCTCAATCCTCAATCCTCAATCCTCAATCCTCAATCTTCAATCCTCAATACTCAATCTTCAAACCTCAATCCTCAGTCCTCAAACCTCAATTCTGAATCCTCAATCCTGCATCCTCAATCCTCAATCCTCAGTGATCAATCCACAATCCTCAATACCCAATCGTCAGTCCTCAGTCCTCAATCCTCATCCCTCAATCCTCGTTCCTCAAACCTCAATCCTCAACCCTCAGCCCTCAACCTCAATTCTCAATTCTCAATACTCAATCCTCAATCCTCAATCTTCAATCCTCAATAATCAATCTCCAATCCTAGATCCTCAATCCCCAATCCTCAATCCTTAATCCTCAATCTTCAATCCTCAATCCCCAGTCCTCAATCTCCAATCCTCAATGCTCAATCCTCAATCTTCAATCCTCAGTCCTCAATCCTCAATCCTCAATCCTCAAACCTCAATTCTCAACCGTCAGTCCTCGTCCTCAATCCTCAACCCTCAATCATCAATCCACAATATTTAATCCTCAATACTCAATATTCACTCCTCAGTCCTCAATACTCAATCCTCAATCTTCAATCCTCAATCCTCAATCCTCAATCCTCAATCCTCAATCTTCAATCCTCAATGCTCAATCCTCAATCCTCAATCCTCAGTCCTCAATCCTCAATCCTCAACCCTCAACCGTCAGTACTCGTCCTCACTCGTCAACACTCAATCCTCAATCCTCAATCTTCAATCCTCATTCTTCAATCCTCAATACACAATCCTCAATCTTCAATCATCAATCCTCAGTCCTCAATTCTCAATCCTCAATCCTCAGTCCCCAGTCCTCAAACCTCAAACCTCAATCCTCAACCCTCAGCCCTCATCCTCAATCCTCAATCCTCAATCCTCAATTCTCAATCCACAATCTTCAATCCCCAATACTCAATCTTCAATCCTCAATCCTCAATCCTCAATCCTCAATCCTCAATCCTCAATCCTCAATCCTCAATTTTCAATCCTCAATCTTCAATCCTCAATACTCAATATTCAATCCTCAATCCTCAATTCTCAATCTTCAATCCTCAATACTGAACCTTCAATCCTCAATCCACAATCCTCAATCCTCAATCCTCAATCCTCAGTAATCAATCCTCAATCTTCAATACTCAATCGTCATTCCTCAGTCCTCAATCCTCAATCCTCAATCCTCGTTCCTCAAACCTCAATCCACAACCCTCAGTCCTCATCCTGAATTCTCAATTCTCAATCCTCAATCCTCAATCCTCAATATTCAATCATCAATAATCAATCTCCAATCCTAGATCCTCAATACCCAATCTTCAATCCTTAATCCTCAATCTTCAATCCTCAATCCCCAGTCCTCAATCTTCAATCCTCAATGCTCAATCCTCAGTCCTCAATCCACAGTCCTCAGTCCTCAACCCTCAACCCTCAAACCTCAATCCTCAACCGTCAGTCCTCATCCTCTGTCGTCAAAACTCAATCCTCAATCCTCAATCTTCAATCCTCAATACTCAATATTCAATACTCAATCCTCAATCTTCAATCCTCAATCTTCAATCCTCAATCCTCAATCCTCAATCCTCAATCCTCAATCCTCAATCCTCAATCCTCAATCCTCATTCTTCAATCCTCAATACCCAATCCTCAATCTTCAATCCTCAATACTCAATCCTCAATCCTCAATCCTCAATCCTCAATATTCAATCCTCAGTCCCACATCCTCAATCTTCAATACTCACTCCTCAGTCCTGAGTCTTCAATCCTCAATACTCAGTCTTCAATCCTCAATCCTCAATCCTCAATCCTCAATCCTCAATCCTCATTCTCCAATCCTCAATACCTAATCCTCAATCTTCAATCCTCAATCCCCAATCCTCAATTCTAAATCCTCAATCCTCAATCCTCAATCCTCAATCCTCAATCCTCAATCCTCAATCCTCAATCCTCAAACTTCAATCCTCAACCGTCAGTCCTCGTCCTCAATCCTCAACCCTCAATCCTCAATCCTCATTCTTCAATCCTCAATCCTCAACCCTCAATCCTCAATCCTCAATATTCAATCCTCAATACTCAATATTCAGTCCTCAATCCTCAATCCTCAATCCTCAATCCTCAGTCCCCAGTCCTCAAACCTCAATCCTCAATCCTCAGCCCTCATCCTCAATCCTCAATCCTCAATCCTCAATCCTCGTTCCTCAAACCTCAATCCTCAATCCTCAATCCTCATTCTTCAATCCTCAATACCCAATCCACAACCTTCATTTCTCAATCCTCAATCATCAATTCTCAATCCCCAGTCCTCAATCTCCAATCCTCAATGCTCAATCCTCAATCTTCAATCCTCAGTCCTCAATCCTCAATCCTCAATCCTCAAACCTCAATCCTCAACCGTCAGTCCTCGTCCTCAATCCTCAACCCTCAATCTTCAATCCACAATCTTCGATCCTCAATACTCAATATTCAGTCCACAATCCTCAATCCTCAATCCTCAATCCTCAGTCCCCAGTCCTCAAACCTCAATCCTCAATCCTCAGCCCTCATCCTCAATCCTCAATCCTCAATCCTCAATATTCAATCCTCAGTCCCACATCCTCAATCTTCAATACTCACTCCTCAGTCCTGAGCCTTCAATCCTCAATACTCAGTCTTCAATCCTCAATCCTCAATCCTCAATCCTCAATCCTCAATCCTCATTCTCCAATCCTCAATACCTAATCCTCAATCTTCAATCCTCAATCCCCAATCCTCAATTCTAAATCCTCAATCCTCAATCCTCAATCCTCAATCCTCAATCCTCAATCCTCAATCCTCAAACTTCAATCCTCAGCCGTCAGTCCTCGTCCTCAATCCTCAACCCTCAATCCTCAATCCTCATTCTTCAATCCTCAATCCTCAATCCTCAATCCTCAATCCTCAATCTTCAATCCTCATTACTCAATATTCAGTCCTCAATCCTCAATCCTCAGTCCTCAATCCTCAATCCTCAACCCTCAAACCTCAACCCTCAACCGTCAGTACTCGTCCTCAATCGTCAACACTCAATCCTCAATCCTCAATCTTCAATCCTCATTCTTAAATCCTCAATACCCAATCCTCAGTCTTCAATCCTCAATCCTCAATCCTCAATCCTCAATCCTCAATCCTCATTCTTCAATCCTCAATACCCAATCCTCAATCTTCAATCCTCAATCTTCAATCCTCAATACTCAATCTTCAATCCTCAATCCTCAATCCTCAATCCTCAATCCTCAATCCTCAATCCCCAATCCTCAATCGTCAATCTTCAATCCTCAATACTCAATCTTCAATCCTCAATCCTCAATACTCAATACACAATCCTCATTCTTCAATCCTCAATCCTCAGTCCTCAAACCTCAATTATGAATCCTCAATCCTGCATCCTCAATCCTCAATCCTCAGTAATCAGTCCTCAATCCTCAATACTCAATCGACAGTCCTCAGTCCGCAATCCTCATCCCTCAATCCTCGTTCCTCAAACCTCAATCCTCAACACTCAGCCCTCAACCTCAATTCTCAATTCTCAATAATCAATCCTCAATCCTCAATCTTCAATCCTCAATAATCAATCTCCAATCCTAGATCCTCAATCCCCAATCCTCAATCCTTAATCCTCAATCTTCAATCCTCAATCCCCAGTCCTCAATCTCCAATCCTCAATGCTCAATCCTTAATCTTCAATCCTCAGTCCTCAATCCTCAATCCTCAATCCTCAAACCTCAATCCTCAACCGTTAGTCCTCGTCCTCAATCCTCAACCCTCAATCATCAATCCACAATCTTCAATCCTCAATACTCAATATTCAGTCCTCAATCCTCAATCCTCAATCCTCAATCTTCAATCCTCAATCCTCAATCCTCAATCCTCAATCCTCAATCCTCATTCTTCAATCCTCAATACCCACTCCACAATCTTCATTCCTCAATCCTCAATCATCAATTCTCAATCCTCAATCCTCAATCTTCAATCCTCAATGCTCAATCCTCAATCCTCAATCCCCAATCCTCAGTCCTCAATCCTCAATCCTCAACCCTCAACCGTCAGTACTCGTCCTCAATTGTCAACACTAAATCCTCAATCCTCAATCTTCAATCCTAATTCTTCAATCCTCAATACCCAATCCTCAATCTTCAATCCTCAATCCTCAGTCCTCAATTCTCAATCCTCAATCCTCAGTCCCCAGTCCTCAAACCTCAAACCTCAATCCTCAACCCTCAGCCCTCATCCTCAATCCCCAATCCTCAATCCTCAATTCTCAATCCACAATCGTCAATCCCCAATACTCAATCTTCAATCCTCAATCCTCAATCCTCAATCCTCAATCCTCAATCCTAAATCCTCAATCCTCAATTTTCAATCCTCAATCTTCAATCCTCAATACTCAATATTCAATCCTCCATCCTCAATCCTCAATCGTCAGTCTTCAATCCTCAATACTCAATATTCAATCCTCAATCCTCAATCCTCAATCCTCAATCCTCAATCTTTAATACTCAATCCTCATTCTTCAATCCTCAATCCTCAATCCTCAATCCTCAATCCTCAATTTTCAATCCACAATACTCAATCTTCAATCCTCAATCCTCAATCCTCAGCCCTCAACCCTCAATCGTCAGTCTTCAATCCTCAATACTCAATCTTCAATCCCTCAATCCTCAATCCTCAATCCTCAATCATTAATCCTCAATCCTCAATCCTCAATATTCAACGCACAACCCTCAACCATCAATCCTCAATACTCAACCATCAATCCTCAATTCTCAATACTCAATAGAATATCCTGAATTCTCATGGTTCAATACTCAATCCACAATATTCAATAATCAAATCTCAATCCTCAAACATCAATTCTCAACACTCAATCCTCAACACTCAGTCCTCTCTCTTCAGTCCTCCATCCTCAATCCTCAGTCCTCAAGCGTCAATCCTCAATCCTCAATCCTCAACCCTCAATCCTCTGTCCTCAAACCTCCACCCCGAATCCTCAATCCTGAATCCTCAATCTTCAGCCATAAGACCTCAACAATCAATTGTCAATCCTCAATCATCAATAGAATATCCTCAATTCACAGTTTCCAATACTCAATCAACATTCTTCAATCTTCAAATGTCGATCCACTAACATCAACTCTCATCACGCATCCCTCAACACACAGTCCTCAATCTTCAATCCTCAATCCTCAATTCTCAATCTTCAATCCTCAACACTGAACCTTCAATCCTCAATCCTCAATCCTCAGTCCTCAATCCTCAATCCTCTATCTTCAATCCTCAGTCCCCGATCCTCAATCTTCAACCCTCAATCCTCAATCCTCAACCCTCGATCCTCAATACCCAATCCACAGTCTTCAATCCTCAATCCTCAATCCTCAATCCTCAATCCTCAATCCTCAATCCTCAATCCTCAATCCTCAATCCTCAGTCCTCAAACCTCAATTCTGAATCCTCAATCCTGAGTCCTCAATCTTCAGCCCTCAGTCCTCAACAATCAGTAGTCAATCCTCAATCCTCAATAGAATATCCACAAATCACAGTTTTCAACACTCAATACTCAATCTGCAATTTTCAAACCTCTATCCACAAACATCAATTCTCATCACTCAACCCTCAACACTCAGTCCTCAATGTTCAATCCTCAATCCTCAATTCTCAACATTCAATCCTCAATACTGAATCTTCAATCCACAATCCTCAATCCTCAACCCTCAATCCTCAATACTCAACCTTCAAACCTCAGTCCCCAATCCTCAATCTTCTATCCTCAATACTCAATCCTCAATCCTCAATCCTCAATCCTCAATCTTCAATCCTCAATACTCAATCTTCAATCCTTAATCCTCAATCCTCAGACCTCAAACATCAATACTCAATCTTCAATCCTCAACCCTCAATTCTCAATCCTCAATGCTCAATACTCAATCGTCAATCCTCAATCCCCAATCCTCAACCTTCAATGCTCAATCCTCAATCCTCAATCCTCAGTCCCCGATCCTCAATCTTCAACACTCAATCCTCAATCCTCAATCCTCGATCCTCAATACCCAATCCACAGTCTTCAATCCTCAATCCTCAATCCTCAATTCTCAAGCCTCAATCCTCCATACTCAGACCTCAAACAGCAATACTCAACCCTCAGTCCTCGTCCTCAATCCACAACCATCAATACTCAATCCTCAATCTTCAATCATCAATATTCAATCTTCAGTCCACAATCCTCAATCCTCAACCCTCAATCCTCAATACTCAACCTTCAAACCTCAGTCCCCAATCCTCAATCTTCTATCCTCAATTCTCAATCCACAATCCTCAATCCTCAATCCTCAATCTTCAATCCTCAATACTCAATCTTCAATCCTTAATCCTCAATCCTCAGACCTCAAACATCAATACTCAATCTTCAATCCTCAACCCTCAATCCTCAATCCTCAATGCTCAATACTCAATCGTCAATCCTCAATCCCCAATCCTCAATCTTCAATCCTCAATCCTCAATCCTCAATCCTCAATCCTCAATGATCAATCCTCAATACTCAAACTGCAATCCTCAATCCTCAGTCCTCAATCCTCAATCCTCATTCTTCAATCCTCAATACCGAATCCTCAATCTTCAATCCTCAATCCGCAATCCTCAATTCTCAGTCCTCAATCCTCAATCCTCAGACTTCAAACACCAATACTCAACCCTCAGTCCTCGTCCTCAATCCACAACCCTCAATCCTCAATCCTCAATCTTCAATCATTAATATTCAATCTTCAATCCTCAATCCTCAATTCTCAACCCTCAATCCCCAATGCTCAATCCTCAATACCCAATCCTCAGTCTTCAATCCTAAATCCTCAATCCTCAATCCTCAATCCTCAATTCTCAGTCCTCAATCCTCAACCGTCCATCCTCAGTCCTCAAACCTCCACCCCGAATCCTCAATCCTGAATCCTCAATCTTCAGCCATAAGTCCTCAACAATCAATTGTCAATCCTCAATCATCAATAGAATATCCTCAATTCACAGTTTTCAAAACTCAATCAACATTCTTCAATCTTCAAATCTCAATCCGCTAACATCAACTCTCATCACGCATCCCTCAACACACAGTCCTCAATCTTCAATCCTCAATCCTCAATTCTCAATCTTCAATCCTCAACACTGAACCTTCAATCCTCAATCCTCAATCCTCAGTCCTCAATCCTCGATCCTCTATCTTCAATCCTCAGTCCCCGATACTCAATCTTCAACCCTCAATCGTCAATCCTCAATCCTCGATCCTCAATACTCAATTCTCAATCTTCAATCATCAATATTCAATCTTCAGTCCTCAATCCTCAATCCTCAATCCTCAATCCTCAATCCTCAATCTTCTATCCTCAATACTCAATTCTCAATCCTCAATCCTCAATCCTCAATCTTCAATCCTCAATACTCAATCTTCAATCCTTAATCCTCAATCCTCAATCCTCAATCCTCAATCTTCAATATTCAGCGCAGAACCCTCAACCATCAATCCTCAATACTCAACCATCAATCCTCAATTCTCAATACTCAATAGAATATCCTGAATTCTCATGGTTCAATACTCAATCCACAATATTCAATAATCAAATCTCAATCCTCAAACATCAATTCTCAACAATCAATCCTCAACACTCAGTCCTCTCTCTTCAATCCTCCATCCTCAATCCTCAATCCTCAAGCGTGAATCCTCAATCCTCAATCCTCAACCCTCAATCCTCAGTCCTCAAACCTCCACCCCGAATCCTCAATCCTGAATCCTCAATCTTCAGCCATAAGTCCTCAACAATCAATTGTCAATCCTCAATCATCAATAGAATATCCTCAATTCACAGTTTTCAATACTCAATCAACATTCTTCAATCTTCAAATGTCAATCCACTAACATCAACTCTCATCACGCATCCCTCAACACACAGTCCTCAATCTTCAATCCTCTATCTTCAAACCTCAGTCCCCGATCCTCAATCTTCAACCCTCAATCTTCAATCCTCAATCCTCAATCCTCAATCCTCAATCCTCAATCCTCTACCCTCAATCCCCAATGCTCAATCCTCAATACCCAATCCTCAGTCATCAATACTCAATCCTCAATCTTCAATCCTCAATACTCAATCTTCAATCCTCAATCCTCAATCCTCAATCCTCAATCCTCAATCCTCAATCCTCAATCCTCAATTCTCAACCCTCAATCCTCAGTCCTCAGTCCTCAAACCTCAATCCTCAAACCGTCAGTCCTCGTCCTCAATCCTCAACCCTCAATCATCAATCCACAATCTTCAATCCTCAATACTCAATATTCAGTCCTCAATCCTCAATCCTCAATCCTCAATCTTCAATCCTCAATCCTCAATCCTCAATCCTCAATCCTCAATCCTCATTCTTCAATCCTCAATACCCAATCCACAATCTTCATTCCTCAATCCTCAATCATCAATTCTCAATCCTCAATCCTCAATCTTCAATCCTCAATGCTCAATCCTCAATCCTCAATCCCCAATCCTCAGTCCTCAATCCTCAATCCTCAACCCTCAACCGTCAGTACTCGTCCTCAATTGTCAACACTAAATCCTCAATCCTCAATCTTCAATCCTAATTCTTCAATCCTCAATACCCAATCCTCAATCTTCAATCCTCAATCCTCAGTCCTCAATTCTCAATCCTCAATCCTCAGTCCCCAGTCCTCAAACCTCAAACCTCAATCCTCAACCCTCAGCCCTCATCCTCAATCCCCAATCCTCAATCCTCAATTCTCAATCCACAATCTTCAATCCCCAATACTCAATCTTCAATCCTCAATCCTCAATCCTCAATCCTCAATCCTCAATCCTCAATCCTCAATCCTCAATTTTCAATCCTCAATCTTCAATCCTCAATACTCAATATTCAATCCTCCATCCTCAATCCTCAATCGTCAGTCTTCAATCCTCAATACTCAATATTCAATCCTCAATCCTCAATCCTCAATCTTCAATCCTCAATCTTCAATCCTCAATCCTCATTCTTCAATCCTCAATCCTCAATCCTCAATCCTCAATCCTCAATTTTCAATCCACAATACTCAATCTTCAATCCTCAATCCTCAATCCTCAACCCTCAACCCTCAATCGTCAGTCTTCAATCCTCAATACTCAATCTTCAATCCTCAATCCTCAATCCTCAATCCTCAATCATTAATCCTCAATCATCAATCCTCAATCCTCAATACTCAATCTTCTATCCTCAATCCCCAATCCTCAATCCTCAATCCTCAATATTCAACGCACAACCCTCAACCATCAAACGTCAATACTCAACCATCAATCCTCAATTCTCAATACTCAATAGAATATCCTGTATTCTCATGGTTCAATACTCAATCCACAATATTCAATAATCAAATCTCAATCCTCAAACATCAATTCTCAACACTCAATCCTCAACACTCAGTCCTGTCTCTTCAATCCTTCATTCTCAATCCTCAATCCTCAAGCGTCAATCCTCAATCCTCAGACCTCAAATATCAATACTCAACCCTCAGTCCTCGTCCTCAATCCACAACCCTCAATCCTCGATCCTCCATCTTGAATCATCAATATTCAATCTTCCACCCTCAATCCTCAATCATCAATACTCAATCCTCAATCCTCAATTCTCAGTCCTCAATCCTCAATCTTCAATCCTCAATACTTAATCTTCAATCCTCAATCCTCAATCCTCAATCCGCAATCCTCAATCTTCAATCCTCAATACTCAATATTCAGTCCTCAATCCTCAGTCCTCAATCTTCAATCCTCAATGCACAATCCTCAATCCTCAATCCTCAGTCCTCAATCCTCAATCCTCAATCCTCAAACCTCAATCCTCAACCGTCAGTCCTCGTCCTCAAACCTGAACCCTCAATCCTCAATCCTCAATCGTCAATCATCAATACTCAATCTTCGATCCTCAGTCCTCAATCCTCAATCCTCAATCCTCAATCCTCAATATTCAACGCACAACCCTCAACCATCAATCCTCAATACTCAACCATCAATCCTCAATTCTCAATACTCAATAGAATATCCTGAATTCTCATGGTTCAATACTCAATCCACAATATTCAATAATCAAATCTCAATCCTCAAACATCAATTCTCAACACTCAATCCTCAACACTCAGTCCTCTCTCTTCAGTCCTCCATCCTCAATCCTCAGTCCTCAAGCGTCAATCCTCAATCCTCAATCCTCAACCCTCAATCCTCTGTCCTCAAACCTCCACCCCGAATCCTCAATCCTGAATCCTCAATCTTCAGCCATAAGACCTCAACAATCAATTGTCAATCCTCAATCATCAATAGAATATCCTCAATTCACAGTTTCCAATACTCAATCAACATTCTTCAATCTTCAAATCTCAATCCGCTAACATCAACTCTCATCACGCATCCCTCAACACACAGTCCTCAATCTTCAATACTCAATCCTCAATTCTCAATCTTCAATCCTCAACACTGAACCTTCAATCCTCAATCCTCAATCCTCAGTCCTCAATCCTCGATCCTCTATATTCAATTCTCAGTCCCCGATCCTCAATCTTCAACACTCAATCCTCAATCCTCAATCCTCGATCCTCAATACCCAATCCACAGTCTTCAATCCTCAATCCTCAATCCTCAATTCTCAATCCTCAATCCTCCATACTCAGACCTCAAACAGCAATACTCAACCCTCAGTCCTCGTCCTCAATCCACAACCATCAATACTCAATCCTCAATCTTCAATCATCAATATTCAATCTTCAGTCCACAATCCTCAATCCTCAACCCTCAATCCTCAATACTCAACCTTCAAACCTCAGTCCCCAATCCTCAATCTTCCATCCTCAATTCTCAATCCACAATCCTCAATCCTCAATCCTCAATCTTCAATCCTCAATACTCAATCTTCAATCCTTAATCCTCAATCCTCAGACCTCAAACATCAATACTCAATCTTCAATCCTCAACCCTCAATTCTCAATCCTCAATGCTCAATACTCAATCGTCAATCCTCAATCCCCAATCCTCAATCTTCAATCCTCAATCCTCAATCCTCAATCCTCAATCCTCAATCTTCAATCCTCAATACTCAATCTTCAATCCTCAATCCTCAATCCTCAATCCTCAATATTCAATCCTCTGTACCAGATCCTCAATCTTCAATACTCACTCCTCAATCCTGAATCTTCAATCCTCAATACTCAGTCTTCAAGCCTCAATCCTCAATCCTCAATCCTCAATTATCAATCCTCATTCTCCAATCCTCAATACACAATCCTCAATCTTCAATCCTCAATCCCCAATCCTCAATTCTAAATCCTCAATCCTCAATCCTCAATCCTCAATCCTCAATCCTCAATCCTCAATCCTCAATCCTCAAACTTCAATCCTCAACCGTCAGTCCTCGTCCTCAATCCTCAACCCTCAATCCTCGATCCTCATTCTTCAATCCTCAATACTCAATCCTCAATCCTCAATCCTCAATCTTCAATCCTCAATACTCAATCTTCAATCCTCAATCCTCAGTCCTCAAACCTCAATCCTCAATCCTCAATCCTCAGTAATCAATCCTCAATCTTCAATACTGAATCGTCAATGCTCAGTCCTCAATCCTCAATTCTCAATCCGCGTTCCTCAAACCTCAATCCTCAACCCTCAGTCCTCACACTCAATTCTCAATTCTCTATCCTCAATCCTCAATCCTCAATCTTCAATCCTCAATAATCAATCTCCAATCCTAGGTCCTCAATCCCCAATCCTCAATCCTTAATCCTCTATCATCAATCCTCAATCCTCAACTCTCATTCCTCAATGCTCAATACTCAATCTTCAATCCTCAATCCTCAATCCTCAATCCTCAATCCTCAATCCTCAACCCTCAATCCCCAATGCTCAATCCTCAATACCCAATCCTCAGTCATCAATCCTCAATCCACAATCCTCAATCCTCAATCCTCAATACTCAGTCCTCAATCCTCAATCTTCAATCCTCAATACTCAATCTTCAATCCTCAATCCTCAATCCTCAATCCTCAATCCTCAATCCTCAATCCTCAATCCTCAATCCTCAATTCTCAACCCTCAATCCTCAGTCCTCAGTCCTCAAACCTCAATCCTCAAACCTCAGCACTCATCCTCAATCCTCAATCCTCAATCCTCAATCCTCAATCCTCAATCTTCAATCCTCAATACTCAATCTTCAAACCTCAATCCTCAGTCCTCAAACCTCAATTCTGAATCCTCAATCCTGCATCCTCAATCCTCAATTCCTCAGTGATCAATCCACAATCCTCAATACCCAATCGTCAGTCCTCAGTCCTCAATCCTCATCCCTCAATCCTCGTTCCTCAAACCTCAATCCTCAACCCTCAGCCCTCATCCTCAATCCCCAATCCTCAATCCTCAATTCTCAATCCACAATCTTCAATCCCCAATACTCAATCTTCAATCCTCAATCCTCAATCCTCAATCCTCAATCCTCAATCCTCAATCCTCAATCCTCAATTTTCAATCCTCAATCTTCAATCCTCAATACTCAATATTCAATCCTCCATCCTCAATCCTCAATCGTCAGTCTTCAATCCTCAATACCCAATATTCAATCCTCAATCCTCAATCCTCAATCCTCAATCCTCAATCCTCAATCCTCAATCCTCAATCCTCAATATTCAATCCTCAGTACCAGATCCTCAATCTTCAATACTCACTCCTCAATCCTGAATCTTCAATCCTCAATACTCAGTCTTCAAGCCTCAATCCTCAATCCTCAATCCTCAATTATCAATCCTCATTCTCCAATCCTCAATACACAATCCTCAATCTTCAATCCTCAATCCCCAATCCTCAATTCTAAATCCTCAATCCTCAATCCTCAATCCTCAATCCTCAATCCTCAATCCTCAATCCTCAATCCTCAAACTTCAATCCTCAACCGTCAGTCCTCGTCCTCAATCCTCAACCCTCAATCCTCGATCCTCATTCTTCAATCCTCAATCCTCAATCCTCAATCCTCAATCCTCAATCTTCAATCCTCAATACTCAATCTTCAATCCTCAATCCTCCGTCCTCAAACCTCAATCCTCAATCCTCAATCCTCAGTAATCAATCCTCAATCTTCAATACTGAATCGTCAATCCTCAGTCCTCAATCCTCAATTCTCAATCCGCGTTCCTCAAACCTCAATCCTCAACCCTCAGTCCTCACACTCAATTCTCAATTCTCTATCCTCAATCCTCAATCCTCAATCTTCAATCCTCAATAATCAATCTCCAATCCTAGGTCCTCAATCCCCAATCCTCAATCCTTAATCCTCTATCATCAATCCTCAATCCTCAACTCTCATTCCTCAATGCTCAATACTCAATCTTCAATCCTCAATCCTCAATCCTCAATCCTCAATCCTCAATCCTCAACCCTCAATCCCCAATGCTCAATCCTCAATACCCAATCCTCAGTCATCAATCCTCAATCCACAATCCTCAATCCTCAATCCTCAATACTCAGTCCTCAATCCTCAATCTTCAATCCTCAATACTCAATCTTCAATCCTCAATCCTCAATCCTCAATCCTCAATCCTCAATCCTCAATCCTCAATCCTCAATTCTCAACCCTCAATCCTCAGTCCTCAGTCCTCAAACCTCAATCCTCAAACCTCAGCACTCATCCTCAATCCTCAATCCTCAATCCTCAATCCTCAATCCTCAATCTTCAATCCTCAATACTCAATCTTCAAACCTCAATCCTCAGTCCTCAAACCTCAATTCTGAATCCTCAATCCTGCATCCTCAATCCTCAATCCTCAGTGATCAATCCACAATCCTCAATACCCAATCGTCAGTCCTCAGTCCTCAATCCTCATCCCTCAATCCTCGTTCCTCAAACCTCAATCCTCAACCCTCAGCCCTCAACCTCAATTCTCAATTCTCAATACTCAATCCTCAATCCTCATTCTTCAATCCTCAATAATCAATCTCCAATCCTAGATCCTCAATCCCCAATCCTCAATCCTTAATCCTCAATCTTCAATCCTCAATCCCCAGTCCTCAATCTCCAATCCTCAATGCTCAATCCTCAATCTTCAATCCTCAGTCCTCAATCCTCAATCCTCAATCCTCAAACCTCAATCCTCAACCGTCAGTCCTCGTCCTCAATCCTCAACCCTCAATCATCAATCCACAATCTTCAATCCTCAATACTCAATATTCACTCCTCAGTCCTCAATACTCAATCCTCAATCTTCAATCCTCAATCCTCAATCCTCAATCCTCAATCCTCAATCTTCAATCCTCAATGCTCAATCCTCAATCCTCAATCCTCAGTCCTCAATCCTCAATCCTCAACCCTCAACCGTCAGTACTCGTCCTCACTCGTCAACACTCAATCCTCAATCCTCAATCTTCAATCCTCATTCTTCAATCCTCAATACACAATCCTCAATCATCAATCCTCAATCCTCAGTCCTCAATTCTCAATCCTCAATCCTCAGTCCCCAGTCCTCAAACCTCAAACCTCAATCCTCAACCCTCAGCCCTCATCCTCAATCCTCAATCCTCAATCCTCAATTCTCAATCCACAATCTTCAATCCCCAATACTCAATCTTCAATCCTCAATCCTCAATCCTCAATCCTCAATCCTCAATCCTCAATCCTCAATCCTCAATTTTCAATCCTCAATCTTCAATCCTCAATACTCAATATTCAATCCTCAATCCTCAATTCTCAATCTTCAATCCTCAATACTGAACCTTCAATCCTCAATCCACAATCCTCAATCCTCAATCCTCAATCCTCAGTAATCAATCCTCAATCTTCAATACTCAATCGTCATTCCTCAGTCCTCAATCCTCAATCCTCAATCCTCGTTCCTCAAACCTCAATCCACAACCCTCAGTCCTCATCCTCAATTCTCAATTCTCAATCCTCAATCCTCAATCCTCAATATTCAATCATCAATAATCAATCTCCAATCCTAGATCCTCAATACCCAATCTTCAATCCTTAATCCTCAATCTTCAATCCTCAATCCCCAGTCCTCAATCTTCAATACTCAATGCTCAATCCTCAATCCTCAATCCACAGTCCTCAGTCCTCAACCCTCAACCCTCAAACCTCAATCCTCAACCGTCAGTCCTCGTCCTCTGTCGTCAACACTCAATCCTCAATCCTCAATCTTCAATCCTCAATACTCAATATTCAATACTCAATCCTCAATCTTCAATCCTCAATCTTCAATCCTCAATCCTCAATCCTCAATCCTCAATCCTCAATCCTCAATCCTCAATCCTCAATCCTCATTCTTCAATCCTCAATACCCAATCCTCAATCTTCAATCCTCAATACTCAATCCTCAATCCTCAATCCTCAATCCTCAATATTCAATCCTCAGTCCCACATCCTCAATCTTCAATACTCACTCCTCAGTCCTGAGTCTTCAATCCTCAATACTCAGTCTTCAATCCTCAATCCTCAATCCTCAATCCTCAATCCTCAATCCTCATTCTCCAATCCTCAATACCTAATCCTCAATCTTCAATCCTCAATCCCCAATCCTCAATTCTAAATCCTCAATCCTCAATCCTCAATCCTCAATCCTCAATCCTCAATCCTCAATCCTCAAACTTCAATCCTCAACCGTCAGTCCTCGTCCTCAATCCTCAACCCTCAATCCTCAAACCTCATTCTTCAATCCTCAATCCTCAATCCTCAATCCTCAATCCTCAATATTCAATCCTCAATACTCAATATTCAGTCCTCAATCCTCAATCCTCAATCCTCAATCCTCAGTCCCCAGTCCTCAAACCTCAATCCTCAATCCTCAGCCCTCATCCTCAATCCTCAATCCTCAATCCTCAATCCTCGTTCCTCAAAACTCAATCCTCAATCCTCAATCCTCATTCTTCAATCCTCAATACCCAATCCACAACCTTCATTTCTCAATCCTCATTCATCAATTCTCAATCCCCAGTCCTCAATCTCCAATCCTCAATGCTCAATCCTCAATCTTCAATCCTCAGTCCTCAATCCTCAATCCTCAATCCTCAAACCTCAATCCTCAACCGTCAGTCCTCGTCCTCAATCCTCAACCCTCAATCTTCAATCCACAATCTTCAATCCTCAATACTCAATATTCAGTCCTCAATCCTCAATCCTCAATCCTCAATCCTCAGTCCCCAGTCCTCAAACCTCAATCCTCAATCCTCAGCCCTCATCCTCAATCCTCAATCCTCAATCCTCAATATTCAATCCTCAGTCCCACATCCTCAATCTTCAATACTCACTCCTCAGTCCTGAGCCTTCAATCCTCAATACTCAGTCTTCAATCCTCAATCCTCAATACTCAATCCTCAATCCTCAATCCTCATTCTCCAATCCTCAATACCTAATCCTCAATCTTCAATCCTCAATCCCCAATCCTCAATTCTAAATCCTCAATCCTCAATCCTCAATCCTCAATCCTCAATCCTCAATCCTCAATCCTCAAACTTCAATCCTCAGCCGTCAGTCCTCGTCCTCAATCCTCAACCCTCAATCCTCAATCCTCATTCTTCAATCCTCAATCCTCAATCCTCAATAGTCAATCCTCAATCTTCAATCCTCAATACTCAATATTCAGTCCTCAATCCTCAATCCTCAGTCCTCAATCCTCAATCCTCAACCCTCAATCCCCAATGCTCAATCCTCAATACCCAATCCTCAGTCATCAATCCTCAATCCACAATCCTCAATCCTCAATCCTCAATACTCAATCTTCAATCCTCAATCCTCAGTCCTCAAACCTCAATCCTCAATCCTCCATCCTCAGTAATCAATCCTCAATCTTCAATACTGAATCGTCAATCCTCAGTCCTCAATCCTCAATTCTCAATCCGCGTTCCTCAAACTTCAATCCTCAACACTCAGCCCTCAACCTCAATTCTCAATTCTCAATACTCAATCCTCAATCCTCAATCTTCAATCCTCAATAATCAATCTCCAATCCTAGATCCTCAATCCCCAATCCTCAATCCTTAATCCTCAATCTTCAATCCTCAATCCCCAGTCCTCAATCTCCAATCCTCAATGCTCAATCCTCAATCTTCAATCCTCAGTCCTCAATCCTCAATCCTCAATCCTCAAACCTCAATCCTCAACCATCAGTCCTCGTCCTCAATCCTCAACCCTCAATCATCAATCCACAATCTTCAATCCTCAATACTCAATATTCAGTCCTCAATCCTCAATCCTCAATCCTCAATCTTCAATCCTCAATCCTCAATCCTCAATCCTCAATCCTCAATCCTCATTCTTCAATCCTCAATACCCAATCCACAATCTTCATTCCTCAATCCTCAATCATCAATTCTCAATCCTCAATCCTCAATCTTCAATCCTCAATGCTCAATCCTCAATCCTCAATCCCCAATCCTCAGTCCTCAATCCTCAATCCTCAACCCTCAACCGTCAGTACTCGTCCTCAATTGTCAACACTAAATCCTCAATCCTCAATCTTCAATCCTAATTCTTCAATCCTCAATACCCAATCCTCAATCTTCAATCCTCAATCCTCAGTCCTCAATTCTCAATCCTCAATCCTCAGTCCCCAGTCCTCAAACCTCAAACCTCAATCCTCAACCCTCAGCCCTCATCCTCAATCCCCAATCCTCAATCCTCAATTCTCAATCCACAATCTTCAATCCCCAATACTCAATCTTCAATCCTCAATCCTCAATCCTCAATCCTCAATCCTCAATCCTCAATCCTCAATCCTCAATTTTCAATCCTCAATCTTCAATCCTCAATACTCAATATTCAATCCTCCATCCTCAATCCTCAATCGTCAGTCTTCAATCCTCAATACTCAATATTCAATCCTCAATCCTCAATCCTCAATCCTCAATCCTCAATCTTCAATCCTCAATCCTCATTCTTCAATCCTCAATCCTCAATCCTCAATCCTCAATCCTCAATTTTCAATCCACAATTCTCAATCTTCAATCCTCAATCCTCAATCCTCAACCCTCAACCCTCAATCGTCAGTCTTCAATCCTCAATACTCAATCTTCAATCCTCAATCCTCAATCCTCAATCCTCAATCATTAATCCTCAATC
Organism: Calliopsis andreniformis; assembly: GCF_051401765.1. NCBI lineage: Eukaryota > Metazoa > Arthropoda > Insecta > Hymenoptera > Andrenidae > Calliopsis > Calliopsis andreniformis. The sequence continues at coordinate 1,031,662 of NW_027480504.1, forward strand.
ATCAATCCTCAATCCTCAATACTCAATCTTCTATCCTCAATCCCCAATCCTCAATCCTCAGACCTCAAATATCAATACTCAACCCTCAGTCCTCGTCCTCAATCCACAACCCTCAATCCTCGATCCTCAATCTTGAATCATCAATATTCAATCTTCCACCCTCAATCCTCAATCATCAATACTCAATCCTCAATCCTCAATTCTCAGTCCTCATTCCTCAATCTTCAATCCTCAATACTTAATCTTCAATCCTCAATCCTCAATCCTCAATCCGCAATCCTCAATCTTCAATCCTCAATACTCAATATTCAGTCCTCAATCCTCAGTCCTCAATCTCCAATCCTCAATGCACAATCCTCAATCCTCAATCCTCAGTCCTCAATCCTCAATCCTCAATCCTCAAACCTCAATCCTCAACCGTCAGTCCTCGTCCTCAAACCTGAACCCTCAATCCTCAATCCTCAATCTTCAATCATCAATACTCAATCTTCGATCATCAGTCCTCAATCCTCAATCCTCAATCCTCAATCCTCAATATTCAACGCACAACACTCAACCATCAATCCTCAATACTCAACCATCAATCCTCAATTCTCAATACTCAATAGAATATCCTGAATTCTCATGGTTCAATACTCAATCCACAATATTCAATAATCAAATCTCAATCCTCAGACATCAATTCTCAACACTCAATCCTCAACACTCAGTCCTCTCTCTTCAGTCCTCCATCCTCAATCCTCAGTCCTCAAGCGTCAATCCTCAATCCTCAATCCTCAACCCTCAATCCTCTGTCCTCAAACCTCCACCCCGAATCCTCAATCCTGAATCCTCAATCTTCAGCCATAAGTCCTCAACAATCAATTGTCAATCCTCAATCATCAATAGAATATCCTCAATTCACAGTTTTCAAAGCTCAATCAACATTCTTCAATCTTCAAATCTCAATCCGCTAACATCAACTCTCATCACGCATCCCTCAACACACAGTCCTCAATCTTCAATCCTCAATCCTCAATTCTCAATCTTCAATCCTCAACACTGAACCTTCAATCCTCAATCCTCAATCCTCAGTCCTCAATCCTCGATCCTCTATCTTCAATCCTCAGTCCCCGATCCTCAATCTTCAACCCTCAATCCTCAATCCTCAATCCTCGATCCTCAATACTCAATTCTCAATCTTCAATCATCAATATTCAATCTTCAGTCCTCAATCCTCAATCCTCAATCCTCAATCCTCAATCCTCAATCTTCTATCCTCAATACTCAATTCTCAATCCTCAATCCTCAATCCTCAATCTTCAATCCTCAATACTCAATCTTCAATCCTTAATCCTCAATCCTCAATCCTCAATCCTCAATCTTCAATCATCAATCCTCAATCCTCAACCCTCAATCCTCAATCCTCAATCCTCAGTCCTCAAACCTCAATTCTGAATCCTCAATCCTGAGTCCTCAATCTTCAGCCCTCAGTCCTCAACAATCAGTAGTCAATCCTCAATCCTCAATAGAATATCCTCAATTCACAGCTTTCAACACTCAATACTCAATCTGCAATTTTGAATCCTCTATCCACAAACATCAATTCTCATCACTCAACCCTCAACACTCAGTCCTCAATGTTCAACCCTCAATCCTCAATTCTCAACATTCAATCCTCAATACTGAATCTTCAATCCACAATCCTCAATCCTCAACCCTCAATCCTCAATACTCAACCTTCAAACCTCAGTCCACAATCCTCAATCTTCAATCCTCAATACTCAATCCTCAATCCTCAATCCTCAATCCTCAATCTTCAATCCTCAATACTCAATCTTCAATCCTTAATCCTCAATCCTCAGACCTCAAACATCAATACTCAATCTTCAATCCTCAACCCTCAATTCTCAATCCTCAATGCTCAATACTCAATCGTCAATCCTCAATCCCCAATCCTCAATCTTCAATCCTAAATCCTCAATCCTCAATCTTCAATCCTCAATCTTCAATCCTCAATACTCAATCTTCAATCCTCAATCCTCAATCCTCAATCCTCAATCCTCAATCCTCAATCCTCAATCATCAATCCTCAACACTCAAACTGCAATCCTCAATCCTCAGTCCTCAGTCCTCAATCCTCATTCTTCAATCCTCAATACCGAATCCTCAATCTTCAATCCTCAATCCGCAATCCTCAATTCTCAATCCTCAATCCTCAATCCTCAGACTTCAAACACCAATACTCAACCCTCAGTCCTCGTCCTCAATCCACAACCCTCAATCCTCAATCCTCAATCTTCAATCATTAATATTCAATCTTCAATCCTCAATCCTCAATTCTCAACCCTCAATCCCCAATGCACAATCCTCAATACCCAATCCTCAGTTTTCAATCCTCAATCCTCAACCCTCAATCCTCAATTCTCAGTCCTCAATCCTCAATCTTCAATCCTCAATACTCAATCTTCAATCCTCAATCCTCAATTCTCAATCCTCAATCTTCAATCCTCAATACTGAATCTTCAATCCTCAATCTTCAATCCTCAATGTTGAATCCGCAATACCCAATCCTCAATCTTCAATACTCAATCCTCAATCCTCAATCCTCGATCCTCAACCTTCAATCCTCAATACTCAATCTTCAATCCTCAATCCTCAGTCCTCAATCCTCAATCCACAATATTCAGCGCACAACCCTCAACCATCAATCCTCAATACTCAACCATCAATCCTCAATTCTCAATACTCAATAGAATATCCTGAATCCTCATGGTTCAATACTCAATCCACAATATTCAATAATCAAATCTCAATCCTCAAACATCAATTCTCAACACTCAATCCTCAACACTCAGTCCTCTCTCTTCAATCCTCCATCCTCAATCCTCAATCCTCAAGCGTCAATCCTCAATCCTCAATCCTCAACCCTCAATCCTCAGTCCTCAAACCTCCAATCCGAATCCTCAATCCTGAATCCTCAATCTTCAGCCATAAGTCCTCAACAATCAATTTTCAATCCTCAATCATCAATAGAATATCCTCAATTCACAGTTTTCAATACTCAATCAACATTCTTCAATCTTCAAATGTCAATCCACTAACATCAACTCTCATCACGCATCCCTCAACACACAGTCCTCAATCTTCAATCCTCAATCCTCAATTCTCAATCTTCAATCCTCAACACTGAATCTTCAATCCTCAATCCTCAATCCTCAGTCCTCAATCCTCAATCCTCTATCTTCAATCCTCAGTCCCCGATCCTCAATCTTCAACCCTCAATCCTCAATCCTCAATCCTCGATCCTCAATACCCAATCCACAGTCTTCAATCCTCAATCCTCAATCCTCAATTCTCAATCCTCAATCCTCCATCCTCAGATCTCAAACAGCAATACTCAACCCTCAGTCCTCGTCCTCAATCCACAACCATCAATACTCAATCCTCAATCTTCAGTCCTCAATCCGCAATCCTCAATTCTCAATCCTCAATCCTCAATCCTCAGACTTCAAACACCAATACTCAACCCTCAGTCATCGTCCTCAATCCACAACCCTCAATACTCGATACTCAATCTTCAATCATCAATATTCAATCTTCCATCCTCAATCCTCAATCATCAATACTCAATCCTCAATCCTCAACTCTCAGTCCTCAATGATCAATCTTCAATCCTCAATACTTAATCTTCAATCCTCAATCCTCAATCCTCAATCCTCAATCCTCAATTCTCAACCCTCAATCCCCAATGCACAATCCTCAATACCCAATCCTCAGTTTTCAACCCTCAATCCTCAATCCTCAATCGTCAATCCTCAATTCTCAGTCCTCAATCCTCAATCTTCAATCCTCAATACTCAATCTTCAATCCTCAATCCTCAATTCTCAATCCTCAATCTTCAATCCTCAATACTGAATCTTCAATCCTCAATCTTCAATCCTCAATGTTCAATCCGCAATACCCAATCCTCAATCTTCAATACTCAATCCTCAATCCTCAATCCTCGATCCTCAATCTTCAATCCTCAATACTCAATCTTCAATCCTCAATCCTCAGTCCTCAATACTCAGTCCTCAATTCTCAATCCTCAATCCTCAATCCTCAGACCTCAAATATCAATACTCAAGCCTCAGTCCTGGTCCTCAATCCACAACCCTCAATCCTCGATACTCAATCTTCAATCATCAATATTCAATCTTCCATCCTCAATCCTCAATCATCAATACTCAATCCTCAATCCTCAACTCTCAGTCCTCAATGATCAATCTTCAATCCTCAATACTTAATCTTCAATCCTCAATCCTCAATCCTCAATCCTCAATCCTCAATCTTCAATCCTCAATACTCAATATTCAGTCCTCAATCCTCAGTCCTCAGTCTTCAATCCTCATTGCTCAATCCTCAAACCTCAATCCTCAGTCCTCAATCCTCAATCCTCAATCCTCAATACTCAATCCTCAACCGTCAGTCCTCGTCCTCAGACCTCAACCCTCAATCCTCAATCCGCAATCTTCAATCATCAACACTCAATCTTCAATCCTCAGTCCTCAATCCTCAATCCTCAATCCTCAATCCTAAGTATTCAACGCACAACCCTCAACCATCAATCCTCAATACTCAACCATCAATCCTCAATTCTCAATACTCAATAGAATATCCAGAATTCTCATGGTTCAATACTCAATCCACAATATTCAATAATCAAATCTCAATCCTCAAACATCAATTCTCAACACTCAATCCTCAACACGCAGTCCTCTCTCTTCAATCCTCCATCCTCAATCCTCAATCCTCAAGCGTCAATCCTCAATCCTCAATCCTCAACCCTCAATCCTCAGTCTTCAAACCTCCACCCCGAATCCTCAATCCTGTATCCTCAATCTTCAGCCATAAGTCTTCAACAATCAATTGTCAATCCTCTATAATCAATAGAATATCCTCAATTCACAGTTTTCAATACACAATCAACATTCTTCAATCTTCAAATCTCAATCCGCTAACATCAACTCTCATCACGCATCCCTCAACACACAGTCCTCAATCTTCAATCCTCAATCCTCAATTCTCAATCTTCAATCCTCAACACTGAACCTTCAATCCTCAATCCTCAATCCTCAGTCCTCAATCCTCGATCCTCAATCCTCAATCCTCAATCCTCAATCCTCAATCCTCAATCCTCAATCCTCAATCATCAATCCTCAATACACAAACTGCAATCCTCAATCCTCAGTCCTCACTCCTCAATCCTCATTCTTCAATCCTCAATACCGAATCCTCAATCTTCAATCCTCAATCCGCAATCCTCAATTCTCAATCCTCAATCCTCAATCGTCAGGCTTCAAACACCAATACTCAACCCTCAGTCCTCGTCCTCAATCCACAACCCTCAATCCTCAATCCTCAATCTTCAATCATTAATATTCAATCTTCAATCCTCAATCCTCAATTCTCAACACTCAATCCACAATGCTCAGTCCTCAATACCCAATCCTCAGTCCCCGATCCTCAATCTTCAACCCTCAATCCTCAATCCTCAATCCTCGATCCTCAATACCCAATCCACAGCCTTCAATCCTCAATCCTCAATCCTCAATTCTCAATCCTCAATCCTCAATCCTCAGCCCTCATCCTCAATCCTCAATCCTCAATCCTCAATCCTCGTTCCTCAAAACTCAATCCTCAATCCTCAATCCTCATTCTTCAATCCTCAATACCCAATCCACAACCTTCATTTCTCAATCCTCATTCATCAATTCTCAATCCCCAGTCCTCAATCTCCAATCCTCAATGCTCAATCCTCAATCTTCAATCCTCAGTCCTCAATCCTCAATCCTCAATCCTCAAACCTCAATCCTCAACCGTCAGTCCTCGTCCTCAATCCTCAACCCTCAATCTTCAATCCACAATCTTCAATCCTCAATACTCAATATTCAGTCCTCAATCCTCAATCCTCAATCCTCAATCCTCAGTCCCCAGTCCTCAAACCTCAATCCTCAATCCTCAGCCCTCATCCTCAATCCTCAATCCTCAATCCTCAATATTCAATCCTCTGTCCCACATCCTCAATCTTCAATACTCACTCCTCAGTCCTGAGCCTTCAATCCTCAATACTCAGTCTTCAATCCTCAATCCTCAATACTCAATCCTCAATCCTCAATCCTCATTCTCCAATCCTCAATACCTAATCCTCAATCTTCAATCCTCAATCCCCAATCCTCAATTCTAAATCCTCAATCCTCAATCCTCAATCCTCAATCCTCAATCCTCAATCCTCAATCCTCAAACTTCAATCCTCAGCCGTCAGTCCTCGTCCTCAATCCTCAACCCTCAATCCTCAATCCTCATTCTTCAATCCTCAATCCTCAATCCTCAATAGTCAATCCTCAATCTTCAATCCTCAATACTCAATATTCAGTCCTCAATCCTCAATCCTCAGTCCTCAATCCTCAATCCTCAACCCTCAATCCCCAATGCTCAATCCTCAATACCCAATCCTCAGTCATCAATCCTCAATCCACAATCCTCAATCCTCAATCCTCAATACTCAATCTTCAATCCTCAATCCTCAGTCCTCAAACCTCAATCCTCAATCCTCCATCCTCAGTAATCAATCCTCAATCTTCAATACTGAATCGTCAATCCTCAGTCCTCAATCCTCAATTCTCAATCCGCGTTCCTCAAACCTCATTCCTCAACACTCAGCCCTCAACCTCAATTCTCAATTCTCAATACTCAATCCTCAATCCTCAATCTTCAATCCTCAATAATCAATCTCCAATCCTAGATCCTCAATCCCCAATCCTCAATCCTTAATCCTCAATCTTCAATCCTCAATCCCCAGTCCTCAATCTCCAATCCTCAATGCTCAATCCTCAATCTTCAATCCTCAGTCCTCAATCCTCAATCCTCAATCCTCAAACCTCAATCCTCAACCATCAGTCCTCGTCCTCAATCCTCAACCCTCAATCATCAATCCACAATCTTCAATCCTCAATACTCAATATTCAGTCCTCAATCCTCAATCCTCAATCCTCAATCTTCAATCCTCAATCCTCAATCCTCAATCCTCAATCCTCAATCCTCATTCTTCAATCCTCAATACCCAATCCACAATCTTCATTCCTCAATCCTCAATCATCAATTCTCAATCCTCAATCCTCAATCTTCAATCCTCAATGCTCAATCCTCAATCCTCAATCCCCAATCCTCAGTCCTCAATCCTCAATCCTCAACCCTCAACCGTCAGTACTCGTCCTCAATTGTCAACACTAAATCCTCAATCCTCAATCTTCAATCCTAATTCTTCAATCCTCAATACCCAATCCTCAATCTTCAATCCTCAATCCTCAGTCCTCAATTCTCAATCCTCAATCCTCAGTCCCCAGTCCTCAAACCTCAAACCTCAATCCTCAACCCTCAGCCCTCATCCTCAATCCCCAATCCTCAATCCTCAATTCTCAATCCACAATCTTCAATCCCCAATACTCAATCTTCAATCCTCAATCCTCAATCCTCAATCCTCAATCCTCAATCCTCAATCCTCAATCCTCAATTTTCAATCCTCAATCTTCAATCCTCAATACTCAATATTCAATCCTCCATCCTCAATCCTCAATCGTCAGTCTTCAATCCTCAATACTCAATATTCAATCCTCAATCCTCAATCCTCAATCCTCAATCCTCAATCTTCAATCCTCAATCCTCATTCTTCAATCCTCAATCCTCAATCCTCAATCCTCAATCCTCAATTTTCAATTCACAATTCTCAATCTTCAATCCTCAATCCTCAATCCTCAACCCTCAACCCTCAATCGTCAGTCTTCAATCCTCAATACTCAATCTTCAATCCTCAATCCTCAATCCTCAATCCTCAATCATTAATCCTCAATCATCAATCCTCAATCCTCAATACTCAATCTTCTATCCTCAATCCCCAATCCTCAATCCTCAGACCTCAAATATCAATACTCAACCCTCAGTCCTCGTCCTCAATCCACAACCCTCAATCCTCGATCCTCAATCTTGAATCATCAATATTCAATCTTCCACCCTCAATCCTCAATCATCAATACTCAATCCTCAATCCTCAATTCTCAGTCCTCATTCCTCAATCTTCAATCCTCAATACTTAATCTTCAATCCTCAATCCTCAATCCTCAATCCGCAATCCTCAATCTTCAATCCTCAATACTCAATATTCAGTCCTCAATCCTCAGTCCTCAATCTCCAATCCTCAATGCACAATCCTCAATCCTCAATCCTCAGTCCTCAATCCTCAATCCTCAATCCTCAAACCTCAATCCTCAACCGTCAGTCCTCGTCCTCAAACCTGAACCCTCAATCCTCAATCCTCAATCTTCAATCATCAATACTCAATCTTCGATCATCAGTCCTCAATCCTCAATCCTCAATCCTCAATCCTCAATATTCAACGCACAACACTCAACCATCAATCCTCAATACTCAACCATCAATCCTCAATTCTCAATACTCAATAGAATATCCTGAATTCTCATGGTTCAATACTCAATCCACAATATTCAATAATCAAATCTCAATCCTCAAACATCAATTCTCAACACTCAATCCTCAACACTCAGTCCTCTCTCTTCAGTCCTCCATCCTCAATCCTCAGTCCTCAAGCGTCAATCCTCAATCCTCAATCCTCAACCCTCAATCCTCTGTCCTCAAACCTCCACCCCGAATCCTCAATCCTGAATCCTCAATCTTCAGCCATAAGACCTCAACAATCAATTGTCAATCCTCAATCATCAATAGAATATCCTCAATTCACAGTTTCCAATACTCAATCAACATTCTTCAATCTTCAAATCTCAATCCGCTAACATCAACTCTCATCACGCATCCCTCAACACACAGTCCTCAATCTTCAATACTCAATCCTCAATTCTCAATCTTCAATCCTCAACACTGAACCTTCAATCCTCAATCCTCAATCCTCAGTCCTCAATCCTCGATCCTCTATATTCAATCCTCAGTCCCCGATCCTCAATCTTCAACACTCAATCCTCAATCCTCAATCCTCGATCCTCAATACCCAATCCACAGTCTTCAATCCTCAATCCTCAATCCTCAATTCTCAATCCTCAATCCCCCATACTCAGACCTCAAACAGCAATATTCAACCCTCAGTCCTCGTCCTCAATCCACAACCATCAATACTCAATCCTCAATCTTCAATCATCAATATTCAATCTTCAGTCCACAATCCTCAATCCTCAACCCTCAATCCTCAATACTCAACCTTCAAACCTCAGTCCCCAATCCTCAATCTTCTATCCTCAATTCTCAATCCACAATCCTCAATCCTCAATCCTCAATCTTCAATCCTCAATACTCAATCTTCAATCCTTAATCCTCAATCCTCAGACCTCAAACATCAATACTCAATCTTCAATCCTCAACCCTCAATTCTCAATCCTCAATGCTCAATACTCAATCGTCAATCCTCAATCCCCAATCCTCAATCTTCAATCCTCAATCCTCAATCCTCAATCCTCAATCCTCAATCTTCAATCCTCAATACTCAATCTTCAATCCTCAATCCTCAATCCTCAATCCTCAATCCTCAATCCTCAATCCTCAATCATCAATCCTCAATACTCAAACTGCAATCCTCAATCCTCAGTCCTCAATCCTCAATCCTCATTCTTCAATCCTCAATACCGAATCCTCAATCTTCAATCCTCAATCCGCAATCCTCAATTCTCAATCCTCAATCCTCAATCCTCAGACTTCAAACACCAATACTCAACCCTCAGTCCTCGTCCTCAATCCACAACCCTCAATCCTCAATCCTCAATCTTCAATCATTAATATTCAATCTTCAATCCTCAATCCTCAATTCTCAACCCTCAATCCCCAATGCTCAATCCTCAATACCCAATCCTCAGTCTTCAATCCTAAATCCTCAATCCTCAATCCTCAATCCTCAATTCTCAGTCCTCAATCCTCAACCGTCCATCCTCAGTCCTCAAACCTCCACCCCGAATCCTCAATCCTGAATCCTCAATCTTCAGCCATAAGTCCTCAACAATCAATTGTCAATCCTCAATCATCAATAGAATATCCTCAATTCACAGTTTTCAAAGCTCAATCAACATTCTTCAATCTTCAAATCTCAATTCGCTAACATCAACTCTCATCACGCATCCCTCAACACACAGTCCTCAATCTTCAATCCTCAATCCTCAATTCTCAATCTTCAATCCTCAACACTGAACCTTCAATCCTCAATCCTCAATCCTCAGTCCTCAATCCTCGATCCTCTATCTTCAATCCTCAGTCCCCGATCCTCAATCTTCAACCCTCAATCCTCAATCCTCAATCCTCGATCCTCAATACTCAATTCTCAATCTTCAATCATCAATATTCAATCTTCAGTCCTCAATCCTCAATCCTCAATCCTCAATCCTCAATCCTCAATCTTCTATCCTCAATACTCAATTCTCAATCCTCAATCCTCAATCCTCAATCTTCAATCCTCAATACTCAATCTTCAATCCTTAATCCTCAATCCTCAATCCTCAATCCTCAATCTTCAATCATCAATCCTCAATCCTCAACCCTCAATCCTCAATCCTCAATCCTCAGTCCTCAAACCTCAATTCTGAATCCTCAATCCTGAGTCCTCAATCTTCAGCCCTCAGTCCTCAACAATCAGTAGTCAATCCTCAATCCTCAATAGAATATCCTCAATTCACAGCTTTCAACACTCAATACTCAATCTGCAATTTTGAATCCTCTATCCACAAACATCAATTCTCATCACTCAACCCTCAACACTCAGTCCTCAATGTTCAACCCTCAATCCTCAATTCTCAACATTCAATCCTCAATACTGAATCTTCAATCCACAATCCTCAATCCTCAACCCTCAATCCTCAATACTCAACCTTCAAACCTCAGTCCACAATCCTCAATCTTCAATCCTCAATACTCAATCCTCAATCCTCAATCCTCAATCCTCAATCTTCAATCCTCAATACTCAATCTTCAATCCTTAATCCTCAATCCTCAGACCTCAAACATCAATACTCAATCTTCAATCCTCAACCCTCAATTCTCAATCCTCAATGCTCAATACTCAATCGTCAATCCTCAATCCCCAATCCTCAATCTTCAATCCTAAATCCTCAATCCTCAATCTTCAATCCTCAATCTTCAATCCTCAATACTCAATCTTCAATCCTCAATCCTCAATCCTCAATCCTCAATCCTCAATCCTCAATCCTCAATCATCAATCCTCAACACTCAAACTGCAATCCTCAATCCTCAGTCCTCAGTCCTCAATCCTCATTCTTCAATCCTCAATACCGAATCCTCAATCTTCAATCCTCAATCCGCAATCCTCAATTCTCAATCCTCAATCCTCAATCCTCAGACTTCAAACACCAATACTCAACCCTCAGTCCTCGTCCTCAATCCACAACCCTCAATCCTCAATCCTCAATCTTCAATCATTAATATTCAATCTTCAATCCTCAATCCTCAATTCTCAACCCTCAATCCCCAATGCACAATCCTCAATACCCAATCCTCAGTTTTCAATCCTCAATCCTCAACCCTCAATCCTCAATTCTCAGTCCTCAATCCTCAATCTTCAATCCTCAATACTCAATCTTCAATCCTCAATCCTCAATTCTCAATCCTCAATCTTCAATCCTCAATACTGAATCTTCAATCCTCAATCTTCAATCCTCAATGTTGAATCCGCAATACCCAATCCTCAATCTTCAATACTCAATCCTCAATCCTCAATCCTCGATCCTCAACCTTCAATCCTCAATACTCAATCTTCAATCCTCAATCCTCAGTCCTCAATCCTCAATCCACAATATTCAGCGCACAACCCTCAACCATCAATCCTCAATACTCAACCATCAATCCTCAATTCTCAATACTCAATAGAATATCCTGAATCCTCATGGTTCAATACTCAATCCACAATATTCAATAATCAAATCTCAATCCTCAAACATCAATTCTCAACACTCAATCCTCAACACTCAGTCCTCTCTCTTCAATCCTCCATCCTCAATCCTCAATCCTCAAGCGTCAATCCTCAATCCTCAATCCTCAACCCTCAATCCTCAGTCCTCAAACCTCCAATCCGAATCCTCAATCCTGAATCCTCAATCTTCAGCCATAAGTCCTCAACAATCAATTTTCAATCCTCAATCATCAATAGAATATCCTCAATTCACAGTTTTCAATACTCAATCAACATTCTTCAATCTTCAAATGTCAATCCACTAACATCAACTCTCATCACGCATCCCTCAACACACAGTCCTCAATCTTCAATCCTCAATCCTCAATTCTCAATCTTCAATCCTCAGTCCCCGATCCTCAATCTTCAACCCTCAATCCTCAATCCTCAATCCTCGATCCTCAATACCCAATCCACAGTCTTCAATCCTCAATCCTCAATCCTCAATTCTCAATCCTCAATCCTCCATCCTCAGATCTCAAACAGCAATACTCAACCCTCAGTCCTCGTCCTCAATCCACAACCATCAATACTCAATCCTCAATCTTCAGTCCTCAATCCGCAATCCTCAATTCTCAATCCTCAATCCTCAATCCTCAGACTTCAAACACCAATACTCAACCCTCAGTCATCGTCCTCAATCCACAACCCTCAATACTCGATACTCAATCTTCAATCATCAATATTCAATCTTCCATCCTCAATCCTCAATCATCAATACTCAATCCTCAATCCTCAACTCTCAGTCCTCAATGATCAATCTTCAATCCTCAATACTTAATCTTCAATCCTCAATCCTCAATCCTCAATCCTCAATCCTCAATTCTCAACCCTCAATCCCCAATGCACAATCCTCAATACCCAATCCTCAGTTTTCAACCCTCAATCCTCAATCCTCAATCGTCAATCCTCAATTCTCAGTCCTCAATCCTCAATCTTCAATCCTCAATACTCAATCTTCAATCCTCAATCCTCAATTCTCAATCCTCAATCTTCAATCCTCAATACTGAATCTTCAATCCTCAATCTTCAATCCTCAATGTTCAATCCGCAATACCCAATCCTCAATCTTCAATACTCAATCCTCAATCCTCAATCCTCGATCCTCAATCTTCAATCCTCAATACTCAATCTTCAATCCTCAATCCTCAGTCCTCAATACTCAGTCCTCAATTCTCAATCCTCAATCCTCAATCCTCAGACCTCAAATATCAATACTCAAGCCTCAGTCCTGGTCCTCAATCCACAACCCTCAATCCTCGATACTCAATCTTCAATCATCAATATTCAATCTTCCATCCTCAATCCTCAATCATCAATACTCAATCCTCAATCCTCAACTCTCAGTCCTCAATGATCAATCTTCAATCCTCAATACTTAATCTTCAATCCTCAATCCTCAATCCTCAATCCTCAATCCTCAATCTTCAATCCTCAATACTCAATATTCAGTCCTCAATCCTCAGTCCTCAGTCTTCAATCCTCATTGCTCAATCCTCAAACCTCAATCCTCAGTCCTCAATCCTCAATCCTCAATCCTCAATACTCAATCCTCAACCGTCAGTCCTCGTCCTCAGACCTCAACCCTCAATCCTCAATCCGCAATCTTCAATCATCAACACTCAATCTTCAATCCTCAGTCCTCAATCCTCAATCCTCAATCCTCAATCCTAAGTATTCAACGCACAACCCTCAACCATCAATCCTCAATACTCAACCATCAATCCTCAATTCTCAATACTCAATAGAATATCCAGAATTCTCATGGTTCAATACTCAATCCACAATATTCAATAATCAAATCTCAATCCTCAAACATCAATTCTCAACACTCAATCCTCAACACGCAGTCCTCTCTCTTCAATCCTCCATCCTCAATCCTCAATCCTCAAGCGTCAATCCTCAATCCTCAATCCTCAACCCTCAATCCTCAGTCTTCAAACCTCCACCCCGAATCCTCAATCCTGTATCCTCAATCTTCAGCCATAAGTCTTCAACAATCAATTGTCAATCCTCTATAATCAATAGAATATCCTCAATTCACAGTTTTCAATACACAATCAACATTCTTCAATCTTCAAATCTCAATCCGCTAACATCAACTCTCATCACGCATCCCTCAACACACAGTCCTCAATCTTCAATCCTCAATCCTCAATTCTCAATCTTCAATCCTCAACACTGAACCTTCAATCCTCAATCCTCAATCCTCAGTCCTCAATCCTCGATCCTCAATCCTCAATCCTCAATCCTCAATCCTCAATCCTCAATCCTCAATCCTCAATCATCAATCCTCAATACACAAACTGCAATCCTCAATCCTCAGTCCTCACTCCTCAATCCTCATTCTTCAATCCTCAATACCGAATCCTCAATCTTCAATCCTCAATCCGCAATCCTCAATTCTCAATCCTCAATCCTCAATCGTCAGGCTTCAAACACCAATACTCAACCCTCAGTCCTCGTCCTCAATCCACAACCCTCAATCCTCAATCCTCAATCTTCAATCATTAATATTCAATCTTCAATCCTCAATCCTCAATTCTCAACACTCAATCCCCAATGCTCAATCCTCAATACCCAATCCTCAGTCCCCGATCCTCAATCTTCAACCCTCAATCCTCAATCCTCAATCCTCGATCCTCAATACCCAATCCACAGTCTTCAATCCTCAATCCTCAATCCTCAATTCTCAATCCTCAATCCTCCATCCTCAGACCTCAAACAGCAATACTCAACCCTCAGTCCTCGTCCTCAATCCACAACCATCAATCCTCAATCCTCAATCTTCAATCATCAATATTCAATCTTCAGTACTCAATCCTCAATCCTCAATCCTCAATCCTCCATGTTCAATCCGCAATACCCAATCCTCAATCTTCAGTCCTCAATCCTCAATCCTCAATCCTCAATCCTCAATCCTCAATCCTCAATCCTCAATCCTCAATCCTCAGTCCACGAACCTCAAGCCTGTATCCTCAATCCTGAATCCTCAATCTTCAGACCTCAGTGCTCAACAATCAGTTGGCAATTCTCAATCCTCAATAGAATATCATCAGTTCACAGTTTTCAATACTCAATACTCAATCTGCAATCTTCGAATCTCTGTCCACAAACATCAATTCTCATCATTCAACCCTCAACACTAAGTCCCCAATCCTCAATCCTCAATCCTCAATCCTCAATCGTCAGGCTTCAATCCTCAGTACTCAATCTTCAATCCTCAATCCTCAATACTCATTCCAAAATCCTCATTCTTCAATCCTCAATACCCAATCCTCAATCTTCAATTCTCAATCCTCAATCCTCAACTCTCAATCCTCAATCCTCAATCTTCAATCCTCAATTCTCAATCCTCAATACTCAATCTTCAATCCTCAATCCTCAGTAATCAAACCTCAATTCTGAATCCTCAATCCTGAGTCCTCAATCTTCAGCCCTCAGTCCTCAACAATCAGTAGTCAATCCTCATTCCTCAATAGAATATCCTCAATTCACAGTTTTCAACACTCAATACTCAATCTGCAATTTTCAAACCTCTATCCACAAACATCAATTCTCATCACTCAACCCTCAACACTCAGTCCTCAATGTTCAATCCTCAATCCTCAATTCTCAACATTCAATCCTCAATACTGAATCTTCAATCCACAATCCTCAATCCTCAACCCTCAATCCTCAATACTCAACCTTCAAACCTTAGTCCCCAATCCTCAATCTTCTATCCTCAATACTCAATCCTCAATCCTCAATCCTCAATCTTCAATCCTCAATCCTCAATCCCCAATCCTCAATCCTCAATCCTCAATGTTCAATGCGCAATACCCAATCCTCAACCTTCAATCCACAATCCTCAATCCTCAATCCTCAATCCTCAATCCTCAATCTTCAATCCTCAATCCTCAATCCTCAATTCTCAATCCTCAATACTCAATCCACAATCCTCAACCTTCAATCCTCAATACTCAATCTTCAATGCTCATTCCTTAATCCTCAATCCTCAATCCTCAATCCTCAATCGTCAATCTTAAATCCTCAATCCTCAATCTTCAACCTTCTGTCCCAAATCCTCAATCTTCAATACGCAATCCTCAGTCATCAAACCTCAATTCTGAATCCTCAATCCTGAGTCCTCAATCTTCAGCCCTCAGTCCTCAACAATCAGTAGTCAATCCTCAATCCTCTGTAGGATATCCACAATTCACAGTTTTCAACACTCAATACTCGATCTGCAATCTTCAAACCACTAACCACAAACATCAATTCTCATCACTCGACCCTCAACACTCAGTCCTCAATGTTCAATCCTCAATCCTCAAATCTCAACCTTCAATCCTCAATACTGAATCTTCAATCCTCAATCCTCAATCCTCAATCCTCAATACTCAATCCTCAATCCTCAATCCTCGATCCTCAATCTTCAATCCTCAATACTCAATCGTCAATCCTCAATCCTCAATACTCAATCCTCTATCATCAATCCTCAATCTTCAATACTCAATCCTCAACCCTCATTCCTCAATCCTCAATACTAAACCATCAATCCTCAATTCTCAATACTCAATAGAATATCCTGAATTCTCAGGATTCTATACTCAAACCTCAATCCTCAACCCTCTGCCCTCATCCTCAATTCTCAATCCTCAATCCTCAATGCTCAATCCTCAATGCTCAATGTTCAACCCTCAATCCTCAGTCCTCAATCCTCAATCCTCAATCCTCAAACCTCAATCCTTAACCGTCAGTCCTCGTCCTTAAACCTCAACCCTCAATCCTCAATCCTCAATCTTCAATCATCAATACTCAATCTTCAATCCTCAATCCCCAATCCTCAATCCTCAATACTCAATCCTCAATATTCAGCGCACAACCCTCAACCAACAATCCTCAATACTCGACCATCAATCCTCAATTCTCAATACTGAATAGAATATCCTGAATTCTCATGGTTCAATACTCAATCCACAATATTCAATAATCAAGTCTCAATTCTCAAACATCAATTCTCAACACTCAATCCTCAACAGTCAGTCCTCTCTCTTCAATCCTCCATCATCAATCCTCAATCCTCAAGCGTCAATCCCCAATCCTCAATCCTCAACCCTCAATCCTCAGTCCTCAAACCTCCACCCCGAATCCTCAATCCTGAATCCTCAATCTTCAATCCTCAATTCTCAATCCTCAATTCTCAATCCTCAATCCTCAATCCTCAGACTTCAAACACCAATACTCAACCCTCAGTCCTCGTCCTCAATCCACAACCCTCAATCCTCAATCCTCAATCTTCAATCATTAATATTCAATCTTCAATCCTCAATCCTCAATCCTCAATCCTCAACCCTCAATCCCCAATGCTCAATCCTCAATACCCAATCCTCAGCCTTCAATCCTCAATCCTCAATCCTCAATCCTCAATCCTCAATTCTCAGTCCTCAATCCTCAATCTTCAATCCTCAATCCTCAATATTCAATCCTCAATCCTCAGTCCTCAATTCTCAATCCTCAATCCTCAATCCTCAGACCTCAAACATCAATACTCAACCCTCAGTCCTCGTCCTCAATCCTCAATCCTCAATCCTCAATCCTCAATCCTCAATCCTCAATGTTCAATCCGCAATACCCAATCCTCAATCTTCAAACCTCAATCCTCAATCCTCAATCCTCAATCCTCAATCCTCAATCCTCTATCCTCAATCCTCAGTCCACGAACCACAAACCTGTATCCTCAATCCTGAATCCTCAATCTTCAGACCTCAGTCGTCAACAATCAGTTGGCAATTCTCAATCCTCAATAGAATATCATCAGTTCACAGTTTTTAATACTCAATACTGAATCTGCAATCTTCGAATCTCTGTCCACAAACATCAATTCTCATCATTCAACCCTGAACACTCAGTCCGCAATCCTCAATATTCAATCCTCAATCCACAATCCTCAATCCACAATCCTCAACGCTCAATCCTCAATACTCAATCTTCAATCCTCAATCCTCAATCCTCAATTCTCAATACTCAATGCTCAATACTCAATCGTCAATTCTCAATCCCCAATCCTCAATCTTCAATCCTCAATCCTCAATCCTCAATCCTCAATCCTCAATCTTCAATCCTCAATACTCAATCTTCAATCCTCTATCCTCAATCCTCAATCCTCAATCCTCAATCTTCAATCCTCAATACTCAATATTCAATCCTCAATCCTCAGTCATCAATCTTCAATCCTCAATGCTCAATCCTCAATCCTCAATCCTCAGTCCTCAATCCTCAATCCTCAATCCTCAAACCTCAATCCTCAACAGTCAGTCCTCGTCCTCAAACCTCAACCCTCAATCCTCAATCCTCAGTCTTCAATCATCAATACTCAATCTTCAATCCTCAATCCTCAATCCTCAATCCTCAATCCTCAATCCTCAATCCTCAATATTCAACGCACAACCCTCAACCATCAATCCTCAATACTCAACCATCAAGCCTCAAATCTCAATACTCAATAGAATATCCTGAATCCTCATGGTTCAATACTCAATCCACAATATTCAATAATCAAATCTCAATCCTCAAACATCAATTCTCAACACTCAATCCTCAGCACTCAGTCCTCTCTCTTCAATCCTCCATCCTCAATTCTCAATCCTCAAGCTTCAATCCTCAATCCTCAATCCTCAACCCTCAATCCTCAGTCCTCAAACCTCCACCCCGAATCCTCAATCCTGAATCCTCAATCTTCAGCTATAAGTCCTCAACAATCAATTGTCAATCCTCAATCATCAATAGAATATCCTCAATTCACAGTTTTCAATACTCAATCCCCATTCTCCAATCTTCAAATCTCAATCCACCAACATCAACTCTCATCACGCATCCCTCAACACTCAGTCCTCAATCTTCAATCCTCAATCCTCAATCCTCAATCTTCAATCCTCAATACTGAACCTTCAATCCTCAATCCTCAATCCTCAGTCCTCAGTCCTCAATCCTCAATCCTCTATCTTCAATCCTCAGTCCCCGATCCACAATCTTCAACCCTCAATCCTCAATCCTCAATCCTCGATCCTCAGTACCCAATCCACAGTCTTCAATCCTCAATCCTCAATCCTCAATTCTCAATCCTCAATCCTCAATCCTCAGACCTCAAACAGCAATACTCAGCCCTCACTCGTCGTCCTCAATCCACAACCATCAATACTGAATCCTCAATCTTCAATCATCAATACTCAATCTTCAGTCCTCAATCCTCAATCCTCAATCCTAAATCCTCAATCCTCAATCCTCAATGTTCAATCCGCAATACCCAATCCTCAATCTTCAAACCTCAATCCTCAATCCTCAACCCTCAATCCTCAATCCTCAATCCTCAATCCTCGTTCATCAGCCCACGAACCACAAACCTGTATCCTCAATCCTGAATCCTCAACCTTCAGACCTCAGTCCTCAACAATCAGTAGTCAATCCTCATTCCTCAATAGAATATCCTCAATTCACAGTTTTCAACACTCAATACTCAATCTGCAATTTTCAAACCTCTATCCACAAACATCAATTCTCATCACTCAACCCTCAACACTCAGTCCTCAATGTTCAATCCTCAATCCTCAATTCTCAACATTCAATCCTCAATACTGAATCTTCAATCCACAATCCTCAATCCTCAACCCTCAATCCTCAATGCTCAACCTTCAAACCTCAGTCCCCAATCCTCAATCTTCTATCCTCAATACTCAATCCTCAATCCTCAATCCTCAATCCTCAATCTTCAATCCTCAATCCTCAATCCTCAATCCACAATCCTCAAACCTCAATCCTCAACCGTCAGGCCTCGCCCTCAATCCCCTACACTCAATCCTCAATCCTCCCATCTTCAATCATCAATACTTAATCTTCAATCCTCAATCCTCAATCCTCAGTCCTCAAACCTCAATCCTGAATCCTCAATCCTGAATCCTCAATCTTCAGCCCTGAGTCCTCAACAATCAGTTGTCAATTCTCAATCCTCAATAGAATATCATCAATTCACAGTTTTCAATACTCAATACTCAATCTGCTATCTTCGAATCTCTATACACAAACATCAATTCTCATCATTCAACCCTCAACACTCAGTCCCCAATCCTCAATCTTCAATCCTCAATCCTGAATCCACAATCCTCGATCCTCAATCCTCAACCTTCAATCCTTTATACTCAATCATCAATAATCAATCCTCAATTCTCAATCCTCAATACTCAATCTTCAATCTTCAATCCTCAGTAATCAAACCTCAATTCTGTATCCTCAATCCTGAGTCCTCAATCTTCAGCCCTCAGTCCTCAACAATCAGTAGTCAATCCTCATTCCTCAATAGAATATCCTCAATTCACAGTTTTCAACACTCAATACTCAATCTGCAATTTTCAAACCTCTATCCACAAACATCAATTCTCATCACTCAACCCTCAACACTCAGTCCTCAATGTTCAATCCTCAACCCTCAATTCTCAACATTCAATCCTCAATACTGAATCTTCAATCCACAATTCTCAATCCTCAACCCTCAATCCTCAATCCTCAATCTTCAATCCTCAATCCTCAATCCTCAATCCACAATCCTCAAACCTCAATCCTCAACCGTCAGTCCTCGCCCTCAATCCCCTACCCTCAATCCTCAATCCTCCCATCTTCAATCATCAATACTCAATCTTCAATCCTCAATCCTCAACTCTCAATCCTCAATCCTCAGTCCTCAGTCCTCAAACCTCAATCCTCAACCCTCAGCCCTCATCCTCAATCCTCAATCCTCAATCTTCAATCCTCAATCCTCAATCCTCAATACACAATCTTCAATCCTCAATCCTCAGTCCTCAAACCTCAATTCTGAATCCTCAATCCTGAGTCCTCAAGCTTCAGCCCTCAGTCCTCAACAATCAGTAGTCAATCCTCAATCCTCAATAGAATATCCTCAATTCACAGTTTTCAACACTCAATACTCAATCTGCAATTTTCAAACCTCTATCCACAAACATCAATTCTCATCACTCAACCCTCAACACTCAGTCCCCAATCCTCAATCTTCAATCCTCAATCCTCAATCCTCGATCCTCAATCCTCAATCTTCAATCATCAATACTCAATCTTCAATCCTCAATACTCATTCCTCAATCCTCATTCTTCAATCCTCAATACCCAATCCTCAATCTCCAATCCTCAATCCTCAATCCTCAACTCTCAATCCTCAATCCTCAGTCCTCAGTCCTCAAACCTCAATCCTCAACCCTCAGCCCTCATCCTCAATCCTCAATCCTCAATCTTCAATCCTCAATTCTCAATCCTCAATACTCAATCTTCAATCCTCAATCCTCAGTAATCAAACCTCAATTCTGAATCCTCAATCCTGAGTCCTCAATCTTCAGCCCTCAGTCCTCAACAATCAGTAGTCAATCCTCATTCCTCAATAGAATATCCTCAATTCACAGTTTTCAACACTCAATACTCAATCTGCAATTTTCAAACCTCTATCCACAAACATCAATTCTCATCACTCAACCCTCAACACTCAGTCCTCAATGTTCAATCCTCAATCCTCAATTCTCAACATTCAATCCTCAATACTGAATCTTCAATCCACAATCCTCAATCCTCAACCCTCAATCCTCAATGCTCAACCTTCAAACCTCAGTCCCCAATCCTCAATCTTCTATCCTCAATACTCAATCCTCAATCCTCAATCCTCAATCCTCAATCTTCAATCCTCAATCCTCAATCCTCAATCCACAATCCTCAAACCTCAATCCTCAACCGTCAGGCCTCGCCCTCAATCCCCTACACTCAATCCTCAATCCTCCCATCTTCAATCATCAATACTCAATCTTCAATCCTCAATCCTCAATCCTCAGTCCTCAAACCTCAATCCTGAATCCTCAATCCTGAATCCTCAATCTTCAGCCCTGAGTCCTCAACAATCAGTTGTCAATGCTCAATCCTCAATAGAATATCATCAATTCACAGTTTTCAATACTCAATACTCAATCTGCAATCATCGAATCTCTATACACAAACATCAATTCTCATCATTCAACCCTCAACACTCAGTCCCCAATCCTCAATCTTCAATCCTCAATCCTGAATCCACAATCCTCGATCCTCAATCCTCAACCTTCAATCCTTTATACTCAATCATCAATAATCAATCCTCAATTCTCAATCCTCAATACTCAATCCTCAATCGTCAATACTCACTCCCCAATCCTCAATCTTCAATCCTCAATCCACAATCCTCAATCCTCAATCCTCAACCCTCAATCCTCAATCGTCAATCTTCAATCCTCAATACTCAATCTTCTATCCTCAATCCTCAATCCTCAATCCTCAATTCTCAGTCCTCATTCTTCAATCCTCAATCTTCAATCCTCAATCTTCAATCCTCAATCCTCAGCCCTCATTCTCAATCCTCAATCCACAATCCTCAAACCTCAATCCTCAACCGTCAGACCTCGTCCTCAATCCTCAACCCTCAATCCCCAATCCTCCCATCTTCAATCATCAATACTCAATCTTCAATCCTCAATCCTCAATCCTCAGTCCGCAAACCTCAATCCTCAATCCTCAATCCTCAATCGTCAGGCTTCAATCCTCAGTACTCAATCTTCAATCCTCAATCCTCAATACTCATTCCTCAATCCTCATTCTTCAATCCTCAATACCCAATCCTCAATCTTCAATCCTCAATCCTCAATCCTCAACTCTCAATCCTCAATCCTCAGTCCTCAGTCCTCAAACCTCAATCCTCAACCCTCAGCCCTCATCCTCAATCCTCAATCCTCAATCTTCAATCCTCAATCCTCAATCCTCAATACTCAATCTTCAATCCTCAATCCTCAGTAATCAAACCTCAATTCTGAATCCTCAATCCTGAGTCCTCCATCTTCAGCCCTCAGTCCTCAACAATCAGTAGTCAATCCTCATTCCTCATTAGAATATCCTCAATTCACAGTTTTCAACACTCAATACTCAATCTGCAATTTTCAAACCTCTATCCACAAACATCAATTCTCATCACTCAACCCTCAACACTCAGTCCTCAATGTTCAATCCTCAATCCTCAATTCTCAACATTCAATCCTCAATACTGAATCTTCAATCCTCAATCCTCAATCCTCAACCCTCAATCCTCAATACTCAACCTTCAAACCTCAGTCCCCAATCCTCAATCTTCTATCCTCAATACTCAATCCTCAATCCTCAATCCTCAATCCTCAATCTTCAATCCTCAATCCTCAATCCTCAATCCACAATCCTCAAACCTCAATCCTCAACCGTCAGTCCTCGCCCTCAATCCCCTACCCTCAATCCTCAATCCTCCCATCTTCAATCATCAATACTCAATCTTCAATCCTCAATCCTCAATCCTCAGTCCTCAAACCTCAATCCTGAATCCTCAATCCTGAATCCTCAATCTTCAGCCCTGAGTCCTCAACAATCAGTTCTCAACTCTCAATCCTCAATAGAATATCATCAATTCACAGTTTTCAATACTCAATACTCAATCTGCAATCTTCGAATCTCTGTACACAAACATCAATTCTCATCATTCAACTCTCAACACTCAGTCCCCAATCCTCAATCTTCAATCCTCAATCCTCAATCCACAATCCTCGATCCTCAATCCTCAATCTTCAATCCTTTATACTCAATCTTCAATAATCAATCCTCAATCCTCAATCCTCAATACTCAATCCTCAATCGTCAATACTCACTCCCCAATCCTCAATCTTCAATCCTCAATCCTCAATCCTCAATCCTCAATCCTCAACCCTCAATCCTCAATCGTCAATCTTCAATCCTCAATACTCAATCTTCTATCCTCAATCCTCAATCCTCAATCCTCGATTCTCAGTCCTCATTCTTCAATCCTCAATCTTCAATCCTCAATCTTCAATCCTCAATCCTCAGCCCTCATTCTCAATCCTCAATCCACAATCCTCAAACCTCAATCCTCAACCGTCAGACCTCGTCCTCAATCCTCAACCCTCAATCCTCAATCCTCCCATCTTCAATCATCAATACTCAATCTTCAATCCTCAATCCTCAATCCTCAGTCCGCCAACCTCAATCCTCAATCCTCAATCCTCAATCGTCAGGCTTCAATCCTCAGTACTCAATATTCAATCCTCAATCCTCAATACTCATTCCTCAATCCTCATTCTTCAATCCTCAATACCCAATCCTCAATCTTCAATCCTCAATCCTCAATGCTCAACTCTCAATCCTCAATCCTCAGTCCTCAGTCCTCAAACCTCAATCCTCAACCCTCAGCCCTCATCCTCAATCCTCAATCCTCAACCTTCAATCCTCAATCCTCAATCCTCAATACACAATCTTCAATCCTCAATCCTAGGTCCTCAAACCTCAATTCTGAATCCTCAATCCTGAGTCCTCAAGCTTCAGCCCTCAGTCCTCAACAATCAGTAGTCAATCCTCAATCCTCAATAGAATATCCTCAATTCACAGTTTTCAACACTCAATACTCAATCTGCAATTTTCAAACCTCTATCCACAAACATCAATTCTCATCACTCAACCCTCAACACTCAGTCCCCAATCCTCAATCTTCAATCCTCAATCCTCAGTCCTCGATCCTCAATCCTCAATCTTCAATCATCATTACTCAATCTTCAATCCTCAATCCTCAATCCTCGGTCCTCAATCCTCAATCGTCAATCTCCAAACCTGAATACTCAATCTTCAATCCTCAATCCTCAATCCTCAGTCCTCAATCCTCAATCCTCAATCCTCATTATTCAATTCTCAATACCCAATCCTCAATCTTCAATACTCAATCCTCAATTCTCAATCCTCAATCCTCAGTCCTCAGTCCTCAAACCTCAATCCTCAAACCTCAGCCGTCATCCTCAATCCTCTATCCTCAATACTCAATCCTCAATCTTCAATCCTCAATACTCAACCTTCAATCCTCAATCCTCAATCCTCAATCCACAATCCTCAACAAACCTCAATACTCAACCGTCAGTCCTCGCCCTCAATCCCCTACCCTCAATCCTCAATCCTCCCATCTTCAATCATCAATACTCAATCTTCAATCCTCAATCCTCAATCCTCAGTCCTCAAACCTCAATCCTGAATCCTCAATCCTGAATCCTCAATCTTCAGCCCTGAGTCCTCAACAATCAGTTGTCAATTCTCAATCCTCAATAGAATATCATCAATTCACAGTTTTCAATACTCAATACTCAATCTGCAATCTTCGAATCTCTATACACAAACATCAATTCTCATCATTCAACCCTCAACACTCAGTCCCCAATCCTCAATCTTCAATCCTCAATCCTCAATCCACAATCCTCGCTCCTCAATCCTCAATCTTCAACCCTCAATACTCAATCTTCAATAATCAATCCTCAATTCTCAATCCTCAATACTCAATCCTCAATCGTCAACACTCACTCCCCAATCCTCAATCTTCAATACTCAATCCTCAATCCTCAATCCTCAATCCTCAACCCTCAATCCTCAATCGTCAATCTTCAATCCTCAATACTCAATCTTCTATCCTCAATCCTCAATCCTCAATCCTCAATTCTCAGTCCTCATTCTTCAATCCTCAATCTTCAATCCTCAACCTTCAATCCTCAATCCTCAGCCCTCATTCTCAATCCTCAATCCACAATCCTCAAACCTCAATCCTCAACCGTCAGACCTCGTCCTCAATCCTCAACCCTCAATCCCCAATCCTCCCATCTTCAATCATCAATACTCAATCTTCAATCCTCAATCCTCAATCCTCAGTCCGCAAACCTCAATCCTCAATCCTCAATCCTCAATCGTCAGGCTTCAATCCTCAGTACTCAATCTTCAATCCTCAATCCTCAATACTCATTCCTCAATCCTCATTCTTCAATCCTCAATACCCAATCCTCAATCTCAATCCTCAATCCTCAATCCTCAACTCTCAATCCTCAATCCTCAGTCCTCAGTCCTCAAACCTCAATCCTCAACCCTCAGCCTCATCCTCAATCCTCAATCCTCAATCTTCAATCCTCAATCCTCAATCCTCAATACTCATCTTCAATCCTCAATCCTCAGTAATCAAACCTCAATTCTGAATCCTCAATCCTGAGTCCTCAATCTTCAGCCCTCAGTCCTCAACAATCAGTAGTCAATCCTCATTCCTCAATAGAATATCCTCAATTCACAGTTTTCAACACTCAATACTCAATCTGCAATTTTCAAACCTCTATCCACAAACATCAATTCTCATCACTCAACCCTCAACACTCAGTCCTCAATGTTCAATCCTCAATCCTCAATTCTCAACATTCAATCCTCAATACTGAATCTTCAATCCTCAATCCTCAGTAATCAAACCTCAATTCTGAATCCTCAATCCTGAATCCTCAATCTTCAGCCATACGTCCGCAACAATCAATTGTCAATCCTCAATCCTCAATAGAATATCCTCAATTCACAGTTTTCAATACTCAATCCCCATTCTTCAATCTTCAAATCTCAATCCACAAACATCAATTCTCATCACGCAACCCTCAAAACTCAGCCCTCAATCTTCAATCCTCAATCCCCAATCCTCAATCTTCAATCCTCAATACTCAATCTTCAATCCTCAATCCTCAATTCTCAATACTCAATGCTCAATACTCAATCGTCAATCCTCAATCCCCAATCCTCAATCTTCAATCCTCAATCCTCAATCCTCAATCCTCAATCATCAATCTTCAATCCTCAATACTCAATCTTCAATCCTCTATCCTCAAACCTCAATCCTCAATCCTCAATCCTCAATCCTCAATCTTCAATCCTCAATACACAAACTGCAATCCTCAATCCTCAGTCCTCACTCCTCAATCCTCATTCTTCAATCCTCAATACCGAATCCTCAATCTTCAATCCTCAATTCTCAATCCTCAATTCTCAATCCTCAATCCTCAATCCTCAGACTTCAAACACTAATACTCAACCCTCAGTCCTCGTCCTCAATCCACAACCCTCAATCCTCAATCCTCAATCTTCAATCATTAATATTCAATCTTCAATCCTCAATCCTCAATCCTCAATCCTCAACCCTCAATCCCCGATGCTCAACCCTCAATACCCAACCCTCAGTCTTCAATCCTCAATCCTCAATCCTCAATCCTCAATCCTCAATCCTCAGTCCTCAATCCTCAATCTTCAATCCTCAATACTCAATCTTCAATCCTCAATCCTCAATCCTCAATCCTCAATCTTCAATCCTCAATACTGAATCTTCAATCCTCAATCTTCAATCCCCAATGTTCAATCCGCAATACCCAATCCTCAATCTTCAATACTCAATCCTCAATCCTCAATCCTCAATCCTCAATCTTCAATCCTCAGTACTCAATCTGCAATCCTCAATACTCAATCCTCAATCCTCAATCCACATTCTTCAATTCTCAACACCCAATCCTCAATCTTCAATCCTCAATCCTCAGTCCTCAATTCTCAATCCTCAATCCTCAATCCTCAGACCTCAAATATCAATACTCAACCCTCAGTCCTCGTCCTCAATCCACAACCCTCAATCCTCGATCCTCAATCTTCAATCATCAATATTCAATCTTAAATCCTCAATCCTCAATCATCAATACTCAATCCACAATCCTCAATGTTCATTCCTCAATACCCAATCCTCAATCTTCAATCCTCAATCCTCAATCCTCAATCCTCAATCCTCAATCCTCAATCCTCAATCCTCAACCCTCAATCCTCAATCTTCAATCCTCAATCCTCAATCCTCAATCTTCAATCCTCAGTCCCCAATCCTCAATCTTCAACCCTCAATCCTCAATCCTCAATCCTCGATCCTCAGTCCTCAATCCTCAATCCTCAATCCTCAATCCAAAATCTTCAATCCTCAATACTCAATCTCCAATCCTCAAACCTCAGTCCTCAAACCTCAATTCTGAATCCTCAAATCTCAATTCTGAATCCTCAGTCCTGAACCCTCAATCTTCAGCTCTCAGTCCTCAACAATCAGTTGTCAATTCTCCATCCTCAATAGAATATACTCAATTCACAGTTTTCAATACACAATGCTCAATCTGCAATCTTCAAATCTCTATCCACAAACATCAATTCTCATCACTCAACCCTCAACACTCAGTCCTCAATGTTCAATCCTCAATCCTCAATCCTCAAGCATCAATCCTCAATCCTCAATCCTCAGTCCTCAAACCTTTATCCTGAATCCTCAATCCTGAATCCTCAATCTTCAGCCGTGAGTCCTCAACAATCAGTTGCCAATCTTCAATCCTCAATAGAATATCCTCAATTCACAGTTTTCAATAAACAGTACTCAATCTGCAATCTTCAGATCTCTATCCACAAACATCAATTCTCATCACTCAACCCTGAATACTCAGTCCCTAATCCTCAATCTTCAATCCTCAATCCTCTATCCTCAATCCTCAATCCTCAATCTTAATCTTCAATCCTCAATACTCAATGTTCAATCCTCAATCCTCAATCCTCAATCCTCAATCCTCAATCTTCAATCCACAATACTCAATCTTCAATCCTCAATCCTCAATTCTCAATCCTCAATCCTCAACCCTCAATCCTCAGCCATCAATCTTCAGTCCTCAATACTCAATCTGCAATCCTCAATCCTCAATCCTCAATCCTCAATCCTCATTCTTCAATCCTCAATGCCCAGTCCTCAATCTTCAATCCTCAATCCTCAATCCTCAATTCTCAATCCTCAATCCTCAATCCTCAGCCTTCAATCCTCAACACTCAATCTCCAATCCTCAAACCTCAGTCCTCAAACCTCAATCCTCAACCCTCAGCCCTCATCCTCAATCCTCAATCCTCAATCCTCAATCTTCAATCCTCAATCCTCAATCCTCAACACTCAATCTTCAATCCTCAATACTCAGTCCTCAAACCTCAATTCTGTATCCTCAATCCTCAGTCCTCAATCTTCAGCCCTCAGTCCTCAACAATCAGTAGTCAATCCTCAATCCTCAATAGAATATCCTCAATTCACAGTTTTCAACACTCAATACTCAATCTGTAATTTCCAACATCTATCCACAAACATCAATTCTCATCAGTCAACCCTCAACACTCAGTCCTCAATCTTCTATCCTCAATACTCAATCC
The DNA here is from genome assembly GCF_051401765.1 of Calliopsis andreniformis. Classification (NCBI taxonomy): domain Eukaryota; kingdom Metazoa; phylum Arthropoda; class Insecta; order Hymenoptera; family Andrenidae; genus Calliopsis; species Calliopsis andreniformis. The sequence goes on from NW_027480504.1 coordinate 1,060,792, forward strand.
TCAATACTCAATCCACAATCCTCAACCTTCAATCCTCAATACTCAATCTTCAATGCTCATTCCTTAATCCTCAATCCTCAATCCTCAATCCTCAATCGTCAATCTTAAATCCTCAATCCTCAATCTTCAATCTTCAGTCCCAAATCCTCAATCTTCAATACGCAATCCTCAGTCATCAAACCTCAATTCTGAATCCTCAATCCTGAGTCCTCAATCTTCAGCCCTCAGTCCTCAACAATCAGTAGTCAATCCTCAATCCTCAGTAGGATATCCTCAATTCACAGTTTTCAACACTCAATACTCGATCTGCAATCTTCAAACCACTAACCACAAACATCAATTCTCATCACTCAACCCTCAACACTCAGTCCTCAATGTTCAATCCTCAATCCTCAATTCTCAACCATCAATCCTCAATACTGAATCTTCAATCCTCAATCCTCAATCCTCAATCCTCAATACTCAATCCTCAATCGTCAACACTCACTCCCCAATCCTCAATCTTCAATACTCAATCCTCAATCCTCAATCCTCAATCCTCAACCCTCAATCCTCAATCGTCAATCTTCAATCCTCAATACTCAATCTTCTATCCTCAATCCTCAATCCTCAATCCTCAATTCTCAGTCCTCATTCTTCAATCCTCAATCTTCAATCCTCAACCTTCAATCCTCAATCCTCAGCCCTCATTCTCAATCCTCAATCCACAATCCTCAAACCTCAATCCTCAACCGTCAGACCTCGTCCTCAATCCTCAACCCTCAATCCCCAATCCTCCCATCTTCAATCATCAATACTCAATCTTCAATCCTCAATCCTCAATCCTCAGTCCGCAAACCTCAATCCTCAATCCTCAATCCTCAATCGTCAGGCTTCAATCCTCAGTACTCAATCTTCAATCCTCAATCCTCAATACTCATTCCTCAATCCTCATTCTTCAATCCTCAATACCCAATCCTCAATCTTCAATCCTCAATCCTCAATCCTCAACTCTCAATCCTCAATCCTCAGTCCTCAGTCCTCAAACCTCAATCCTCAACCCTCAGCCCTCATCCTCAATCCTCAATCCTCAATCTTCAATCCTCAATCCTCAATCCTCAATACTCAATCTTCAATCCTCAATCCTCAGTAATCAAACCTCAATTCTGAATCCTCAATCCTGAGTCCTCAATCTTCAGCCCTCAGTCCTCAACAATCAGTAGTCAATCCTCATTCCTCAATAGAATATCCTCAATTCACAGTTTTCAACACTCAATACTCAATCTGCAATTTTCAAACCTCTATCCGCAAACATCAATTCTCATCACTCAACCCTCAACACTCAGTCCTCAATGTTCAGTCCTCAATCCTCAATTCTCAACATTCAATCCTCAATACTGAATCTTCAATCCTCAATCCTCAGTAATCAAACCTCAATTCTGAATCCTCAATCCTGAATCCTCAATCTTCAGCCATACGTCCGCAACAATCAATTGTCAATCCTCAATCCTCAATAGAATATCCTCAATTCACAGTTTTCAATACTCAATCCCCATTCTTCAATCTTCAAATCTCAATCCACAAACATCAATTCTCATCACGCAACCCTCAAAACTCAGCCCTCAATCTTCAATCCTCAATCCCCAATCCTCAATCTTCAATCCTCAATACTCAATCTTCAATCCTCAATCCTCAATTCTCAATACTCAATGCTCAATACTCAATCGTCAATCCTCAATCCCCAATCCTCAATCTTCAATCCTCAATCCTCAATCCTCAATCCTCAATCATCAATCTTCAATCCTCAATACTCAATCTTCAATCCTCTATCCTCAAACCTCAATCCTCAATCCTCAATCCTCAATCCTCAATCTTCAATCCTCAATACTCAAACTGCAATCCTCAATCCTCAGTCCTCACTCCTCAATCCTCATTCTTCAATCCTCAATACCGAATCCTCAATCTTCAATCCTCAATTCTCAATCCTCAATTCTCAATCCTCAATCCTCAATCCTCAGACTTCAAACACTAATACTCAACCCTCAGTCCTCGTCCTCAATCCACAACCCTCAATCCTCAATCCTCAATCTTCAATCATTAATATTCAATCTTCAATCCTCAATCCTCAATCCTCAATCCTCAACCCTCAATCCCCGATGCTCAACCCTCAATACCCAACCCTCAGTCTTCAATCCTCAATCCTCAATCCTCAATCCTCAATCCTCAATCCTCAGTCCTCAATCCTCAATCTTCAATCCTCAATACTCAATCTTCAATCCTCAATCCTCAATCCTCAATCCTCAATCTTCAATCCTCAATACTGAATCTTCAATCCTCAATCTTCAATCCCCAATGTTCAATCCGCAATACCCAATCCTCAATCTTCAATACTCAATCCTCAATCCTCAATCCTCAATCCTCAATCTTCAATCCTCAGTACTCAATCTGCAATCCTCAATACTCAATCCTCAATCCTCAATCCACATTCTTCAATTCTCAACACCCAATCCTCAATCTTCAATCCTCAATCCTCAGTCCTCAATTCTCAATCCTCAATCCTCAATCCTCAGACCTCAAATATCAATACTCAACCCTCAGTCCTCGTCCTCAATCCACAACCCTCAATCCTCGATCCTCAATCTTCAATCATCAATATTCAATCTTAAATCCTCAATCCTCAATCATCAATACTCAATCCACAATCCTCAATGTTCATTCCTCAATACCCAATCCACAATCTTCAATCCTCAATCCTCAATCCTCAATCCTCAATCCTCAATCCTCAATCCTCAATCCTCAACCCTCAATCCTCAATCTTCAATCCTCAATCCTCAATCCTCAATCTTCAATCCTCAGTCCCCAATCCTCAATCTTCAACCCTCAATCCTCAATCCTCAATCCTCGATCCTCAGTCCTCAATCCTCAATCCTCAATCCTCAATCCAAAATCTTCAATCCTCAATACTCAATCTCCAATCCTCAAACCTCAGTCCTCAAACCTCAATTCTGAATCCTCAAATCTCAATTCTGAATCCTCAGTCCTGAACCCTCAATCTTCAGCTCTCAGTCCTCAACAATCAGTTGTCAATTCTCCATCCTCAATAGAATATACTCAATTCACAGTTTTCAATACACAATGCTCAATCTGCAATCTTCAAATCTCTATCCACAAACATCAATTCTCATCACTCAACCCTCAACACTCAGTCCTCAATGTTCAATCCTCAATCCTCAATCCTCAAGCATCAATCCTCAATCCTCAATCCTCAGTCCTCAGACCTTTATCCTGAATCCTCAATCCTGAATCCTCAATCTTCAGCCGTGAGTCCTCAACAATCAGTTGCCAATCTTCAATCCTCAATAGAATATCCTCAATTCACAGTTTTCAATAAACAGTACTCAATCTGCAATCTTCAGATCTCTATCCACAAACATCAATTCTCATCACTCAACCCTGAATACTCAGTCCCTAATCCTCAATCTTCAATCCTCAATCCTCTATCCTCAATCCTCAATCCTCAATCTTAATCTTCAATCCTCAATACTCAATCTTCAATCCTCAATCCTCAATCCTCAATCCTCAATCCTCAATCTTCAATCCACAATACTCAATCTTCAATCCTCAATCCTCAATTCTCAATCCTCAATCCTCAATCCTCAATCCTCAACCATCAATCTTCAGTCCTCAATACTCAATCTGCAATCCTCAATCCTCAATCCTCAATCCTCAATCCTCATTCTTCAATCCTCAATGCCCAGTCCTCAATCTTCAATCCTCAATCCTCAATCCTCAATTCTCAATCCTCAATCCTCAATCCTCAGCCTTCAATCCTCAACACTCAATCTCCAATCCTCAAACCTCAGTCCTCAAACCTCAATCCTCAACCCTCAGCCCTCATCCTCAATCCTCAATCCTCAATCCTCAATCTTCAATCCTCAATCCTCAATCCTCAACACTCAATCTTCAATCCTCAATACTCAGTCCTCAAACCTCAATTCTGTATCCTCAATCCTCAGTCCTCAATCTTCAGCCCTCAGTCCTCAACAATCAGTAGTCAATCCTCAATCCTCAATAGAATATCCTCAATTCACAGTTTTCAACACTCAATACTCGATCTGCAATCTTCAAACCACTAACCACAAACATCAATTCTCATCACTCAACCCTCAACACTCAGTCCTCAATGTTCAATCCTCAATCCTCAATTCTCAACCTTCAATCCTCAATACTGAATCTTCAATCCTCAATCCTCAATCCTCAATCCTCAATACTCAATCCTCAATCCTCAATCCTCATTCCTCAATCTTCAATCCTCAATACTCAATCGTCAATCCTCAATCCTCAATACTCAATCCTCAATCATCAATCCCCAATCTTCAATACTCAATCCTCAACCCTCATTCCTCAATCCTCAATACTCAACCATCAATCCTCAATTCTCAATACTCAATAGAATATCCTGAATTCTCAGGATTCTATACTCAAACCTCAATCCTCAACCCTCTGCCCTCATCCTCAATTCTCAATCCTCAATCCTCAATCCTCAATCCTCAATCCTCAATGCTCAATGCTCAATCCTCAATCCTCAGTCCTCAATCCTCAATCCTCAATCCTCAAACCTCAATCCTTAACCGTCAGTCCTCGTCCTTAAACCTCAACCCTCCATCCTCAATCCTCAATCTTCAATCATCAATACTCAATCTTCAATCCTCAATCCCCAATCCTCAATCCTCAATCCTCAATCCTCAATATTCAGCGCACAACCCTCAACCAACAATCCTCAATACTCGACCATCAATCCTCAATTCTCAATACTGAATAGAATATCCTGAATTCCCATGGTTCAATACTCAATCCACAATATTCAATAATCAAGTCTCAATTCTCAAACATCAATTCTCAACACTCAATCCTCAACAGTCAGTCCTCTCTCTTCAATCCTCCATCATCAATCCTCAATCCTCAAGCGTCAATCCCCAATCCTCAATCCTCAACCCTCAATCCTCAGTCCCCAAACCTCCACCCCGAATCCTCAATCCTGAATCCTCAATCTTCAGCCATACGTCCGCAACAATCAATTGTCAATCCTCAATCCTCAATAGAATATCCTCAACTCACAGTTTTCAATACTCAATCCCCATTCTTCAATCTTCAAATCTCAATCCACAAACATCAATTCTCATCTCGCAACCCTCAACACTCAGTCCTCAATCTTCAATCCTCAATCCTCAATCCTCAATCTTCAATCCTCAATACTCAATCTTCAATCCTCAATCCTCAATTCTCAATACTCAATGCTCAATACTCAATCATCAATCCTCAATCCCCAATCCTCAATATTCAATCCTCAATCCTCAATCCTCAATATTCAACGCACAGCCCTCAACCATCAATCCTCAATACTCAACCATCAAGCCTCAAATCTCAATACTCAATAGAATATCCTGAATTCTCATGGTTCAATACTCAATCCACAATATTCAATAATCAAATCTCAATCCTCAAACATCAATTCTCAACACTCAACCCTCAACACTCAGTCCTCTCTCTTCAATCCTCCATCCTCAATCCTCAATCCTCAAGCGTCAATCCTCAATCCTCAATCCTCAACCCTCAATCCTCAGTCCTCAAACCTCCACCCCGAATCCTCAATCCAGAATCCTCAATCTTCAGCCATAAGTCTTCAACAATCAATTGTCAATCCTCAATCATCAATAGAATATCCTCAATTCACAGTTTTCAATACTCAATCCCCATTCTTCAATCTTCAAATCTCAATCCACAAACATCAACTCTCATCACGCATCCCTCAACACTCAGTCCTCAATCTTCAATCCTCAATCCTCAATTCTCAATCTTCAATCCTCAATACTGAACCTTCAATCCTCAATCCTCAATCCTCAGTCCTCAGTCCTCAATCCTCAATCCTCTATCTTCAATCCTCAGTCCCCGATCCTCAATCTTCAACCCTCAATCCTCAATCCTCAATCCTCGATCCTCAGTACCCAATCCACAGTCTTCAATCCCCAATCCTCAATCCTCAATTCTCAATCCTCAATCCTCAATCCTCAGACCTCAAACAGCAATACTCAACCCTCACTCGTCGTCCTCAATCCACAACCATCAATACTGAATCCTCAACCTTCAATCATCAATATTCAATCTTCAGTCCTCAATCCTCAATCCTCAATCCTAAATCCTCAATCCTCAATCCTCAATGTTCAATCCGCAATACCCAATCCTCAATCTTCAAACGTCAATCCTCAATCCTCAATCCTCAATCCTCAATCCTCAATCCTCAATCCTCAATCATCAGCCCACGAACCACAAACCTGTATCCTCACTCCTGAATCCTCAACCTTCAGACCTCAGTCCTCAACAACCAGTTGGCAATTCTCAATCCTCAATAGAATATCATCAATTCACAGTTTTCAATACTCAATACTGAATCTGCAATCTTCGAATCTCTGTCCACAAACATCAATTCTCATCATTCAACCCTCAACACTCAGTCCGCAATCCTCAATATTCAATCCTCAATCCACAATCCTCACTCCACAATCCTCAACGCTCAATCCTCAATACTCAATTTTCAATGCTCATTCCTCAATCCTCAATCCTCATTTCTCAATACTCAATCGTCAATCTTCAATCCTCAATACTCAATCTTCAATCCCCAATCCTTAATCCTCGGTCCTCAATCCTCAATCGTCAATCTCCAATCCTGAATACTCAATCTTCAGTCCTCAATCCTCAATCCTCAATCATCAATCCTCAACCCTCATTCTTCAATCCTCAATACCCAATCCTCAATCTTCAATCCTCAATCCTCAATCCTCAATCTTCAATCCTCAGTCCCCAATCCTCAATCTTCAACCCTCAATCCTCAATCCTCAATCCTCGATCCTCAGTCCTCAATCCTCAATCCTCAATCCTCAATCCTCAATCTTCAATCCTCAATACTCAATCTCCAATCCTCAAACCTCAGTCCTCAAACCTCAATTCTGAATCCTCAAATCTCAATTCTGAATCCTCAATCCTGAACCCTCAATCTTCAGCCCACAGTCCTCAACAATCAGTTGTCAATCCTCAATCCTCAACAGAATATCCTCAATTCACAGGTTTCAATACCCAATACTCAACCTGAAATCTTCAAATATCTATCCACAAACATCAATTCTCACCACTCAACCCTCAATACTCAGTCCCCAATCCTCAATCTTCAATCCTCAATCCTCAATACTCAATCTTCAATCCTCAGTCCCCAATCCTCAATCTTCAACCCTCAATCCTCAATCCTCAATCCTCGATCCTCAGTCCTCAATCGTCAACATTCAATCCTCAATACTCAATCTTCTATCCTCAATCCTCAATCCTCAATCCTCAATTCTCAGTCCTCATTCTTCAATCCTCAATCTTCAATCCTCAATCTTCAATCCTCAATCCTCAGCCCTCATTCTCAATCCTCAATCCACAATCCTCAAACCTCAATCCTCAACCGTCAGACCTCGTCCTCAATCCTCAACCCTCAATCCTCAATCCTCCCATCTTCAATCATCAATACTCAATCTTCAATCCTCAATCCTCAATCCTCAGTCCGCAAACCTCAATCCTCAATCCTCAATCCTCAATTGTCAGGCTTCAATCCTCAGTACTCAATCTTCAATCCTCAATCCTCAATACTCATTCCTCAATCCTCATTCTTCAATCCTCAATACCCAATCCTCAATCTTCAATCCTCAGTCCTCAATCCTCAACTCTCAATCCTCAATCCTCAGTCCTCAGTCCTCAAACCTCAATCCTCAACCCTCAGCCCTCATCCTCAATCCTCAATCCTCAATCTTCAATCCTCAATTCTCAATCCTCAATACTCAATCTTCAATCCTCAATCCTCAGTAATCAAACCTCAATTCTGAATCCTCAATCCTGAATCCTCAATCTTCAGCCATACGTCCGCAACAATCAATTGTCAATCCTCAATCCTCAATAGAATATCCTCAATTCACAGTTTTCAATACTCAATCCCCATTCTTCAATCTTCAAATCTCAATCCACAAACATCAATTCTCATCACGCAACCCTCAAAACTCAGCCCTCAATCTTCAATCCTCAATCCCCAATCCTCAATCTTCAATCCTCAATACTCAATCTTCAATCCTCAATCCTCAATTCTCAATACTCAATGCTCAATACTCAATCGTCAATCCTCAATCCCCAATCCTCAATCTTCAATCCACAATCCTCAATCCTCAATCCTCAATCATCAATCTTCAATCCTCAATACTCAATCTTCAATCCTCTATCCTCAGACCTCAATTCTCAATCCTCAATCCTCAATCCTCAATCTTCAATCCTCAATACTCAAACTGCAATCCTCAATCCTCAGTGCTCACTGCTCAATCCTCATTCTTCAATCCTCAATACCGAATCCTCAATCTTCAATCCTCAATTCTCAATCCTCAATTCTCAATCCTCAATCCTCAATCCTCAGACTTCAAACACTAATACTCAACCCTCAGTCCTCGTCCTCAATCCACAACCCTCAATCCTCAACCCTCAATCTTCAATCATTAATATTCAATCTTCAATCCTCAATCCTCAATCCTCAATCCTCAACCCTCAATCCCCGATGCTCAACCCTCAATACCCAACCCTCAGTCTTCAATCCTCAATCCTCAATCCTCAATCCTCAATCCTCAATCCTCAGTCCTCAATCCTCAATCTTCAATCCTCAATACTCAATCTTCAATCCTCAATCCTCAATCCTCAATCCTCAATCTTCAATCCTCAATACTGAATCTTCAATCCTCAATCTTCAATCCCCAATGTTCAATCCGCAATACCCAATCCTCAATCTTCAATACTCAATCCTCAATCCTCAATCCTCAATCCTCAATCTTCAATCCTCAGTACTCAATCTGCAATCCTCAATACTCAATCCTCAATCCTCAATCCACATTCTTCAATTCTCAACACCCAATCCTCAATCTTCAATCCTCAATCCTCAGTCCTCAATTCTCAATCCTCAATCCTCAATCCTCAGACCTCAAATATCAATACTCAACCCTCAGTCCTCGTCCTGAATCCACAACCCTCAATCCTCGATCCTCAATCTTCAATCATCAATATTCAATCTTAAATCCTCAATGCTCAATCATCAATACTCAATCCACAATCCTCAATGTTCATTCCTCAATACCCAATCCTCAATCTTCAATCCTCAATCCTCAATCCTCAATCCTCAATCCTCAATCCTCAACCCTCAATCCTCAACCCTCAATCCCCAATGCTCAATCCTCAATACCCAATCCTCAGCCTTCAATCCTCAATCCTCAATCCTCAATTCTCAATCCTCAATTCTCAGTCCTCAATCCTCAATCTTCAATCCTCAATCCTCAATAGTCAATCCTCCATCCTGAGCCCTCAATTCTCAATCCTCAATCCTCAATCCTCAGACCTCAAACATCAATACTCAACCCTCAGTCCTCGTCCTCAATCCTCAATCCTCAATCCTCAATCCTCAATCCTCAATCCTCAATGTTCAATCCGCAATACCCAATCCTCAATCTTCAAACCTCAATCCTCAATCCTCAATCCTCAATCCTCAATCCTCAATCCTCTATCCTCAATCCTCAGTCCACGAACCACAAACCTGTATCCTCAATCCTGAATCCTCAATCTTCAGACCTCAGTCGTCAACAATCAGTTGGCAATTCTCAATCCTCAATAGAATATCATCAGTTCACAGTTTTTAATACTCAATACTGAATCTGCAATCTTCGAATCTCTGTCCACAAACATCAATTCTCATCATTCAACCCTGAACACTCAGTCCGCAATCCTCAATATTCAATCCTCAATCCACAATCCTCAATCCACAATCCTCAACGCTCAATCCTCAATACTCAATCTTCAATCCTCAATCCTCAATCCTCAATTCTCAATACTCAATGCTCAATACTCAATCGTCAATTCTCAATCCCCAATCCTCAATCTTCAATCCTCAATCCTCAATCCTCAATCCTCAATCCTCAATCTTCAATCCTCAATACTCAATCTTCAATCCTCTATCCTCAATCCTCAATCCTCAATCCTCAATCTTCAATCCTCAATACTCAATATTCAATCCTCAATCCTCAGTCATCAATCTTCAATCCTCAATGCTCAATCCTCAATCCTCAATCCTCAGTCCTCAATCCTCAATCCTCAATCCTCAAACCTCAATCCTCAACAGTCAGTCCTCGTCCTCAAACCTCAACCCTCAATCCTCAATCCTCAGTCTTCAATCATCAATACTCAATCTTCAATCCTCAATCCTCAATCCTCAATCCTCAATCCTCAATCCTCAATCCTCAATATTCAACGCACAACCCTCAACCATCAATCCTCAATACTCAACCATCAAGCCTCAAATCTCAATACTCAATAGAATATCCTGAATCCTCATGGTTCAATACTCAATCCACAATATTCAATAATCAAATCTCAATCCTCAAACATCAATTCTCAACACTCAATCCTCAGCACTCAGTCCTCTCTCTTCAATCCTCCATCCTCAATTCTCAATCCTCAAGCTTCAATCCTCAATCCTCAATCCTCAACCCTCAATCCTCAGTCCTCAAACCTCCACCCCGAATCCTCAATCCTGAATCCTCAATCTTCAGCTATAAGTCCTCAACAATCAATTGTCAATCCTCAATCATCAATAGAATATCCTCAATTCACAGTTTTCAATACTCAATCCCCATTCTCCAATCTTCAAATCTCAATCCACCAACATCAACTCTCATCACGCATCCCTCAACACTCAGTCCTCAATCTTCAATCCTCAATCCTCAATCCTCAATCTTCAATCCTCAATACTGAACCTTCAATCCTCAATCCTCAATCCTCAGTCCTCAGTCCTCAATCCTCAATCCTCTATCTTCAATCCTCAGTCCCCGATCCACAATCTTCAACCCTCAATCCTCAATCCTCAATCCTCGATCCTCAGTACCCAATCCACAGTCTTCAATCCTCAATCCTCAATCCTCAATTCTCAATCCTCAATCCTCAATCCTCAGACCTCAAACAGCAATACTCAGCCCTCACTCGTCGTCCTCAATCCACAACCATCAATACTGAATCCTCAATCTTCAATCATCAATACTCAATCTTCAGTCCTCAATCCTCAATCCTCAATCCTAAATCCTCAATCCTCAATCCTCAATGTTCAATCCGCAATACCCAATCCTCAATCTTCAAACCTCAATCCTCAATCCTCAACCCTCAATCCTCAATCCTCAATCCTCAATCCTCGTTCATCAGCCCACGAACCACAAACCTGTATCCTCAATCCTGAATCCTCAACCTTCAGACCTCAGTCCTCAACAATCAGTAGTCAATCCTCATTCCTCAATAGAATATCCTCAATTCACAGTTTTCAACACTCAATACTCAATCTGCAATTTTCAAACCTCTATCCACAAACATCAATTCTCATCACTCAACCCTCAACACTCAGTCCTCAATGTTCAATCCTCAATCCTCAATTCTCAACATTCAATCCTCAATACTGAATCTTCAATCCACAATCCTCAATCCTCAACCCTCAATCCTCAATGCTCAACCTTCAAACCTCAGTCCCCAATCCTCAATCTTCTATCCTCAATACTCAATCCTCAATCCTCAATCCTCAATCCTCAATCTTCAATCCTCAATCCTCAATCCTCAATCCACAATCCTCAAACCTCAATCCTCAACCGTCAGGCCTCGCCCTCAATCCCCTACACTCAATCCTCAATCCTCCCATCTTCAATCATCAATACTTAATCTTCAATCCTCAATCCTCAATCCTCAGTCCTCAAACCTCAATCCTGAATCCTCAATCCTGAATCCTCAATCTTCAGCCCTGAGTCCTCAACAATCAGTTGTCAATTCTCAATCCTCAATAGAATATCATCAATTCACAGTTTTCAATACTCAATACTCAATCTGCTATCTTCGAATCTCTATACACAAACATCAATTCTCATCATTCAACCCTCAACACTCAGTCCCCAATCCTCAATCTTCAATCCTCAATCCTGAATCCACAATCCTCGATCCTCAATCCTCAACCTTCAATCCTTTATACTCAATCATCAATAATCAATCCTCAATTCTCAATCCTCAATACTCAATCTTCAATCTTCAATCCTCAGTAATCAAACCTCAATTCTGTATCCTCAATCCTGAGTCCTCAATCTTCAGCCCTCAGTCCTCAACAATCAGTAGTCAATCCTCATTCCTCAATAGAATATCCTCAATTCACAGTTTTCAACACTCAATACTCAATCTGCAATTTTCAAACCTCTATCCACAAACATCAATTCTCATCACTCAACCCTCAACACTCAGTCCTCAATGTTCAATCCTCAACCCTCAATTCTCAACATTCAATCCTCAATACTGAATCTTCAATCCACAATTCTCAATCCTCAACCCTCAATCCTCAATCCTCAATCTTCAATCCTCAATCCTCAATCCTCAATCCACAATCCTCAAACCTCAATCCTCAACCGTCAGTCCTCGCCCTCAATCCCCTACCCTCAATCCTCAATCCTCCCATCTTCAATCATCAATACTCAATCTTCAATCCTCAATCCTCAACTCTCAATCCTCAATCCTCAGTCCTCAGTCCTCAAACCTCAATCCTCAACCCTCAGCCCTCATCCTCAATCCTCAATCCTCAATCTTCAATCCTCAATCCTCAATCCTCAATACACAATCTTCAATCCTCAATCCTCAGTCCTCAAACCTCAATTCTGAATCCTCAATCCTGAGTCCTCAAGCTTCAGCCCTCAGTCCTCAACAATCAGTAGTCAATCCTCAATCCTCAATAGAATATCCTCAATTCACAGTTTTCAACACTCAATACTCAATCTGCAATTTTCAAACCTCTATCCACAAACATCAATTCTCATCACTCAACCCTCAACACTCAGTCCCCAATCCTCAATCTTCAATCCTCAATCCTCAATCCTCGATCCTCAATCCTCAATCTTCAATCATCAATACTCAATCTTCAATCCTCAATACTCATTCCTCAATCCTCATTCTTCAATCCTCAATACCCAATCCTCAATCTCCAATCCTCAATCCTCAATCCTCAACTCTCAATCCTCAATCCTCAGTCCTCAGTCCTCAAACCTCAATCCTCAACCCTCAGCCCTCATCCTCAATCCTCAATCCTCAATCTTCAATCCTCAATTCTCAATCCTCAATACTCAATCTTCAATCCTCAATCCTCAGTAATCAAACCTCAATTCTGAATCCTCAATCCTGAGTCCTCAATCTTCAGCCCTCAGTCCTCAACAATCAGTAGTCAATCCTCATTCCTCAATAGAATATCCTCAATTCACAGTTTTCAACACTCAATACTCAATCTGCAATTTTCAAACCTCTATCCACAAACATCAATTCTCATCACTCAACCCTCAACACTCAGTCCTCAATGTTCAATCCTCAATCCTCAATTCTCAACATTCAATCCTCAATACTGAATCTTCAATCCACAATCCTCAATCCTCAACCCTCAATCCTCAATGCTCAACCTTCAAACCTCAGTCCCCAATCCTCAATCTTCTATCCTCAATACTCAATCCTCAATCCTCAATCCTCAATCCTCAATCTTCAATCCTCAATCCTCAATCCTCAATCCACAATCCTCAAACCTCAATCCTCAACCGTCAGGCCTCGCCCTCAATCCCCTACACTCAATCCTCAATCCTCCCATCTTCAATCATCAATACTCAATCTTCAATCCTCAATCCTCAATCCTCAGTCCTCAAACCTCAATCCTGAATCCTCAATCCTGAATCCTCAATCTTCAGCCCTGAGTCCTCAACAATCAGTTGTCAATGCTCAATCCTCAATAGAATATCATCAATTCACAGTTTTCAATACTCAATACTCAATCTGCAATCATCGAATCTCTATACACAAACATCAATTCTCATCATTCAACCCTCAACACTCAGTCCCCAATCCTCAATCTTCAATCCTCAATCCTGAATCCACAATCCTCGATCCTCAATCCTCAACCTTCAATCCTTTATACTCAATCATCAATAATCAATCCTCAATTCTCAATCCTCAATACTCAATCCTCAATCGTCAATACTCACTCCCCAATCCTCAATCTTCAATCCTCAATCCACAATCCTCAATCCTCAATCCTCAACCCTCAATCCTCAATCGTAAATCTTCAATCCTCAATACTCAATCTTCTATCCTCAATCCTCAATCCTCAATCCTCAATTCTCAGTCCTCATTCTTCAATCCTCAATCTTCAATCCTCAATCTTCAATCCTCAATCCTCAGCCCTCATTCTCAATCCTCAATCCACAATCCTCAAACCTCAATCCTCAACCGTCAGACCTCGTCCTCAATCCTCAACCCTCAATCCCCAATCCTCCCATCTTCAATCATCAATACTCAATCTTCAATCCTCAATCCTCAATCCTCAGTCCGCAAACCTCAATCCTCAATCCTCAATCCTCAATCGTCAGGCTTCAATCCTCAGTACTCAATCTTCAATCCTCAATCCTCAATACTCATTCCTCAATCCTCATTCTTCAATCCTCAATACCCAATCCTCAATCTTCAATCCTCAATCCTCAATCCTCAACTCTCAATCCTCAATCCTCAGTCCTCAGTCCTCAAACCTCAATCCTCAACCCTCAGCCCTCATCCTCAATCCTCAATCCTCAATCTTCAATCCTCAATCCTCAATCCTCAATACTCAATCTTCAATCCTCAATCCTCAGTAATCAAACCTCAATTCTGAATCCTCAATCCTGAGTCCTCCATCTTCAGCCCTCAGTCCTCAACAATCAGTAGTCAATCCTCATTCCTCAATAGAATATCCTCAATTCACAGTTTTCAACACTCAATACTCAATCTGCAATTTTCAAACCTCTATCCACAAACATCAATTCTCATCACTCAACCCTCAACACTCAGTCCTCAATGTTCAATCCTCAATCCTCAATTCTCAACATTCAATCCTCAATACTGAATCTTCAATCCTCAATCCTCAATCCTCAACCCTCAATCCTCAATACTCAACCTTCAAACCTCAGTCCCCAATCCTCAATCTTCTATCCTCAATACTCAATCCTCAATCCTCAATCCTCAATCCTCAATCTTCAATCCTCAATCCTCAATCCTCAATCCACAATCCTCAAACCTCAATCCTCAACCGTCAGTCCTCGCCCTCAATCCCCTACCCTCAATCCTCAATCCTCCCATCTTCAATCATCAATACTCAATCTTCAATCCTCAATCCTCAATCCTCAGTCCTCAAACCTCAATCCTGAATCCTCAATCCTGAATCCTCAATCTTCAGCCCTGAGTCCTCAACAATCAGTTCTCAACTCTCAATCCTCAATAGAATATCATCAATTCACAGTTTTCAATACTCAATACTCAATCTGCAATCTTCGAATCTCTGTACACAAACATCAATTCTCATCATTCAACTCTCAACACTCAGTCCCCAATCCTCAATCTTCAATCCTCAATCCTCAATCCACAATCCTCGATCCTCAATCCTCAATCTTCAATCCTTTATACTCAATCTTCAATAATCAATCCTCAATCCTCAATCCTCAATACTCAATCCTCAATCGTCAATACTCACTCCCCAATCCTCAATCTTCAATCCTCAATCCTCAATCCTCAATCCTCAATCCTCAACCCTCAATCCTCAATCGTCAATCTTCAATCCTCAATACTCAATCTTCTATCCTCAATCCTCAATCCTCAATCCTCGATTCTCAGTCCTCATTCTTCAATCCTCAATCTTCAATCCTCAATCTTCAATCCTCAATCCTCAGCCCTCATTCTCAATCCTCAATCCACAATCCTCAAACCTCAATCCTCAACCGTCAGACCTCGTCCTCAATCCTCAACCCTCAATCCTCAATCCTCCCATCTTCAATCATCAATACTCAATCTTCAATCCTCAATCCTCAATCCTCAGTCCGCCAACCTCAATCCTCAATCCTCAATCCTCAATCGTCAGGCTTCAATCCTCAGTACTCAATATTCAATCCTCAATCCTCAATACTCATTCCTCAATCCTCATTCTTCAATCCTCAATACCCAATCCTCAATCTTCAATCCTCAATCCTCAATGCTCAACTCTCAATCCTCAATCCTCAGTCCTCAGTCCTCAAACCTCAATCCTCAACCCTCAGCCCTCATCCTCAATCCTCAATCCTCAACCTTCAATCCTCAATCCTCAATCCTCAATACACAATCTTCAATCCTCAATCCTAGGTCCTCAAACCTCAATTCTGAATCCTCAATCCTGAGTCCTCAAGCTTCAGCCCTCAGTCCTCAACAATCAGTAGTCAATCCTCAATCCTCAATAGAATATCCTCAATTCACAGTTTTCAACACTCAATACTCAATCTGCAATTTTCAAACCTCTATCCACAAACATCAATTCTCATCACTCAACCCTCAACACTCAGTCCCCAATCCTCAATCTTCAATCCTCAATCCTCAGTCCTCGATCCTCAATCCTCAATCTTCAATCATCATTACTCAATCTTCAATCCTCAATCCTCAATCCTCGGTCCTCAATCCTCAATCGTCAATCTCCAAACCTGAATACTCAATCTTCAATCCTCAATCCTCAATCCTCAGTCCTCAATCCTCAATCCTCAATCCTCATTATTCAATTCTCAATACCCAATCCTCAATCTTCAATACTCAATCCTCAATTCTCAATCCTCAATCCTCAGTCCTCAGTCCTCAAACCTCAATCCTCAAACCTCAGCCGTCATCCTCAATCCTCTATCCTCAATACTCAATCCTCAATCTTCAATCCTCAATACTCAACCTTCAATCCTCAATCCTCAATCCTCAATCCACAATCCTCAAACCTCAATACTCAACCGTCAGTCCTCGCCCTCAATCCCCTACCCTCAATCCTCAATCCTCCCATCTTCAATCATCAATACTCAATCTTCAATCCTCAATCCTCAATCCTCAGTCCTCAAACCTCAATCCTGAATCCTCAATCCTGAATCCTCAATCTTCAGCCCTGAGTCCTCAACAATCAGTTGTCAATTCTCAATCCTCAATAGAATATCATCAATTCACAGTTTTCAATACTCAATACTCAATCTGCAATCTTCGAATCTCTATACACAAACATCAATTCTCATCATTCAACCCTCAACACTCAGTCCCCAATCCTCAATCTTCAATCCTCAATCCTCAATCCACAATCCTCGCTCCTCAATCCTCAATCTTCAACCCTCAATACTCAATCTTCAATAATCAATCCTCAATTCTCAATCCTCAATACTCAATCCTCAATCGTCAACACTCACTCCCCAATCCTCAATCTTCAATACTCAATCCTCAATCCTCAATCCTCAATCCTCAACCCTCAATCCTCAATCGTCAATCTTCAATCCTCAATACTCAATCTTCTATCCTCAATCCTCAATCCTCAATCCTCAATTCTCAGTCCTCATTCTTCAATCCTCAATCTTCAATCCTCAACCTTCAATCCTCAATCCTCAGCCCTCATTCTCAATCCTCAATCCACAATCCTCAAACCTCAATCCTCAACCGTCAGACCTCGTCCTCAATCCTCAACCCTCAATCCCCAATCCTCCCATCTTCAATCATCAATACTCAATCTTCAATCCTCAATCCTCAATCCTCAGTCCGCAAACCTCAATCCTCAATCCTCAATCCTCAATCGTCAGGCTTCAATCCTCAGTACTCAATCTTCAATCCTCAATCCTCAATACTCATTCCTCAATCCTCATTCTTCAATCCTCAATACCCAATCCTCAATCTTCAATCCTCAATCCTCAATCCTCAACTCTCAATCCTCAATCCTCAGTCCTCAGTCCTCAAACCTCAATCCTCAACCCTCAGCCCTCATCCTCAATCCTCAATCCTCAATCTTCAATCCTCAATCCTCAATCCTCAATACTCAATCTTCAATCCTCAATCCTCAGTAATCAAACCTCAATTCTGAATCCTCAATCCTGAGTCCTCAATCTTCAGCCCTCAGTCCTCAACAATCAGTAGTCAATCCTCATTCCTCAATAGAATATCCTCAATTCACAGTTTTCAACACTCAATACTCAATCTGCAATTTTCAAACCTCTATCCACAAACATCAATTCTCATCACTCAACCCTCAACACTCAGTCCTCAATGTTCAATCCTCAATCCTCAATTCTCAACATTCAATCCTCAATACTGAATCTTCAATCCTCAATCCTCAGTAATCAAACCTCAATTCTGAATCCTCAATCCTGAATCCTCAATCTTCAGCCATACGTCCGCAACAATCAATTGTCAATCCTCAATCCTCAATAGAATATCCTCAATTCACAGTTTTCAATACTCAATCCCCATTCTTCAATCTTCAAATCTCAATCCACAAACATCAATTCTCATCACGCAACCCTCAAAACTCAGCCCTCAATCTTCAATCCTCAATCCCCAATCCTCAATCTTCAATCCTCAATACTCAATCTTCAATCCTCAATCCTCAATTCTCAATACTCAATGCTCAATACTCAATCGTCAATCCTCAATCCCCAATCCTCAATCTTCAATCCTCAATCCTCAATCCTCAATCCTCAATCATCAATCTTCAATCCTCAATACTCAATCTTCAATCCTCTATCCTCAAACCTCAATCCTCAATCCTCAATCCTCAATCCTCAATCTTCAATCCTCAATACACAAACTGCAATCCTCAATCCTCAGTCCTCACTCCTCAATCCTCATTCTTCAATCCTCAATACCGAATCCTCAATCTTCAATCCTCAATTCTCAATCCTCAATTCTCAATCCTCAATCCTCAATCCTCAGACTTCAAACACTAATACTCAACCCTCAGTCCTCGTCCTCAATCCACAACCCTCAATCCTCAATCCTCAATCTTCAATCATTAATATTCAATCTTCAATCCTCAATCCTCAATCCTCAATCCTCAACCCTCAATCCCCGATGCTCAACCCTCAATACCCAACCCTCAGTCTTCAATCCTCAATCCTCAATCCTCAATCCTCAATCCTCAATCCTCAGTCCTCAATCCTCAATCTTCAATCCTCAATACTCAATCTTCAATCCTCAATCCTCAATCCTCAATCCTCAATCTTCAATCCTCAATACTGAATCTTCAATCCTCAATCTTCAATCCCCAATGTTCAATCCGCAATACCCAATCCTCAATCTTCAATACTCAATCCTCAATCCTCAATCCTCAATCCTCAATCTTCAATCCTCAGTACTCAATCTGCAATCCTCAATACTCAATCCTCAATCCTCAATCCACATTCTTCAATTCTCAACACCCAATCCTCAATCTTCAATCCTCAATCCTCAGTCCTCAATTCTCAATCCTCAATCCTCAATCCTCAGACCTCAAATATCAATACTCAACCCTCAGTCCTCGTCCTCAATCCACAACCCTCAATCCTCGATCCTCAATCTTCAATCATCAATATTCAATCTTAAATCCTCAATCCTCAATCATCAATACTCAATCCACAATCC
This sequence comes from Calliopsis andreniformis, assembly GCF_051401765.1. NCBI lineage: Eukaryota > Metazoa > Arthropoda > Insecta > Hymenoptera > Andrenidae > Calliopsis > Calliopsis andreniformis. The sequence goes on from NW_027480504.1 coordinate 1,080,337, forward strand.
TCAATGTTCATTCCTCAATACCCAATCCTCAATCTTCAATCCTCAATCCTCAATCCTCAATCCTCAATCCTCAATCCTCAATCCTCAATCCTCAACCCTCAATCCTCAATCTTCAATCCTCAATCCTCAATCCTCAATCTTCAATCCTCAGTCCCCAATCCTCAATCTTCAACCCTCAATCCTCAATCCTCAATCCTCGATCCTCAGTCCTCAATCCTCAATCCTCAATCCTCAATCCAAAATCTTCAATCCTCAATACTCAATCTCCAATCCTCAAACCTCAGTCCTCAAACCTCAATTCTGAATCCTCAAATCTCAATTCTGAATCCTCAGTCCTGAACCCTCAATCTTCAGCTCTCAGTCCTCAACAATCAGTTGTCAATTCTCCATCCTCAATAGAATATACTCAATTCACAGTTTTCAATACACAATGCTCAATCTGCAATCTTCAAATCTCTATCCACAAACATCAATTCTCATCACTCAACCCTCAACACTCAGTCCTCAATGTTCAATCCTCAATCCTCAATCCTCAAGCATCAATCCTCAATCCTCAATCCTCAGTCCTCAAACCTTTATCCTGAATCCTCAATCCTGAATCCTCAATCTTCAGCCGTGAGTCCTCAACAATCAGTTGCCAATCTTCAATCCTCAATAGAATATCCTCAATTCACAGTTTTCAATAAACAGTACTCAATCTGCAATCTTCAGATCTCTATCCACAAACATCAATTCTCATCACTCAACCCTGAATACTCAGTCCCTAATCCTCAATCTTCAATCCTCAATCCTCTATCCTCAATCCTCAATCCTCAATCTTAATCTTCAATCCTCAATACTCAATGTTCAATCCTCAATCCTCAATCCTCAATCCTCAATCCTCAATCTTCAATCCACAATACTCAATCTTCAATCCTCAATCCTCAATTCTCAATCCTCAATCCTCAATCCTCAATCCTCAGCCATCAATCTTCAGTCCTCAATACTCAATCTGCAATCCTCAATCCTCAATCCTCAATCCTCAATCCTCATTCTTCAATCCTCAATGCCCAGTCCTCAATCTTCAATCCTCAATCCTCAATCCTCAATTCTCAATCCTCAATCCTCAATCCTCAGCCTTCAATCCTCAACACTCAATCTCCAATCCTCAAACCTCAGTCCTCAAACCTCAATCCTCAACCCTCAGCCCTCATCCTCAATCCTCAATCCTCAATCCTCAATCTTCAATCCTCAATCCTCAATCCTCAACACTCAATCTTCAATCCTCAATACTCAGTCCTCAAACCTCAATTCTGTATCCTCAATCCTCAGTCCTCAATCTTCAGCCCTCAGTCCTCAACAATCAGTAGTCAATCCTCAATCCTCAATAGAATATCCTCAATTCACAGTTTTCAACACTCAATACTCAATCTGTAATTTCCAACATCTATCCACAAACATCAATTCTCATCAGTCAACCCTCAACACTCAGTCCTCAATCTTCTATCCTCAATACTCAATCCTCAATACTCAATCCACAATCCTCAACCTTCAATCCTCAATACTCAATCTTCAATGCTCATTCCTTAATCCTCAATCCTCAATCCTCAATCCTCAATCGTCAATCTTAAATCCTCAATCCTCAATCTTCAATCTTCAGTCCCAAATCCTCAATCTTCAATACGCAATCCTCAGTCATCAAACCTCAATTCTGAATCCTCAATCCTGAGTCCTCAATCTTCAGCCCTCAGTCCTCAACAATCAGTAGTCAATCCTCAATCCTCAGTAGGATATCCTCAATTCACAGTTTTCAACACTCAATACTCGATCTGCAATCTTCAAACCACTAACCACAAACATCAATTCTCATCACTCAACCCTCAACACTCAGTCCTCAATGTTCAATCCTCAATCCTCAATTCTCAACCTTCAATCCTCAATACTGAATCTTCAATCCTCAATCCTCAATCCTCAATCCTCAATACTCAATCCTCAATCGTCAACACTCACTCCCCAATCCTCAATCTTCAATACTCAATCCTCAATCCTCAATCCTCAATCCTCAACCCTCAATCCTCAATCGTCAATCTTCAATCCTCAATACTCAATCTTCTATCCTCAATCCTCAATCCTCAATCCTCAATTCTCAGTCCTCATTCTTCAATCCTCAATCTTCAATCCTCAACCTTCAATCCTCAATCCTCAGCCCTCATTCTCAATCCTCAATCCACAATCCTCAAACCTCAATCCTCAACCGTCAGACCTCGTCCTCAATCCTCAACCCTCAATCCCCAATCCTCCCATCTTCAATCATCAATACTCAATCTTCAATCCTCAATCCTCAATCCTCAGTCCGCAAACCTCAATCCTCAATCCTCAATCCTCAATCGTCAGGCTTCAATCCTCAGTACTCAATCTTCAATCCTCAATCCTCAATACTCATTCCTCAATCCTCATTCTTCAATCCTCAATACCCAATCCTCAATCTTCAATCCTCAATCCTCAATCCTCAACTCTCAATCCTCAATCCTCAGTCCTCAGTCCTCAAACCTCAATCCTCAACCCTCAGCCCTCATCCTCAATCCTCAATCCTCAATCTTCAATCCTCAATCCTCAATCCTCAATACTCAATCTTCAATCCTCAATCCTCAGTAATCAAACCTCAATTCTGAATCCTCAATCCTGAGTCCTCAATCTTCAGCCCTCAGTCCTCAACAATCAGTAGTCAATCCTCATTCCTCAATAGAATATCCTCAATTCACAGTTTTCAACACTCAATACTCAATCTGCAATTTTCAAACCTCTATCCGCAAACATCAATTCTCATCACTCAACCCTCAACACTCAGTCCTCAATGTTCAGTCCTCAATCCTCAATTCTCAACATTCAATCCTCAATACTGAATCTTCAATCCTCAATCCTCAGTAATCAAACCTCAATTCTGAATCCTCAATCCTGAATCCTCAATCTTCAGCCATACGTCCGCAACAATCAATTGTCAATCCTCAATCCTCAATAGAATATCCTCAATTCACAGTTTTCAATACTCAATCCCCATTCTTCAATCTTCAAATCTCAATCCACAAACATCAATTCTCATCACGCAACCCTCAAAACTCAGCCCTCAATCTTCAATCCTCAATCCCCAATCCTCAATCTTCAATCCTCAATACTCAATCTTCAATCCTCAATCCTCAATTCTCAATACTCAATGCTCAATACTCAATCGTCAATCCTCAATCCCCAATCCTCAATCTTCAATCCTCAATCCTCAATCCTCAATCCTCAATCATCAATCTTCAATCCTCAATACTCAATCTTCAATCCTCTATCCTCAAACCTCAATCCTCAATCCTCAATCCTCAATCCTCAATCTTCAATCCTCAATACTCAAACTGCAATCCTCAATCCTCAGTCCTCACTCCTCAATCCTCATTCTTCAATCCTCAATACCGAATCCTCAATCTTCAATCCTCAATTCTCAATCCTCAATTCTCAATCCTCAATCCTCAATCCTCAGACTTCAAACACTAATACTCAACCCTCAGTCCTCGTCCTCAATCCACAACCCTCAATCCTCAATCCTCAATCTTCAATCATTAATATTCAATCTTCAATCCTCAATCCTCAATCCTCAATCCTCAACCCTCAATCCCCGATGCTCAACCCTCAATACCCAACCCTCAGTCTTCAATCCTCAATCCTCAATCCTCAATCCTCAATCCTCAATCCTCAGTCCTCAATCCTCAATCTTCAATCCTCAATACTCAATCTTCAATCCTCAATCCTCAATCCTCAATCCTCAATCTTCAATCCTCAATACTGAATCTTCAATCCTCAATCTTCAATCCCCAATGTTCAATCCGCAATACCCAATCCTCAATCTTCAATACTCAATCCTCAATCCTCAATCCTCAATCCTCAATCTTCAATCCTCAGTACTCAATCTGCAATCCTCAATACTCAATCCTCAATCCTCAATCCACATTCTTCAATTCTCAACACCCAATCCTCAATCTTCAATCCTCAATCCTCAGTCCTCAATTCTCAATCCTCAATCCTCAATCCTCAGACCTCAAATATCAATACTCAACCCTCAGTCCTCGTCCTCAATCCACAACCCTCAATCCTCGATCCTCAATCTTCAATCATCAATATTCAATCTTAAATCCTCAATCCTCAATCATCAATACTCAATCCACAATCCTCAATGTTCATTCCTCAATACCCAATCCACAATCTTCAATCCTCAATCCTCAATCCTCAATCCTCAATCCTCAATCCTCAATCCTCAATCCTCAACCCTCAATCCTCAATCTTCAATCCTCAATCCTCAATCCTCAATCTTCAATCCTCAGTCCCCAATCCTCAATCTTCAACCCTCAATCCTCAATCCTCAATCCTCGATCCTCAGTCCTCAATCCTCAATCCTCAATCCTCAATCCAAAATCTTCAATCCTCAATACTCAATCTCCAATCCTCAAACCTCAGTCCTCAAACCTCAATTCTGAATCCTCAAATCTCAATTCTGAATCCTCAGTCCTGAACCCTCAATCTTCAGCTCTCAGTCCTCAACAATCAGTTGTCAATTCTCCATCCTCAATAGAATATACTCAATTCACAGTTTTCAATACACAATGCTCAATCTGCAATCTTCAAATCTCTATCCACAAACATCAATTCTCATCACTCAACCCTCAACACTCAGTCCTCAATGTTCAATCCTCAATCCTCAATCCTCAAGCATCAATCCTCAATCCTCAATCCTCAGTCCTCAGACCTTTATCCTGAATCCTCAATCCTGAATCCTCAATCTTCAGCCGTGAGTCCTCAACAATCAGTTGCCAATCTTCAATCCTCAATAGAATATCCTCAATTCACAGTTTTCAATAAACAGTACTCAATCTGCAATCTTCAGATCTCTATCCACAAACATCAATTCTCATCACTCAACCCTGAATACTCAGTCCCTAATCCTCAATCTTCAATCCTCAATCCTCTATCCTCAATCCTCAATCCTCAATCTTAATCTTCAATCCTCAATACTCAATCTTCAATCCTCAATCCTCAATCCTCAATCCTCAATCCTCAATCTTCAATCCACAATACTCAATCTTCAATCCTCAATCCTCAATTCTCAATCCTCAATCCTCAATCCTCAATCCTCAACCATCAATCTTCAGTCCTCAATACTCAATCTGCAATCCTCAATCCTCAATCCTCAATCCTCAATCCTCATTCTTCAATCCTCAATGCCCAGTCCTCAATCTTCAATCCTCAATCCTCAATCCTCAATTCTCAATCCTCAATCCTCAATCCTCAGCCTTCAATCCTCAACACTCAATCTCCAATCCTCAAACCTCAGTCCTCAAACCTCAATCCTCAACCCTCAGCCCTCATCCTCAATCCTCAATCCTCAATCCTCAATCTTCAATCCTCAATCCTCAATCCTCAACACTCAATCTTCAATCCTCAATACTCAGTCCTCAAACCTCAATTCTGTATCCTCAATCCTCAGTCCTCAATCTTCAGCCCTCAGTCCTCAACAATCAGTAGTCAATCCTCAATCCTCAATAGAATATCCTCAATTCACAGTTTTCAACACTCAATACTCGATCTGCAATCTTCAAACCACTAACCACAAACATCAATTCTCATCACTCAACCCTCAACACTCAGTCCTCAATGTTCAATCCTCAATCCTCAATTCTCAACCTTCAATCCTCAATACTGAATCTTCAATCCTCAATCCTCAATCCTCAATCCTCAATACTCAATCCTCAATCCTCAATCCTCATTCCTCAATCTTCAATCCTCAATACTCAATCGTCAATCCTCAATCCTCAATACTCAATCCTCAATCATCAATCCCCAATCTTCAATACTCAATCCTCAACCCTCATTCCTCAATCCTCAATACTCAACCATCAATCCTCAATTCTCAATACTCAATAGAATATCCTGAATTCTCAGGATTCTATACTCAAACCTCAATCCTCAACCCTCTGCCCTCATCCTCAATTCTCAATCCTCAATCCTCAATCCTCAATCCTCAATCCTCAATGCTCAATGCTCAATCCTCAATCCTCAGTCCTCAATCCTCAATCCTCAATCCTCAAACCTCAATCCTTAACCGTCAGTCCTCGTCCTTAAACCTCAACCCTCCATCCTCAATCCTCAATCTTCAATCATCAATACTCAATCTTCAATCCTCAATCCCCAATCCTCAATCCTCAATCCTCAATCCTCAATATTCAGCGCACAACCCTCAACCAACAATCCTCAATACTCGACCATCAATCCTCAATTCTCAATACTGAATAGAATATCCTGAATTCCCATGGTTCAATACTCAATCCACAATATTCAATAATCAAGTCTCAATTCTCAAACATCAATTCTCAACACTCAATCCTCAACAGTCAGTCCTCTCTCTTCAATCCTCCATCATCAATCCTCAATCCTCAAGCGTCAATCCCCAATCCTCAATCCTCAACCCTCAATCCTCAGTCCCCAAACCTCCACCCCGAATCCTCAATCCTGAATCCTCAATCTTCAGCCATACGTCCGCAACAATCAATTGTCAATCCTCAATCCTCAATAGAATATCCTCAACTCACAGTTTTCAATACTCAATCCCCATTCTTCAATCTTCAAATCTCAATCCACAAACATCAATTCTCATCTCGCAACCCTCAACACTCAGTCCTCAATCTTCAATCCTCAATCCTCAATCCTCAATCTTCAATCCTCAATACTCAATCTTCAATCCTCAATCCTCAATTCTCAATACTCAATGCTCAATACTCAATCATCAATCCTCAATCCCCAATCCTCAATATTCAATCCTCAATCCTCAATCCTCAATATTCAACGCACAGCCCTCAACCATCAATCCTCAATACTCAACCATCAAGCCTCAAATCTCAATACTCAATAGAATATCCTGAATTCTCATGGTTCAATACTCAATCCACAATATTCAATAATCAAATCTCAATCCTCAAACATCAATTCTCAACACTCAACCCTCAACACTCAGTCCTCTCTCTTCAATCCTCCATCCTCAATCCTCAATCCTCAAGCGTCAATCCTCAATCCTCAATCCTCAACCCTCAATCCTCAGTCCTCAAACCTCCACCCCGAATCCTCAATCCAGAATCCTCAATCTTCAGCCATAAGTCTTCAACAATCAATTGTCAATCCTCAATCATCAATAGAATATCCTCAATTCACAGTTTTCAATACTCAATCCCCATTCTTCAATCTTCAAATCTCAATCCACAAACATCAACTCTCATCACGCATCCCTCAACACTCAGTCCTCAATCTTCAATCCTCAATCCTCAATTCTCAATCTTCAATCCTCAATACTGAACCTTCAATCCTCAATCCTCAATCCTCAGTCCTCAGTCCTCAATCCTCAATCCTCTATCTTCAATCCTCAGTCCCCGATCCTCAATCTTCAACCCTCAATCCTCAATCCTCAATCCTCGATCCTCAGTACCCAATCCACAGTCTTCAATCCCCAATCCTCAATCCTCAATTCTCAATCCTCAATCCTCAATCCTCAGACCTCAAACAGCAATACTCAACCCTCACTCGTCGTCCTCAATCCACAACCATCAATACTGAATCCTCAACCTTCAATCATCAATATTCAATCTTCAGTCCTCAATCCTCAATCCTCAATCCTAAATCCTCAATCCTCAATCCTCAATGTTCAATCCGCAATACCCAATCCTCAATCTTCAAACGTCAATCCTCAATCCTCAATCCTCAATCCTCAATCCTCAATCCTCAATCCTCAATCATCAGCCCACGAACCACAAACCTGTATCCTCACTCCTGAATCCTCAACCTTCAGACCTCAGTCCTCAACAACCAGTTGGCAATTCTCAATCCTCAATAGAATATCATCAATTCACAGTTTTCAATACTCAATACTGAATCTGCAATCTTCGAATCTCTGTCCACAAACATCAATTCTCATCATTCAACCCTCAACACTCAGTCCGCAATCCTCAATATTCAATCCTCAATCCACAATCCTCACTCCACAATCCTCAACGCTCAATCCTCAATACTCAATTTTCAATGCTCATTCCTCAATCCTCAATCCTCATTTCTCAATACTCAATCGTCAATCTTCAATCCTCAATACTCAATCTTCAATCCCCAATCCTTAATCCTCGGTCCTCAATCCTCAATCGTCAATCTCCAATCCTGAATACTCAATCTTCAGTCCTCAATCCTCAATCCTCAATCATCAATCCTCAACCCTCATTCTTCAATCCTCAATACCCAATCCTCAATCTTCAATCCTCAATCCTCAATCCTCAATCTTCAATCCTCAGTCCCCAATCCTCAATCTTCAACCCTCAATCCTCAATCCTCAATCCTCGATCCTCAGTCCTCAATCCTCAATCCTCAATCCTCAATCCTCAATCTTCAATCCTCAATACTCAATCTCCAATCCTCAAACCTCAGTCCTCAAACCTCAATTCTGAATCCTCAAATCTCAATTCTGAATCCTCAATCCTGAACCCTCAATCTTCAGCCCACAGTCCTCAACAATCAGTTGTCAATCCTCAATCCTCAACAGAATATCCTCAATTCACAGGTTTCAATACCCAATACTCAACCTGAAATCTTCAAATATCTATCCACAAACATCAATTCTCACCACTCAACCCTCAATACTCAGTCCCCAATCCTCAATCTTCAATCCTCAATCCTCAATACTCAATCTTCAATCCTCAGTCCCCAATCCTCAATCTTCAACCCTCAATCCTCAATCCTCAATCCTCGATCCTCAGTCCTCAATCGTCAACATTCAATCCTCAATACTCAATCTTCTATCCTCAATCCTCAATCCTCAATCCTCAATTCTCAGTCCTCATTCTTCAATCCTCAATCTTCAATCCTCAATCTTCAATCCTCAATCCTCAGCCCTCATTCTCAATCCTCAATCCACAATCCTCAAACCTCAATCCTCAACCGTCAGACCTCGTCCTCAATCCTCAACCCTCAATCCTCAATCCTCCCATCTTCAATCATCAATACTCAATCTTCAATCCTCAATCCTCAATCCTCAGTCCGCAAACCTCAATCCTCAATCCTCAATCCTCAATTGTCAGGCTTCAATCCTCAGTACTCAATCTTCAATCCTCAATCCTCAATACTCATTCCTCAATCCTCATTCTTCAATCCTCAATACCCAATCCTCAATCTTCAATCCTCAGTCCTCAATCCTCAACTCTCAATCCTCAATCCTCAGTCCTCAGTCCTCAAACCTCAATCCTCAACCCTCAGCCCTCATCCTCAATCCTCAATCCTCAATCTTCAATCCTCAATTCTCAATCCTCAATACTCAATCTTCAATCCTCAATCCTCAGTAATCAAACCTCAATTCTGAATCCTCAATCCTGAATCCTCAATCTTCAGCCATACGTCCGCAACAATCAATTGTCAATCCTCAATCCTCAATAGAATATCCTCAATTCACAGTTTTCAATACTCAATCCCCATTCTTCAATCTTCAAATCTCAATCCACAAACATCAATTCTCATCACGCAACCCTCAAAACTCAGCCCTCAATCTTCAATCCTCAATCCCCAATCCTCAATCTTCAATCCTCAATACTCAATCTTCAATCCTCAATCCTCAATTCTCAATACTCAATGCTCAATACTCAATCGTCAATCCTCAATCCCCAATCCTCAATCTTCAATCCTCAATCCTCAATCCTCAATCCTCAATCATCAATCTTCAATCCTCAATACTCAATCTTCAATCCTCTATCCTCAGACCTCAATTCTCAATCCTCAATCCTCAATCCTCAATCTTCAATCCTCAATACTCAAACTGCAATCCTCAATCCTCAGTGCTCACTGCTCAATCCTCATTCTTCAATCCTCAATACCGAATCCTCAATCTTCAATCCTCAATTCTCAATCCTCAATTCTCAATCCTCAATCCTCAATCCTCAGACTTCAAACACTAATACTCAACCCTCAGTCCTCGTCCTCAATCCACAACCCTCAATCCTCAACCCTCAATCTTCAATCATTAATATTCAATCTTCAATCCTCAATCCTCAATCCTCAATCCTCAACCCTCAATCCCCGATGCTCAACCCTCAATACCCAACCCTCAGTCTTCAATCCTCAATCCTCAATCCTCAATCCTCAATCCTCAATCCTCAGTCCTCAATCCTCAATCTTCAATCCTCAATACTCAATCTTCAATCCTCAATCCTCAATCCTCAATCCTCAATCTTCAATCCTCAATACTGAATCTTCAATCCTCAATCTTCAATCCCCAATGTTCAATCCGCAATACCCAATCCTCAATCTTCAATACTCAATCCTCAATCCTCAATCCTCAATCCTCAATCTTCAATCCTCAGTACTCAATCTGCAATCCTCAATACTCAATCCTCAATCCTCAATCCACATTCTTCAATTCTCAACACCCAATCCTCAATCTTCAATCCTCAATCCTCAGTCCTCAATTCTCAATCCTCAATCCTCAATCCTCAGACCTCAAATATCAATACTCAACCCTCAGTCCTCGTCCTGAATCCACAACCCTCAATCCTCGATCCTCAATCTTCAATCATCAATATTCAATCTTAAATCCTCAATGCTCAATCATCAATACTCAATCCACAATCCTCAATGTTCATTCCTCAATACCCAATCCTCAATCTTCAATCCTCAATCCTCAATCCTCAATCCTCAATCCTCAATCCTCAACCCTCAATCCTCAACCCTCAATCCCCAATGCTCAATCCTCAATACCCAATCCTCAGCCTTCAATCCTCAATCCTCAATCCTCAATTCTCAATCCTCAATTCTCAGTCCTCAATCCTCAATCTTCAATCCTCAATCCTCAATAGTCAATCCTCCATCCTGAGCCCTCAATTCTCAATCCTCAATCCTCAATCCTCAGACCTCAAACATCAATACTCAACCCTCAGTCCTCGTCCTCAATCCTCAATCCTCAATCCTCAATCCTCAATCCTCAATCCTCAATGTTCAATCCGCAATACCCAATCCTCAATCTTCAAACCTCAATCCTCAATCCTCAATCCTCAATCCTCAATCCTCAATCCTCAATCCTCAGTCCACGAACCACAAACCTGTATCCTCAATCCTGAATCCTCAATCTTCAGACCTCAGTCGCCAACAATCAGTTGGCAATTCTCAATCCTCAATAGAATATCATCAACTCATAGTTTTCAATACTCAAAACTCAATCTGCGATCTTCGAATCTGTGTCCATAAACATCAATTCTCATCATTCAACCCTCAACACTCAGTCCCCAATCCTCAATCTTCAATCCTCAATCCTCAATCCTCAACTCTCAATCCTCAATCCTCAGCCCTCAGTCCTCAAACCTCAATCCTCAACCCTCAGCCCTCATCCTCAATCCTCAATCCTCAATCCTCAATCTTCAATCCTCAATCCTCAACCCTCAACACTCAATCTTCAATCCTCAATACTCAGTCCTCAAACCTCAATTCTGTATCCTCAATCCTTAGTCCTCAATCTTCAGCCCTCAGTCCTCAACAATCAGTAGTCAATCCTCAATCCTCAATAGAATATCCTCAATTCACAGTTTTCAACACTCAATACTCAATCTGTAATTTCCAACATCTATCCACAAACATCAATTCTCATCAGTCAACCCTCAACACTCAGTCCGCAATCCTCAATATTCAATCCTCAATCCACAATCCTCAATCCACAATCCTCAACGCTCAATCCTCAATACTCAATTTTCAATGCTCATTCCTCAATCCTCAATCCTCATTTCTCAATACTCAATCGTCAATCTTCAATCCTCAATACTCAATCTTCAATCCCCAATCCTTAATCCTCGGTCCTCAATGCTCAATCGTCAATCTCCAATCCTGAATACTCAATCTTCAGTCCTCAATCCTCAATCCTCAATCATCAATCCTCAACCCTCATTCTTCAATCCTCAATACCCAATCCTCAATCTTCAATCCTCAATCCTCAATCCTCAATCTTCAATCCTCAGTCCCCAATCCTCAATCTTCAACCCTCAATCCTCAATCCTCAATCCTCGATCCTCAGTCCTCAATCCTCAATCCTCAATCCTCAATCCAAAATCTTCAATCCTCAATACTCAATCTCCAATCCTCAAACCTCAGTCCTCAAACCTCAATTCTGAATCCTCAAATCTCAATTCTGAATCCTCAGTCCTGAACCCTCAATCTTCAGCTCTCAGTCCTCAACAATCAGTTGTCAATTCTCCATCCTCAATAGAATATACTCAATTCACAGTTTTCAATACACAATGCTCAATCTGCAATCTTCAAATCTCTATCCACAAACATCAATTCTCATCACTCAACCCTCAACACTCAGTCCTCAATGTTCAATCCTCAATCCTCAATCCTCAAGCATCAATCCTCAATCCTCAATCCTCAGTCCTCAAACCTTTATCCTGAATCCTCAATCCTGAATCCTCAATCTTCAGCCGTGAGTCCTCAACAATCAGTTGCCAATCTTCAATCCTCAATAGAATATCCTCAATTCACAGTTTTCAATAAACAGTACTCAATCTGCAATCTTCAGATCTCTATCCACAAACATCAATTCTCATCACTCAACCCTGAATACTCAGTCCCTAATCCTCAATCTTCAATCCTCAATCCTCTATCCTCAATCCTCAATCCTCAATCTTAATCTTCAATCCTCAATACTCAATCTTCAATCCTCAATCCTCAATCCTCAATCCTCAATCCTCAATCTTCAATCCACAATACTCAATCTTCAATCCTCAATCCTCAATTCTCAATCCTCAATCCTCAATCCTCAATCCTCAACCATCAATCTTCAGTCCTCAATACTCAATCTGCAATCCTCAATCCTCAATCCTCAATCCTCAATCCTCATTCTTCAATCCTCAATGCCCAGTCCTCAATCTTCAATCCTCAATCCTCAATCCTCAATTCTCAATCCTCAATCCTCAATCCTCAGCCTTCAATCCTCAACACTCAATCTCCAATCCTCAAACCTCAGTCCTCAAACCTCAATCCTCAACCCTCAGCCCTCATCCTCAATCCTCAATCCTCAATCCTCAATCTTCAATCCTCAATCCTCAATCCTCAACACTCAATCTTCAATCCTCAATACTCAGTCCTCAAACCTCAATTCTGTATCCTCAATCCTCAGTCCTCAATCTTCAGCCCTCAGTCCTCAACAATCAGTAGTCAATCCTCAATCCTCAATAGAATATCCTCAATTCACAGTTTTCAACACTCAATACTCAATCTGTAATTTCCAACATCTATCCACAAACATCAATTCTCATCAGTCAACCCTCAACACTCAGTCCTCAATCTTCTATCCTCAATACTCAATCCTCAATACTCAATCCACAATCCTCAACCTTCAATCCTCAATACTCAATCTTCAATGCTCATTCCTTAATCCTCAATCCTCAATCCTCAATCCTCAATCGTCAATCTTAAATCCTCAATCCTCAGTCTTCAATCTTCAGTCCCAAATCCTCAATCTTCAATACGCAATCCTCAGTCATCAAACCTCAATTCTGAATCCTCAATCCTGAGTCCTCAATCTTCAGCCCTCAGTCCTCAACAATCACTAGTCAATCCTCAATCCTCAGTAGGATATCCTCAATTCACAGTTTTCAACACTCAATACACGATCTGCAATCTTCAAACCACTAACCACAAACATCAATTCTCATCACTCAACCCTCAACACTCAGTCCTCAATGTTCAATCCTCAATCCTCAATTCTCAACCTTCAATCCTCAATACTGAATCTTCAATCCTCAATCCTCAATCCTCAATCCTCAATACTCAATCCTCAATCCTCAATCCTCATTCCTCAATCTTCAATCCTCAATACTCAATCGTCAATCCTCAATCCTCAATACTCAATCCTCAATCATCAATCCCCAATCTTCAATACTCAATCCTCAACCCTCATTCCTCAATCCTCAATACTCAACCATCAATCCTCAATTCTCAATACTCAATAGAATATCCTGAATTCTCAGGATTCTATACTCAAACCTCAATCCTCAACCCTCTGCCCTCATCCTCAATTCTCAATCCTCAATCCTCAATCCTCAATCCTCAATCCTCAATGCTCAATGCTCAATCCTCAATCCTCAGTCCTCAATCCTCAATCCTCAATCCTCAAACCTCAATCCTTAACCGTCAGTCCTCGTCCTTAAACCTCAACCCTCCATCCTCAATCCTCAATCTTCAATCATCAATACTCAATCTTCAATCCTCAATCCCCAATCCTCAATCCTCAATCCTCAATCCTCAATATTCAGCGCACAACCCTCAACCAACAATCCTCAATACTCGACCATCAATCCTCAATTCTCAATACTGAATAGAATATCCTGAATTCTCATGGTTCAATACTCAATCCACAATATTCAATAATCAAGTCTCAATTCTCAAACATCAATTCTCAACACTCAATCCTCAACAGTCAGTCCTCTCTCTTCAATCCTCCATCATCAATCCTCAACCCTCAAGCGTCAATCCCCAATCCTCAATCCTCAACCCTCAATCCTCAGTCCCCAAACCTCCACCCCGAATCCTCAATCCTGAATCCTCAATCTTCAGCCATACGTCCGCAACAATCAATTGTCAATCCTCAATCCTCAATAGAATATCCTCAACTCACAGTTTTCAATACTCAATCCCCATTCTTCAATCTTCAAATCTCAATCCACAAACATCAATTCTCATCTCGCAACCCTCAACACTCAGCCCTCAATCTTCAATCCTCAATCCTCAATCCTCAATCTTCAATCCTCAATACTCAATCTTCAATCCTCAATCCTCAATTCTCAATACTCAATGCTCAATACTCAATCATCAATCCTCAATCCCCAATCCTCAATCTTCAATCCTCAATCCTCAATCCTCAATATTCAACGCACAACCCTCAACCATCAATCCTCAATACTCAACCATCAAGCCTCAAATCTGAATACTCAATAGAATATCCTGAATTCTCATGGTTCAATACTCAATCCACAATATTCAATAATCAAATCTCAATCCTCAAACATCAATTCTCAACACTCAACCCTCAACACTCAGTCCTCTCTCTTCAATCCTCCATCCTCAATCCTCAATCCTCAAGCGTCAATCCTCAATCCTCAATCCTCAACCCTCAATCCTCAGTCCTCAAACCTCCACCCCGAATCCTCAATCCAGAATCCTCAATCTTCAGCCATAAGTCTTCAACAATCAATTGTCAATCCTCAATCATCAATAGAATATCCTCAATTCACAGTTTTCAATACTCAATCCCCATTCTTCAATCTTCAAATCTCAATCCACAAACATCAACTCTCATCACGCATCCCTCAACACTCAGTCCTCAATCTTCAATCCTCAATCCTCAATTCTCAATCTTCAATCCTCAATACTGAACCTTCAATCCTCAATCCTCAATCCTCAGTCCTCAGTCCTCAATCCTCAATCCTCTATCTTCAATCCTCAGTCCCCGATCCTCAATCTTCAACCCTCAATCCTCAATCCTCAATCCTCGATCCTCAGTACCCAATCCACAGTCTTCAATCCCCAATCCTCAATCCTCAATTCTCAATCCTCAATCCTCAATCCTCAGACCTCAAACAGCAATACTCAACCCTCACTCGTCGTCCTCAATCCACAACCATCAATACTGAATCCTCAACCTTCAATCATCAATATTCAATCTTCAGTCCTCAATCCTCAATCCTCAATCCTAAATCCTCAATCCTCAATCCTCAATGTTCAATCCGCAATACCCAATCCTCAATCTTCAAACGTCAATCCTCAATCCTCAATCCTCAATCCTCAATCCTCAATCCTCAATCCTCAATCATCAGCCCACGAACCACAAACCTGTATCCTCACTCCTGAATCCTCAACCTTCAGACCTCAGTCCTCAACAACCAGTTGGCAATTCTCAATCCTCAATAGAATATCATCAATTCACAGTTTTCAATACTCAATACTGAATCTGCAATCTTCGAATCTCTGTCCACAAACATCAATTCTCATCATTCAACCCTCAACACTCAGTCCGCAATCCTCAATATTCAATCCTCAATCCACAATCCTCACTCCACAATCCTCAACGCTCAATCCTCAATACTCAATTTTCAATGCTCATTCCTCAATCCTCAATCCTCATTTCTCAATACTCAATCGTCAATCTTCAATCCTCAATACTCAATCTTCAATCCCCAATCCTTAATCCTCGGTCCTCAATCCTCAATCGTCAATCTCCAATCCTGAATACTCAATCTTCAGTCCTCAATCCTCAATCCTCAATCATCAATCCTCAACCCTCATTCTTCAATCCTCAATACCCAATCCTCAATCTTCAATCCTCAATCCTCAATCCTCAATCTTCAATCCTCAGTCCTCAATCCTCAATCTTCAACCCTCAATCCTCAATCCTCAATCCTCGATCCTCAGTCCTCAATCCTCAATCCTCAATCCTCAATCCTCAATCTTCAATCCTCAATACTCAATCTCCAATCCTCAAACCTCAGTCCTCAAACCTCAATTCTGAATCCTCAAATCTCAATTCTGAATCCTCAATCCTGAACCCTCAATCTTCAGCCCACAGTCCTCAACAATCAGTTGTCAATCCTCAATCCTCAACAGAATATCCTCAATTCACAGGTTTCAATACCCAATACTCAACCTGAAATCTTCAAATATATATCCACAAACATCAATTCTCACCACTCAACCCTCAATACTCAGTCCCCAATCCTCAATCTTCAATCCTCAATCCTCAATACTCAATCTTCAATCCTCAGTCCCCAATCCTCAATCTTCAACCCTCAATCCTCAATCCTCAATCCTCGATCCTCAGTCCTCAATCCTCAATCCTCAATCCTCAATCCTCAATCTTCAATCCTCAATCATCAATCCTCAATCCTCAATCCTCAGTCCTCAAACCTTTATCCTGAATCCTCAATCCTGAATCCTCAATCTTCAGCCGTGAGTCCTCAACAATCAGTTGCCAATCCTCAATCCTCAATAGAATATCCTCAATTCACAGTTTTCAACACTCAATACTCAATCTGCAATTTTCAAACCTCTATCCACAAACATCAATTCTCATCACTCAACCCTCAACACTCAGTCCCCAATCCTCAATCTTCAATCCTCAATCCTCAGTCCTCGATCCTCAATCCTCAATCTTCAATCATCATTACTCAATCTTCAATCCTCAATCCTCAATCCTCGGTCCTCAATCCTCAATCGTCAATCTCCAAACCTGAATACTCAATCTTCAATCCTCAATCCTCAATCCTCGGTCCTCAATCCTCAATCCTCAATCCTCATTATTCAATTCTCAATACCCAATCCTCAATCTTCAATACTCAATCCTCAATTCTCAATCCTCAATCCTCAGTCCTCAGTCCTCAAACCTCAATCCTCAAACCTCAGCCGTCATCCTCAATCCTCTATCCTCAATACTCAATCCTCAATCTTCAATCCTCAATACTCAACCTTCAATCCTCAATCCTCAATCCTCAATCCACAATCCTCAAACCTCAATACTCAACCGTCAGTCCTCGCCCTCAATCCCCTACCCTCAATCCTCAATCCTCCCATCTTCAATCATCAATACTCAATCTTCAATCCTCAATCCTCAATCCTCAGTCCTCAAACCTCAATCCTGAATCCTCAATCCTGAATCCTCAATCTTCAGCCCTGAGTCCTCAACAATCAGTTGTCAATTCTCAATCCTCAATAGAATATCATCAATTCACAGTTTTCAATACTCAATACTCAATCTGCAATCTTCGAATCTCTATACACAAACATCAATTCTCATCATTCAACCCTCAACACTCAGTCCCCAATCCTCAATCTTCAATCCTCAATCCTCAATCCACAATCCTCGCTCCTCAATCCTCAATCTTCAATCCTCAATACTCAATCTTCAATAATCAATCCTCAATTCTCAATCCTCAATACTCAATCCTCAATCGTCAACACTCACTCCCCAATCCTCAATCTTCAATCCTCAATCCTCAATCCTCAATCCTCAATCCTCAACCCTCAATCCTCAATCGTCAATCTTCAATCCTCAATACTCAATCTTCTATCCTCAATCCTCAATCCTCAATCCTCAATTCTCAGTCCTCATTCTTCAATCCTCAATCTTCAATCCTCAACCTTCAATCCTCAATCCTCAGCCCTCATTCTCAATCCTCAATCCACAATCCTCAAACCTCAATCCTCAACCGTCAGACCTCGTCCTCAATCCTCAACCCTCAATCCCCAATCCTCCCATCTTCAATCATCAATACTCAATCTTCAATCCTCAATCCTCAATCCTCAGTCCGCAAACCTCAATCCTCAATCTTCAATCCTCAATCGTCAGGCTTCAATCCTCAGTACTCAATCTTCAATCCTCAATCCTCAATACTCATTCCTCAATCCTCATTCTTCAATCCTCAATACCCAATCCTCAATCTTCAATCCTCAATCCTCAATCCTCAACTCTCAATCCTCAATCCTCAGTCCTCAGTCCTCAAACCTCAATCCTCAACCCTCAGCCCTCATCCTCAATCCTCAATCCTCAATCTTCAATCCTCAATCCTCAATCCTCAATACTCAATCTTCAATCCTCAATCCTCAGTAATCAAACCTCAATTCTGAATCCTCAATCCTGAGTCCTCAATCTTCAGCCCTCAGTCCTCAACAATCAGTAGTCAATCCTCATTCCTCAATAGAATATACTCAATTCACAGTTTTCAATACACAATGCTCAATCTGCAATCTTCAAATCTCTATCCACAAACATCAATTCTCATCACTCAACCCTCAACACTCAGTCCTCAATGTTCAATCCTCAATCCTCAATCCTCAAGCATCAATCCTCAATCCTCAATCCTCAGTCCTCAAACCTTTATCCTGAATCCTCAATCCTGAATCCTCAATCTTCAGCCGTGAGTCCTCAACAATCAGTTGCCAATCTTCAATCCTCAATAGAATATCCTCAATTCACAGTTTTCAATAAACAGTACTCAATCTGCAATCTTCAGATCTCTATCCACAAACATCAATTCTCATCACTCAACCCTGAATACTCAGTCCCTAATCCTCAATCTTCAATCCTCAATCCTCTATCCTCAATCCTCAATCCTCAATCTTAATCTTCAATCCTCAATACTCAATCTTCAATCCTCAATCCTCAATCCTCAATCCTCAATCCTCAATCTTCAATCCACAATACTCAATCTTCAATCCTCAATCCTCAATTCTCAATCCTCAATCCTCAATCCTCAATCCTCAACCATCAATCTTCAGTCCTCAATACTCAATCTGCAATCCTCAATCCTCAATCCTCAATCCTCAATCCTCATTCTTCAATCCTCAATGCCCAGTCCTCAATCTTCAATCCTCAATCCTCAATCCTCAATTCTCAATCCTCAATCCTCAATCCTTCTGCCTTCAATCCTCAACACTCAATCTCCAATCCTCAAACCTCAGTCCTCAAACCTCAATCCTCAACCCTCAGCCCTCATCCTCAATCCTCAATCCTCAATCCTCAATCTTCAATCCTCAATCCTCAATCCTCAACACTCAATCTTCAATCCTCAATACTCAGTCCTCAAACCTCAATTCTGTATCCTCAATCCTCAGTCCTCAATCTTCAGCCCTCAGTCCTCAACAATCAGTAGTCAATCCTCAATCCTCAATAGAATATCCTCAATTCACAGTTTTCAACACTCAATACTCAATCTGTAATTTCCAACATCTATCCACAAACATCAATTTTCATCAGTCAACCCTCAACACTCAGTCCTCAATCTTCTATCCTCAATACTCAATCCTCAATACTCAATCCACAATCCTCAACCTTCAATCCTCAATACTCAATCTTCAATGCTCATTCCTTAATCCTCAATCCTCAATCCTCAATCCTCAATCGTCAATCTTAAATCCTCAATCCTCAATCTTCAATCTTCAGTCCCAAATCCTCAATCTTCAATACGCAATCCTCAGTCATCAAACCTCAATTCTGAATCCTCAATCCTGAGTCCTCAATCTTCAGCCCTCAGTCCTCAACAATCAGTAGTCAATCCTCAATCCTCAGTAGGATATCCTCAATTCACAGTTTTCAACACTCAATACTCGATCTGCAATCTTCAAACCACTAACCACAAACATCAATTCTCATCACTCAACCCTCAACACTCAGTCCTCAATGTTCAATCCTCAATCCTCAATTCTCAACCTTCAATCCTCAATACTGAATCTTCAATCCTCAATCCTCAATCCTCAATCCTCAATACTCAATCCTCAATCCTCAATCCTCATTCCTCAATCTTCAATCCTCAATACTCAATCGTCAATCCTCAATCCTCAATACTCAATCCTCAATCATCAATCCCCAATCTTCAATACTCAATCCTCAACCCTCATTCCTCAATCCTCAATACTCAACCATCAATCCTCAATTCTCAATACTCAATAGAATATCCTGAATTCTCAGGATTCTATACTCAAACCTCAATCCTCAACCCTCTGCCCTCATCCTCAATTCTCAATCCTCAATCCTCAATCCTCAATCCTCAATCCTCAATGCTCAATGCTCAATCCTCAATCCTCAGTCCTCAATCCTCAATCCTCAATCCTCAAACCTCAATCCTTAACCGTCAGTCCTCGTCCTTAAACCTCAACCCTCCATCCTCAATCCTCAATCTTCAATCATCAATACTCGATCTTCAATCCTCAATCCCCAATCCTCAATCCTCAATCCTCAATCCTCAATATTCAGCGCACAACCCTCAACCAACAATCCTCAATACTCGACCATCAATCCTCAATTCTCAATACTGAATAGAATATCCTGAATTCCCATGGTTCAATACTCAATCCACAATATTCAATAATCAAGTCTCAATTCTCAAACATCAATTCTCAACACTCAATCCTCAACAGTCAGTCCTCTCTCTTCAATCCTCCATCATCAATCCTCAATCCTCAAGCGTCAATCCCCAATCCTCAATCCTCAACCCTCAATCCTCAGTCCCCAAACCTCCACCCCGAATCCTCAATCCTGAATCCTCAATCTTCAGCCATACGTCCGCAACAATCAATTGTCAATCCTCAATCCTCAATAGAATATCCTCAACTCACAGTTTTCAATACTCAATCCCCATTCTTCAATCTTCAAATCTCAATCCACAAACATCAATTCTCATCTCGCAACCCTCAACACTCAGTCCTCAATCTTCAATCCTCAATCCTCAATCCTCAATCTTCAATCCTCAATACTCAATCTTCAATCCTCAATCCTCAATTCTCAATACTCAATGCTCAATACTCAATCATCAATCCTCAATCCCCAATCCTCAATCTTCAATCCTCAATCCTCAATCCTCAATATTCAACGCACAACCCTCAACCATCAATCCTCAATACTCAACCATCAAGCCTCAAATCTGAATACTCAATAGAAT
Source organism: Calliopsis andreniformis (assembly GCF_051401765.1). NCBI lineage: Eukaryota > Metazoa > Arthropoda > Insecta > Hymenoptera > Andrenidae > Calliopsis > Calliopsis andreniformis. The sequence continues at coordinate 1,101,840 of NW_027480504.1, forward strand.
ATCCTGAATTCTCATGGTTCAATACTCAATCCACAATATTCAATAATCAAATCTCAATCCTCAAACATCAATTCTCAACACTCAACCCTCAACACTCAGTCCTCTCTCTTCAATCCTCCATCCTCAATCCTCAATCCTCAAGCGTCAATCCTCAATCCTCAATCCTCAACCCTCAATCCTCAGTCCTCAAACCTCCACCCCGAATCCTCAATCCAGAATCCTCAATCTTCAGCCATAAGTCTTCAACAATCAATTGTCAATCCTCAATCATCAATAGAATATCCTCAATTCACAGTTTTCAATACTCAATCCCCATTCTTCAATCTTCAAATCTCAATCCACAAACATCAACTCTCATCACGCATCCCTCAACACTCAGTCCTCAATCTTCAATCCTCAATCCTCAATTCTCAATCTTCAATCCTCAATACTGAACCTTCAATCCTCAATCCTCAATCCTCAGTCCTCAGTCCTCAATCCTCAATCCTCTATCTTCAATCCTCAGTCCCCGATCCTCAATCTTCAACCCTCAATCCTCAATCCTCAATCCTCGATCCTCAGTACCCAATCCACAGTCTTCAATCCCCAATCCTCAATCCTCAATTCTCAATCCTCAATCCTCAATCCTCAGACCTCAAACAGCAATACTCAACCCTCACTCGTCGTCCTCAATCCACAACCATCAATACTGAATCCTCAACCTTCAATCATCAATATTCAATCTTCAGTCCTCAATCCTCAATCCTCAATCCTAAATCCTCAATCCTCAATCCTCAATGTTCAATCCGCAATACCCAATCCTCAATCTTCAAACGTCAATCCTCAATCCTCAATCCTCAATCCTCAATCCTCAATCCTCAATCCTCAATCATCAGCCCACGAACCACAAACCTGTATCCTCACTCCTGAATCCTCAACCTTCAGACCTCAGTCCTCAACAACCAGTTGGCAATTCTCAATCCTCAATAGAATATCATCAATTCACAGTTTTCAATACTCAATACTGAATCTGCAATCTTCGAATCTCTGTCCACAAACATCAATTCTCATCATTCAACCCTCAACACTCAGTCCGCAATCCTCAATATTCAATCCTCAATCCACAATCCTCACTTCACAATCCTCAACGCTCAATCCTCAATACTCAATTTTCAATGCTCATTCCTCAATCCTCAATCCTCATTTCTCAATACTCAATCGTCAATCTTCAATCCTCAATACTCAATCTTCAATCCCCAATCCTTAATCCTCGGTCCTCAATCCTCAATCGTCAATCTCCAATCCTGAATACTCAATCTTCAGTCCTCAATCCTCAATCCTCAATCATCAATCCTCAACCCTCATTCTTCAATCCTCAATACCCAATCCTCAATCTTCAATCCTCAATCCTCAATCCTCAATCTTCAATCCTCAGTCCCCAATCCTCAATCTTCAACCCTCAATCCTCAATCCTCAATCCTCGATCCTCAGTCCTCAATCCTCAATCCTCAATCCTCAATCCTCAATCTTCAATCCTCAATACTCAATCTCCAATCCTCAAACCTCAGTCCTCAAACCTCAATTCTGAATCCTCAAATCTCAATTCTGAATCCTCAATCCTGAACTCTCAATCTTCAGCCCACAGTCCTCAACAATCAGTTGTCAATCCTCAATCCTCAACAGAATATCCTCAATTCACAGGTTTCAATACCCAATACTCAACCTGAAATCTTCAAATATCTATCCACAAACATCAATTCTCACCACTCAACCCTCAATACTCAGTCCCCAATCCTCAATCTTCAATCCTCAATCCTCAATACTCAATCTTCAATCCTCAGTCCCCAATCCTCAATCTTCAACCCTCAATCCTCAATCCTCAATCCTCGATCCTCAGTCCTCAATCCTCAATCCTCAATCCTCAATCCTCAATCTTCAATCCTCAATCATCAATCCTCAATCCTCAATCCTCAGTCCTCAAACCTTTATCCTGAATCCTCAATCCTGAATCCTCAATCTTCAGCCGTGAGTCCTCAACAATCAGTTGCCAATCCTCAATCCTCAATAGAATATCCTCAATTCACAGTTTTCAATAAACAGTACTCAATCTGCAATCTTCAGATCTCTATCCACAAACATCAATTCTCATCACTCAACCCTGAATACTCAGACCCTAATCCTCAATCTTCAATCCTCAATCCTCTATCCTCAATCCTCAATCCTCAATCTTAACCTTCAATCCTCAATACTCAATCTTCAATCCTCAATCCTCAATCCTCAATCCTCAATCCTCAATCTTCAATCCGCAATACTCAATCTTCAATCCTCAATCCTCAATTCTCAATCCTCAATCCTCAATCCTGAATCCTCAATCGTCAATCTTCAATCCTCAATACTCAATCTTCAATCCTCAATCCTCAATCCTCAATCCTCAATCCTCAATCCTCATTCTTCAATCACAACCCTCAATCCTCTATCTTCAATCCTCAATCCTCAATCCTCAATCCTCAACCCTCAATCTTCAATCCTCAGTCCTCAAACCTCAATCCTGAATCCCCTATCCTGAATCCTCAATCTTCAGCCCTCAGTCCTCTACAATCAGTTGTCAATCCTCAATCCTCAATAGAGTATCATCAATTCACAGATTTCATTACTCAATACTCAATCTGCAATCTTCAAATCTCTATACACAAACACCAATTCTCATCACTCAACTCTCAACACTCAGTCCCCAATCCTGAATATTCAATTCTCAATCCTCAATCCACAATCCTCAACGTTCAATCCTCAATATTCAATCTTCAATGCTCATTCCTGAATCCTCAATCCTCAATTCTCAATCCTCAATCGTCAATCTTCAATCGTCTATACTCAATCTTCAATCCTCAATCCTCAATCCTCGGTCCTCAATCCTCGGTCCTCAATCCTCAACCGTCAATCTCCAATCCTGAATACTCAATCTTCAATCCTCAATCATCAATCCTCAGTCCTCAACCTTCAATCCTCAGTACTCAAACTGCAATCCTCAATCCTTAGTAGTCACTCCTCAATCCTCATTCTTCAATCCTCAATACCGAATCCTCAATCTTCAATCCTCAATCCTCAATCCTCAATTCTCAATCCTCAATCCTCAATCCTCAATCCTCAATCCTCAATCCTCAATCGTCAATATTCAATCCTCAATACTCAATCTTCAATACTCAATCCTCAATTCTCAATCCTCAATGCTCAATACTCAATCGTCAATCCTCAATCCCCAATCCTCAATCTTCAATCCTCAATCCTCAATCCTCAATCCTCAATCCTCGATCCTCAATCTTCAATCCTCAATACTCAATCTTCAATCCTCAATCCTCAATCCTCAATCCTCAATCCTGAATACTCAATCCTCAATCCTCAATCCTCTATCCTCAATCTTCAATCCTCATTCCTCAATCCTCAATACCCAATCCTCAGTCTTCAATCCTCAATCCTCAATCCTCAATCCTCAATCCTCTATCCTCAATCTTCAATCCTCATTCCTCAATCCTCAATACCCAATCCTCAGTCTTCAATCCTCAATCCTCAATCCTCAATCCTCAATCCTCAATCGTCAGCCCTCGTACTCAATCCTCAACACTCAATCCTCAATCCTCAATATTCAATCATCAATACTCAATCTTCAATCCTCAATCCTCAATCCTCAATCCTCAATCCTCAATTCTCAGTCCTCAATACTCAATCCTCAATCGTCAATCCTCAATCCCCAATCCTCAATCTTCAATCCTCGTTCCTCAATCCTCAATCCTCAATCCTCAATCTTCAATCCTCAACACTCAATCTTCCATCCTCAACCCTCAATCCTCAATCCTCAATGCTCAATCCTCAATCCTCAATCCTCAACCATCAATCTTCAATCCTCAATACTCAATCTGCAATCCTCAATCCTCAATCCTCAATCCTCAATTCTCAATCCTCAATCCTCAGTCCTCAGACCTCAAACATCAATACTCAACCCTCGGTCCTCGTCCTCAATCCACAACCCTCAATCCTCAATCCCCAGTCCTCTATCCTCAATCCTCAATCCTCAGACTTCAATCATCAATACTCAATCTTCAATCCTCAATCCTCAAACCTCATTCCTCAATCCTCAATCCTCATTCTTCAATCCTCATTCTTCAATCCCCAACACCCAATCTTCAATCTTCAATCCTCAATCCTCAACTCTCAATCCTCAATCCTCAGTCCTCAGTCCACAAACCTCAATCCTCAACCCTCAGCCCTCATCCTCAATCCTCAATCCTCATACTTCAATCCTCAATCCTCAATCCTCAATTCTCAATCCTCAATCCTCAGTCCTCAGTCCTCAAACCTCTACCCTCAACCCTCAGCCCTCATTCTCAATCCTCAATCCTCAATCCTCAATCCTCAGTCCTCAATCCACAATCCTCAATCCTCAAACCTCAATCGTCAATCGTCAGCCCTCGTCCTCAATCCTCAACACTCAATCCTCAATCCTCAATAATCAATCATCAATACTCAATCTTCAATCCTCAATCCTCAATCTTCAATCTTCAATCCTCAATCCTCAATTCTCAGTCCTCAATACTCAATCCTCAATCGTCAATCCTCAATCCCCAATCCTCAATCTTCAATCCTCGATCCTCATTCTTCAATCCTCAATGCCCAGTCCTCAATCTTCAATCATCAATCCTCAATCCTCAATTCTCAATCCTCAATCCTCAATCCTCAGTCTTCAATCCTCAATACTCAATCTCCAATCCTCAAACCTCAGTCCTCAAACCTCAGTTCTGAATCCTCAAATCTCAATTCTGAATCCTCAATCCTGAACCCTCAATCTTCAGCCCACAGTCCTCAACAATCAGTTGTCAATCCTCAATCCTCAACAGAATATCCTCAATTCACAGGTTTCAATACCCAATACTCAACCTGAAATCTTCAAATATCTGTCCACAAACATCAATTCTCATCACTCAACCCTCAACACTCAGTCCCCAATCCTCAATCTTCAATCCTCAATCATCAATCATCAATCCTCAATCCTCAATCCTCAGTCCTCAAACCTTTATCCTGAATCCTCATTCCTGAATCCTCAATCTTCAGCCGTGAGTCCTCAACAATCAGTTGCCAATCCTCAATCCTCAATAGAATATCCTCAATTCACAGTTTTCAATAAACAGTACTCAATCTGCAATCTTCAGATCTCTATCCACAAACATCAATTCTCATCACTCAACCCTGAATACTCAGTCCCTAATCCTCAATCTTCAATCCTCAATCCTCTATCCTCAATCCTCAATCCTCCATCTTAATCTTCAATCCTCAATACTCAATCTTCAATCCTCAATCCTCAATCCTCAATCCTCAATCCTCAATCTTCAATCCACAATACTCAATCTTCAATCCTCAATCCTCAATTCTCAATCCTCAATCCTCAATCCTCAATCCTCAATCCTCAATCGTCAATCTTCAATCCTCAATACTCAATCTTCAATCCTCAATCCTCAATCATCAATCCTCAATCCTCAATCCTCATTCTTCAATCCTCTACCTTCAATCCTCTATCTTCAATCCTCAATCCTCAATCCTCAATCCTCAACACTCAATCTTCAATCCTCAGTCCTCAAACCTCAATCCTGAATCCCCTATCCTGAATCCTCAATCTTCAGCCCTCAGTCCTCTACAATCAGTGGTCAATCCTCAATCCTCAATAGAGTATCATGAATTCACAGTTTTCATTACTCAATACTCAATCTGCAATCTTCAAATCTCTATCCATAAACATCAATTCTCATCACTCAACACTCAACACTCAGTCCCCAAACCTGAATATTCAATTCTCAATCCTCAATCCACAATCCTCAACGTTCAATCCTCAATACTCAATCTTCAATGCTCATTCCTCAATCCTCAATCCTCAATTCTCAATCCTCAATCGTCAATCTTCAATCGTCTATACTCAATCTCCAATCCTCAATCCTCAATCCTCGGTCCTCAATCCTCGGTCCTCAATCCTCAACCGTCAATCTCCAATCCTGAATACTCAATCTTCAATCCTCAATTATCAATCCTCAGTCCTCAATCTTCAATCCTCAGTACTCAAACTGCAATCCTCAATCCTTAGTAGTCACTCCTCAATCCTCATTCTTCAATCCTCAATGCCGAATCTTCAATCATCAATACTCAATCTTCAATCATCAATCCTCAATCCTCAGTCCTCAAACCTCAATCCTGAATCCTCAATCCTGAATCCTCAATCTTCAGCCCTGAGTCCTCAACAATCAGTCGCCAATCCTCAATCCTCAATCGAATATCCTCAATTCACAGTTTTCAATACACAATACTCAATCTGCAATCTTCAGATCTCTATCCACAAACATCAATTCTCATCACACAGCCCTGAATACTCAGTCCCAAATCCTCAATCTTCAATCCCCAATCCTCAATCCTCAATCCTCAATCCTCAATCCTCAATCTTAATCTTCAATCCTCAATACACAGTCTTCAATCCTCAATCCTCAATCCTCAATCCTCAATCCTCAATCTTCAATCCTCATTCTTCAATCCTCAATACCCAATCCTCAATCTTCAATCCTCAATCCTCAATCCTCAATCCTCAATCCTCAATCTTCAACTTTCAATCCTCAATACTCAATCTTCAATCCTCAATCCTCAATACTCAATCTTCCATCCTCAATCCTCAATCCTCAATCCTCAATGCTCAATCCACAATCCTCAATCCTCAACCATCAATATTCAATCCTCAATACTCAATCTGCAACCCTCAATCCTCAATTCTCAATCCTGAATCCTCAGTCCTCAATCCACAATCCTCAATCCTCAAACCTCAATCGTCAATCGTCAGCCCTCGTCCTCAATCCTCAACACTCAATCCTCAATCCTCAATATTCAATCATCAATACTCAATCTGCAATCCTCAATCCTCAATCCTCAATCCTCAATCCTCAATCCTCATTCTTCAATCCTCAATGCCCAGTCCTCAATCTTCAGTCCTCAATCCTCAATCCTCAACTCTCAATCCTCAATCCTCAATCATCAATACTCAATCTTCAATCCTCAATCCTCAATTCTCAATCCTGAATCCTCAGTCCTCAATCCACAATCCTCCATCCTCAAACCTCAATCGTCAATCGTCAGCCCTCGTCCTCAATCCGCAACACTCAATCCTCAATCCTCAATATTCAATCATCAATACTCAATCTTCAATACTCAATCCTCAATTCTAAGTCCTCAATACTCAATCCTCAATCGTCAATCCTCAATCCCCAATCCTCAATCTTCAATCCTCGATCCTCAATCCTCAATCCTCAATCCACAATCATCAATCCTCAATCCTCATTCCTCAATCCTCAATCCTCATTCTTCAATCCTCAATGCCCAGTCCTCAATCTTCAATCCTCAATCCTCAATCCTCAATTCTCAATCCTCAATCCTCAATCATCAATACTCAATTTTCAATCCTCAATCCTCAATCCTCAATACTGAATCCTCAAACCTCAATACTCTATCCTCAATCCTCAATCCTCATTCTTCAATCCTCAATACGCAAAACTCAATCTTCAATCCTCAATCCTCAATCCTCAATTCTCAATCCTCAATCCTCAATCCTCAGACCTCAAACATCAATACTCAACCCTCGGTCCTCGTCCTCAATCCACAACCCTCAATCCTCAATCCTCAACCCTCAATCCTCAATCATCCCATCTTCAATCATCAATACTCAACCTTCAATCATCAGTCCTCAATCCTCAGTCCTCTAACCTCAATCCTGAATCCTCAATCCTGAATCCTCATTCTTCAGCCCTGAGTCCTCAACAATCAGTTGCCAATCCTCAATCCTCAATCGAATATCCGCAATTCACAGTTTTCAATACACAATACTCAATCTGCAATTATCAGATCTCTATCCACAAACATCAATTCTCATCACTCAACCCTGAATACTCAGTCCCTAATCCTCAATCTTCAATCCCCAATCCTCAATCCTCAATCCTCAATCCTCAATCTTAATCTTCAATCCTCAATACACAGTCTTCAATCCTCAATCCTCAATCCTCAATCCTCAATCCTCAATCCTCAATCTTCCATCCTCATTCTTCAATCCTCAATACCCAATCCTCAATCTTCAATCCTCAATCCTCAATCCTCAATCCTCAATCCTCAATCCTCAACTTTCAATCCTCAATACTCAATCTTCAATCCTCAATCCTCAATACTCAATCTTCCATCCTCAATCCTCAATCCTCATTTCTCAATGCTCAATCCTCAATCCTCAATCCTCAACCATCAATGTTCAATCCTCAATACTCAATCTGCAATCCTCAATCCTCAATCCTCAATCCTCGATCCTCATTCTTCAATCCTCAATGCCCAGTCCTCAATCTTCAATCCTCAATCCTCAATCCTCAATTCTCAATCCTGAATCCTCAGTCCTCAATCCACAATCCTCAATTCTCAAACCTCAATCGTCAATCGTCAGCCCTCGTCCTCAATCCTCAACACTCAATCCTCAATCCTCAATATTCAATCATCAATACTCAATCTTCAATCCTCAATCCTCAATCTTCAATCCTCAATCCTCAATTCTCAGTCCTCAATACTCAATCCTCAGTCGTCAATCCTCAATCCCCAATCCTCAATCTTCAATCCTCGATCCTCAATCCTCAATCCTCAATCCTCAATCTTCAATCCTCAACACTCAATCTTCCATCCTCAATCCTCAATCCTCAATCCTCAATGCTCAATCCTCAATCCTCAATCCTCAACCATCAACCTTCAATCCTCAATACTCAATCTGCAATCCTCAATCCTCAATCCTCAATCCTCAATCCTCATTCTTCAATCCTCAATGCCCAGTCCTCAATCTTCAATCCTCAATCCTCAATCCTCAACTCTCAATCCTCAATCCTCAATCATCAATACTCAATCTTCAATCCTCAATCCTCAAACCTCATTCCTCAATCCTCAATCCTCATTCTTCAATCCTCATTCTTCAATCCCCAACACCCAACCTTCAATCTTCAATCCTCAATCCTCAACTCTCAATCCTCAATCCTCAGTCCTCAGTCCACAAACCTCAATCCTCAACCCTCAGCCCTCATCCTCATTCCTCAATCCTCAATACTCAACACTCAATCCTCAATCCTCAATATTCAATCATCAATACTCAATCTTCAATCCTCAATCCTCAATTCTCAGTCCTCAATACTCAATCCTCAATCGTCAATCCTCAATCCCCAATCCTCAATCTTCAATCCTCGATCCTCAATCCTCAATCCTCAATCCTCAATCTTCAATCCTCAATACTCAATCTTCCATCCTCAATCCTCAATCCTCAATTCTCAATGCTCAATCCTCAATCCTCCATCCTCAACCATCAACCTTCAATCCTCAATACTCAATCTGCAATCCTCAATCCTCAATCCTCAATCCTCAATACTCATTCTTCAATCCTCAATGCCCAGTCCTCAATCTTCAATCCTCAATCCTCAATCCTCAATTCTCAATCCTCAATCCTCAATCATCAATACTCAATTTTCAATCCTCAATCCTCAATCCTCAATCCTCAATACTGAATCGTCAAACCTCAATACTCTATCCTCAATCCTCAATCCTCATTCTTCAATCCTCAATACCCAAAACTCGGTCTTCAATCCTCAAACCTCAATCCTCAATTCTCAATCCTCAATCCTCAATCCTCAATCCTCAATCCTCAATCCTCAATCCTCAATCTTCAATCCTCAATACTCAGTCTTCAATCCTCAATCCTCAACCCTCACTCCTCAATTCTCAATCCTCGGTCCTCAATCCTCAGACCTCAAACAGCAATACTCAACCCTCAGTCCTCGTCCTCAATCCACAACCATCAATACTCAATCCTCAATCTTCAATCATCAATATTCAATCTTCAGTCCTCAATCCTCAATCCTCAATCCTCAATCCTGAATCCTCAATCTTCAACCCTCAGTCCCAAATCCTCAATCTTCAATCATCAATACTCAATCTTCAATCCTCAATCCTCAATCCTCAGTCCTCAAACCTCAATCCTGAATCCTCAATCCTGAATCCTCAATCTTCAGCCCTGAGTCCTCAACAATCAGTAGTCAATCCTCAATCCTCAGTAGAATATCCTCAATTCACAGTTTTCAACACTCAATACTCGATCTGCAATCTTCAAACTACTATGCACAAACATCAATTCTCATCACTCAAACCTCAACACTCAGTCCTCAATGTCCAATCCTCAATCCTCACATCTCAATCTTCAATCCTCAATACTGTACCTTCAATCCTCAATCCTCAATCCTCAATCCTCAATCCTCAATACTCAGTCTTCAATCCTCAATCCTCAACCCTCACTCCTCAATTCTCAATCCTCAATCCTCAATCCTCAGACCTCAAACAGCAATACTCAACCCTCAGTCCTCGTCCTCAATCCACAACCATCAATACTCAATCCTCAATCATCAATCATCAATATTCAATCTTCAGTCCTCAATCCTCAATCCTCAATCCTCAATCCTCAATCCTCAATCTTCAACCCTCAGTCCCAAATCCTCAATCTTCAATCATCAATACTCAATCTTCAATCCTCAATCCTCAATCCTCAGTCCTCAAACCTCAATCCTGAATCCTCAACCCTGATTCCTCAATCTTCAGCCCTGAGTCCTCAACAATCAGTAGTCAATCCTCAATCCTCAGTAGAATATCCTCAATTCACAGTTTTCAACACTCAATACTCGATCTGCAATCTTCAAACTACTATGCACAAACATCAATTCTCATCACTCAAACCTCAACACTCAGTCCTCAATGTCCAATCCTCAATCCTCACATCTCAATCTTCAATCCTCAATACTGTACCATCAATCCTCAATCCTCAATCCTCAATCCTCAATCCTCAATACTCAATCCTCAGTCCTCAATCCTCAATCCTCAATCTTCAATCCTCAATACTCAATCTTCAATCCTCAATCCTCAATCCTCAATCCTCAATCATCAATCCTCAATCATCAATCCTCAATCTTCAATACTCAATCCTCAACCCTCAATCCTCAATCCTCAATACTCAACCATCAATCCTCAATTCTCAATACTCAATAGAATATCCTGAATTCTCAGGATTCTATACTCCAACCTCGCTCCTCAACCCTCAGCCCTCATTCTCAACCCTCAAACCACAATCCTCAAACCTCAATCCTCAACCGTCAGCCCTCGTCCTCAATCCTCAACCATCAATCCTCAATCCTACTATCTTCAATCATCAATACTCATTCTTCAATCCTCAATCCTCAATCCTCAGTCCTCAAACCACAATCCTGAATCCTCAATCCTGAATCCTCAATCCTCCGCCCTGAGTCCTTAACAATCAGTTGTCAATCCTCAATCCTCAATAGAATATCCTCAATTCACAGTTTTCAACACTCAATACTCAATCTGCAATCTTCAGATCTCTATCCACAAACATCAATTCTCATCACTCAACCCTCAATACTCAGTCCCTAATCCTCAATCTTCAATCCTCAATCCTCAATCCTCAATCCTCAATCCTCAATCCTCAATCCACAATCCTCAAACCTCAATACTCAACCGTCAGTCCTCGCCCTCAATCCCCTATCCTCAATCCTCAATCCTCCCATCTTCAATCATCAATACTCAATCTTCAATCCTCAATCCTCAATCCTCAGTCCTCAAACCTCAATCCTGAATCCTCAATCCTGAATCCTCAATCTTCAGCCCTGAGTCCTCAACAATCAGTTGTCAATTCTCAATCCTCAATAGAATATCATCAATTCACAGTTTTCAATACTCAATACTCAATCTGCAATCTTCGAATCTCTATACACAAACATCAATTCTCATCATTCAACCCTCAACACTCAGTCCCCAATCCTCAATCTTCAATCCTCAATCCTCAATCCACAATCCTCGATCCTCAATCCTCAATCTTCAATCCTCAATACTCAATCTTCAATAATCAATCCTCAATTCTCAATCCTCAATACTCAATCCTCAATCGTCAACACTCACTCACCAATCCTCAATCTTCAATCCTCAATCCTCAATCCTCAATCCTCAATCCTCAACCCTCAATCCTCAATCGTCAATCTTCAATCCTCAATACTCAATCTTCTATCCTCAATCCTCAATCCTCAATCCTCAATTCTCAGTCCTCATTCTTCAATCCTCAATCTTCAATCCTCAATCTTCAATCCTGAATCCTCAGCCCTCATTCTCAATCCTCAATCCACAATCCTCAAACCTCAATCCTCAACCGTCAGACCTCGTCCTCAATCCTCAACCCTCAATCCCCAATCCTCCCATCTTCAATCATCAATACTCAATCTTCAATCCTCAATCCTCAATCCTCAGTCCGCAAACCTCAATCCTCAATCCTCAATCCTCAATCGTCAGGCTTCAATCCTCAGTACTCAATCTTCAATCCTCAATCCTCAATACTCATTCCTCAATCCTCATTCTTCAATCCTCAATACCCAATCCTCAATCTTCAATCCTCAATCCTCAATCCTCAACTCTCAATCCTCAATCCTCAGTCCTCAGTCCTCAAACCTCAATCCTCAACCCTCAGCCCTCAATCCTCAATCCTCAATTCTCAATCCTCCATCCTCAATCATCAATCTTCAATCCTCGATCCTCAATCCTCAACACCCAATCCTCAATCTTCAATCCTCAATACTCAATCTTCAATCCTCAATCCTCAATCCTCAATCCTCAATCTTCAATCCTCAATACTCAATATTCAATCCTCAATCCTCAATCCTCAATCCTCAATCCTCAATCCTCAATCCTCAATCTTCAATCCTCAATACTCAGTCTTCAATCCTCAATCCTCAACCCTCACTCCTCAATTCTCAATCCTCGGTCCTCAATCCTCAGACCTCAAACAGCAATACTCAACCCTCAGTCCTCGTCCTCAATCCACAACCATCAATACTCAATCCTCAATCTTCAATCATCAATATTCAATCTTCAGTCCTCAATCCTCAATCCTCAATCCTCAATCCTGAATCCTCAATCTTCAACCCTCAGTCCCAAATCCTCAATCTTCAATCATCAATACTCAATCTTCAATCCTCAATCCTCAATCCTCAGTCCTCAAACCTCAATCCTGAATCTTCAATCCTGAATCCTCAATCTTCAGCCCTGAGTCCTCAACAATTAGTAGTCAATCCTCAATCCTCAGTAGAATATCCTCAATTCACAGTTTTCAACACTCAATACTCGATCTGCAATCTTCAAACTACTATGCACAAACATCAATTCTCATCACTCAAACCTCAACACTCAGTCCTCAATGTCCAATCCTCAATCCTCACATCTCAATCTTCAATCCTCAATACTGTACCTTCAATCCTCAATCCTCAATCCTCAATCCTCAATCCTCAATACTCAGTCTTCAATCCTCAATCCTCAACCCTCACTCCTCAATTCTCAATCCTCAATCCTCAATCCTCAGACCTCAAACAGCAATACTCAACCCTCAGTCCTCGTCCTCAATCCACAACCATCAATACTCAATCCTCAATCATCAATCATCAATATTCAATCTTCAGTCCTCAATCCTCAATCCTCAATCCTCAATCATCAATCCTCAATCTTCAACCCTCAGTCCCAAATCCTCAATCTTCAATCATCAATACTCAATCTTCAATCCTCAATCCTCAATCCTCAGTCCTCAAACCTCAATCCTGAATCCTCAATCCTGAATCCTCAATCTTCAGCCCTGAGTCCTCAACAATCAGTAGTCAATCCTCAATCCTCAGTAGAATATCCTCAATTCACAGTTTTCAACACTCAATACTCGATCTGCAATCTTCAAACTACTATGCACAAACATCAATTCTCATCACTCAAACCTCAACACTCAGTCCTCAATGTCCAATCCTCAATCCTCACATCTCAATCTTCAATCCTCAATACTGTACCTTCAATCCTCAATCCTCAATCCTCAATCCTCAATCCTCAATACTCAATCCTCAGTCCTCAATCCTCAATCCTCAATCTTCAATCCTCAATACTCAATCTTCAATCCTCAATCCTCAATCCTCAATCCTCAATCATCAATCCTCAATCATCAATCCTCAATCTTCAATACTCAATCCTCAACCCTCAATCCTCAATCCTCAATACTCAACCATCAATCCTCAATTCTCAATACTCAATAGAATATCCTGAATTCTCAGGATTCTATACTCCAACCTCGCTCCTCAACCCTCAGCCCTCATTCTCAACCCTCAAACCACAATCCTCAAACCTCAATCCTCAACCGTCAGCCCTCGTCCTCAATCCTCAACCATCAATCCTCAATCCTACTATCTTCAATCATCAATACTCATTCTTCAATCCTCAATCCTCAATCCTCAGTCCTCAAACCACAATCCTGAATCCTCAATCCTGAATCCTCAATCCTCCGCCCTGAGTCCTTAACAATCAGTTGTCAATCCTCAATCCTCAATAGAATATCCTCAATTCACAGTTTTCAACACTCAATACTCAATCTGCAATCTTCAGATCTCTATCCACAAACATCAATTCTCATCACTCAACCCTCAATACTCAGTCCCTAATCCTCAATCTTCAATCCTCAATCCTCAATCCTCAATCCTCAATCCTCAATCCTCAATCCACAATCCTCAAACCTCAATACTCAACCGTCAGTCCTCGCCCTCAATCCCCTACCCTCAATCCTCAATCCTCCCATCTTCAATCATCAATACTCAATCTTCAATCCTCAATCCTCAATCCTCAGTCCTCAAACCTCAATCCTGAATCCTCAATCCTGAATCCTCAATCTTCAGCCCTGAGTCCTCAACAATCAGTTGTCAATTCTCAATCCTCAATAGAATATCATCAATTCACAGTTTTCAATACTCAATACTCAATCTGCAATCTTCGAATCTCTATACACAAACATCAATTCTCATCATTCAACCCTCAACACTCAGTCCCCAATCCTCAATCTTCAATCCTCAATCCTCAATCCACAATCCTCGATCCTCAATCCTCAATCTTCAATCCTCAATACTCAATCTTCAATAATCAATCCTCAATTCTCAATCCTCAATACTCAATCCTCAATCGTCAACACTCACTCACCAATCCTCAATCTTCAATCCTCAATCCTCAATCCTCAATCCTCAATCCTCAACCCTCAATCCTCAATCGTCAATCTTCAGTCCCAAATCCTCAATCTTCAATCATCAATACTCAATCTTCAATCCTCAATCCTCAATCCTCAGTCCTCAAACCTCAATCCTGAATCCTCAATCCTGAATCCTCAATCTTCAGCCCTGAGTCCTCAACA
This sequence comes from Calliopsis andreniformis, assembly GCF_051401765.1. Taxonomy (NCBI): domain Eukaryota; kingdom Metazoa; phylum Arthropoda; class Insecta; order Hymenoptera; family Andrenidae; genus Calliopsis; species Calliopsis andreniformis. The sequence continues at coordinate 1,117,165 of NW_027480504.1, forward strand.
ATCAGTAGTCAATCCTCAATCCTCAGTAGAATATCCTCAATTCACAGTTTTCAACACTCAATACTCGATCTGCAATCTTCAAACTACTATGCACAAACATCAATTCTCATCACTCAAACCTCAACACTCAGTCCTCAATGTCCAATCCTCAATCCTCACATCTCAATCTTCAATCCTCAATACTGTACCTTCAATCCTCAATCCTCAATCCTCAATCCTCAATCCTCAATACTCAATCCTCAGTCCTCAATCCTCAATCCTCAATCTTCAATCCTCAATACTCAATCTTCAATCCTCAATCCTCAATCCTCAATCCTCAATCATCAATCCTCAATCATCAATCCTCAATCTTCAATACTCAATCCTCAACCCTCAATCCTCAATCCTCAATACTCAACCATCAATCCTCAATTCTCAATACTCAATAGAATATCCTGAATTCTCAGGATTCTATACTCCAACCTCGCTCCTCAACCCTCAGCCCTCATTCTCAACCCTCAAACCACAATCCTCAAACCTCAATCCTCAACCGTCAGCCCTCGTCCTCAATCCTCAACCATCAATCCTCAATCCTACTATCTTCAATCATCAATACTCATTCTTCAATCCTCAATCCTCAATCCTCAGTCCTCAAACCACAATCCTGAATCCTCAATCCTGAATCCTCAATCCTCCGCCCTGAGTCCTTAACAATCAGTTGTCAATCCTCAATCCTCAATAGAATATCCTCAATTCACAGTTTTCAACACTCAATACTCAATCTGCAATCTTCAGATCTCTATCCACAAACATCAATTCTCATCACTCAACCCTCAATACTCAGTCCCTAATCCTCAATCTTCAATCCTCAATCCTCAATCCTCAATCCTCAATCCTCAATCCTCAATCCACAATCCTCAAACCTCAATACTCAACCGTCAGTCCTCGCCCTCAATCCCCTACCCTCAATCCTCAATCCTCCCATCTTCAATCATCAATACTCAATCTTCAATCCTCAATCCTCAATCCTCAGTCCTCAAACCTCAATCCTGAATCCTCAATCCTGAATCCTCAATCTTCAGCCCTGAGTCCTCAACAATCAGTTGTCAATTCTCAATCCTCAATAGAATATCATCAATTCACAGTTTTCAATACTCAATACTCAATCTGCAATCTTCGAATCTCTATACACAAACATCAATTCTCATCATTCAACCCTCAACACTCAGTCCCCAATCCTCAATCTTCAATCCTCAATCCTCAATCCACAATCCTCTATCCTCAATCCTCAATCTTCAATCCTCAATACTCAATCTTCAATAATCAATCCTCAATTCTCAATCCTCAATACTCAATCCTCAATCGTCAACACTCACTCACCAATCCTCAATCTTCAATCCTCAATCCTCAATCCTCAATCCTCAATCCTCAACCCTCAATCCTCAATCGTCAATCTTCAATCCTCAATACTCAATCTTCTATCCTCAATCCTCAATCCTCAATCCTCAATTCTCAGTCCTCATTCTTCAATCCTCAATCTTCAATCCTCAATCTTCAATCCTCAATCCTCAGCCCTCACTCTCAATCCTCAATCCACAATCCTCAAACCTCAATCCTCAACCGTCAGACCTCGTCCTCAATCCTCAACCCTCAATCCCCAATCCTCCCATCTTCAATCATCAATACTCAATCTTCAATCCTCAATCCTCAATCCTCAGTCCGCAAACCTCAATCCTCAATCCTCAATCCTCAATCGTCAGGCTTCAATCCTCAGTACTCAATCTTCAATCCTCAATCCTCAATACTCATTCCTCAATCCTCATTCTTCAATCCTCAATACCCAATCCTCAATCTTCAATCCTCAATCCTCAATCCTCAACTCTCAATCCTCAATCCTCAGTCCTCAGTCCTCAAACCTCAATCCTCAACCCTCAGCCCTCATCCTCAATCCTCAATCCTCAATCTTCAATCCTCAATCCTCAATCCTCAATACTCAATCTTCAATCCTCAATCCTCAGTAATCAAACCTCAATTCTGAATCCTCAATCCTGAGTCCTCAATCTTCAGCCTTCAGTCCTCAACAATCAGTAGTCAATCCTCATTCCTCAATAGAATATCCTCAATTCACAGTTTTCAACACTCAATACTCAATCTGCAATTTTCAAACCTCTATCCACAAACATCAATTCTCATCACTCAACCCTCAACACTCAGTCCTCAATGTTCAATCCTCAATCCTCAATTCTCAACATTCAATCCTCAATACTGAATCTTCAATCCACAATCCTCAATCCTCAACCCTCAATCCTCAATGCTCAACCTTCAAATCTCAGTCCCCAATCCTCAATCTTCTATCCTCAATACTCAATCCTCAATCCTCAATCCTCAATCCTCAATCTTCAATCCTCAATCCTCAATCCTCAATCCACAATCCTCAAACCTCAATCCTCAACCGTCAGGCCTCGCCCTCAATCCCCTACACTCAATCCTCAATCCTCCCATCTTCAATCATCAATACTCAATCTTCAATCCTCAATCCTCAATCCTCAGTCCTCAAACCTCAATCCTGAATCCTCAATCCTGAATCCTCAATCTTCAGCCCTGAGTCCTCAACAATCAGTTGTCAATTCTCAATCCTCAATAGAATATCATCAATTCACAGTTTTCTATACTCAATACTCAATCTGCAATCTTCGAATCTCTATACACAAACATCAATTCTCATCATTCAACCCTCAACACTCAGTCCCCAATCCTCAAACCTCAACCCTCAATCCTCAATCGTCAATCTTCAATCCTCAATACTCAATCTTCTATCCTCAATCCTCAATCCTCAATCCTCAATTCTCAGTCCTCATTCTTCAATCCTCAATCTTCAATCCTCAATCTTCAATCCTCAATCCTCAGCCCTCATTCTCAATCCTCAATCCTCAATCCACAATCCTCAAACCTCAATCCTCAACCGTCAGAACTCGTCCTCAATCCTCAACCCTCAATCCCCAATCCTCCCATCTTCAATCATCAATACTCAATCTTCAATCCTCAATCCTCAATCCTCAGTCCGCAAACCTCAATCCTCAATCCTCAATCCTCAATCGTCAGGCTTCAATCCTCAGTACTCAATCTTCAATCCTCAATCCTCAATACTCATTCCTCAATCCTCATTCTTCAATCCTCAATACCCAATCCTCAATCTTCAATCCTCAATCCTCAATCCTCAACTCTCAATCCTCAATCCTCAGTCCTCAGTCCTCAAACCTCAATCCTCAACCCTCAGCCCTCATCCTCAATCCTCAATCCTCAATCTTCAATCCTCAATCCTCAATCCTCAATACTCAATCTTCAATCCTCAATCCTCAGTAATCAAACCTCAATTCTGAATCCTCAATCCTGAGTCCTCAATCTTCAGCCCTCAGTCCTCAACAATCAGTAGTCAATCCTCATTCCTCAATAGAATATCCTCAATTCACAGTTTTCAACACTCAATACTCAATCTGCAATTTTCAAACCTCTATCCACAAACATCAATTCTCATCACTCAACCCTCAACACTCAGTCCTCAATGTTCAATCCTCAATCCTCAATTCTCAACATTCAATCCTCACTACTGAATCTTCAATCCGCAATCCTCAATCCTCAACCCTCAATCCTCAATACTCAACCTTCAAACCTCAGTCTCCAATCCTCAATCTTCTATCCTCAATACTCAATCCTCAATCCTCAATCCTCAATCCTCAATCTTCAATCCTCAATCCTCAATCCTCAATCCACAATCCACAATCCTTAAACCTCAATCCTCAACCGTCAGTCCTCGCCCTCAATCCCCTACCCTCAATCCTTAATCCTCCCATCTTCAATCATCAATACTCAATCTTCAAACCTCAATCCTCAATCCTCAGTCCTCAAACCTCAATCCTGAATCCTCAATCCTGAATCCTCAATCTTCAGCCCTGAGTCCTCAACAATCAGTTGTCAACTCTCAATCCTCAATAGAATATCATCAATTCACAGTTTTCAATACTCAATACTCAATCTGCAATCTTCGAATCTCTATAGACAAACATCAATTCTCATCATTCAACTCTCAACACTCAGTCCCCAATCCTCAATCTTCAATCCTCAATCCTCAATCCACAATCCTCGATCCTCAATCCTCAGCCCTCATTCTCAATCCTCAATCCACAATCCTCAATCCTCAATCCTCAACCGTCAGGCCTCGTCCTCAATCCTCAACACTCAATCCTCAATCATCAATCCTCAATCCTCAATCCTCAATCCTCAATACTCAATCTTCAATCCTCAATCCTCAATTCTCAATCCTCAGTAATCAATCCTCAATCTTCAATACTGAATCGTCAATCCGCAGTCCTCAATCCTCAATCCTCAATCCTCGTTCCTCAAACCTCATTCCTCAACCCTCAGTCCTCACACTCAATTCTCGATTCTCAATCCTCAATCCTCAATCCTCAACCTTCAATCCTCAATAATCAACCTCCAATCCTAGATCCTCAATCCCCAATCCTCAATCGTTAACCCTCTATCATCAATCCTCAATCCCCATTCCTCAATCTTCATTACTCAATGCTCAATCCTCAATCTTCAATCCTCAATCCTCAATCCTCAATCCTCAATCCTTAATCTTCAGTCCTCAATACACAATCTTCAATCCTCAATCCTCAATCCTTAATCCTCAATTCTCAATCCTCAATCCTCAATCCTCAATGCTCAATCCACATTCTTCAATCCGCAATACCCAATCCTCAGTCTATAATACTCAATACTCAATCCTCAATTCTCAATGCTCAATCCTCAGCCCTCAGTCCTCAAACATCAATCCTCAACCCTCAGCCCTCATCCTCAATCCTCAATCCTCAATCCTCAATCCACAATCTTCAATCCTCAATACTCAATCTTCAATAATCAATCCTCAATTCTCAATCCTCAATACTCAATCCTCAATCGTCAATACTTAATCCCCAATCCTCAATCTTCAATCCTCAATCCTCAATCCTCAATCCTCAACCCTTAATCTTCAGTCCTCAATACACAATCTTCAATCCTCAATCCTCAATCCTCAAACCTCAATCCTCAATCCTCAATCCTCAATCCTCAATCCTCAATCCTCAATCCTCAATCTTCAATCCTCAATACTCAATATTCAATCCTCAATCCTCAATCCTCAATGCTCAATCCTCAATCCTCAATCCTCAATTCTCAATCCTCAATCCTCAATCCTCAGACCTCAAACAGCAATGCTCAACCCTCAGTCCTCGTCCTCAATCCACAACCATCAATACTCAATCCTCAATCTTCAATCATCAATATTCAATCTTCAGTCCTCAATCCTCAATCCTCAATCCACATCCTCAATCCTCAATCCTCAATGTTCAATCCGCAATACCCAATCCTCAATCTTCAATCCTCAATCCTCAATCCTCAATCCTCAATCGCCAGGCTTCAATCCTCAATACTCAACCTTCAATCCCCAATCCTCAATCCTCATTCCTCAATCCTCATTCTTCAATCCTCAACACCCAATCCTCAATCTTCAATCCTCAATCCTCAATTCTCAATCCTCAATCCTCAATCCTCAGACCTCAAACAGCAATGCTCAACCCTCAGTCGTCGTCCTCAATCCACAACCATCAATACTCAATCCTCAATCTTCAATCATCAATATTCAATCTTCAGTCCTCAATCCTCAATCCTCAATCCTCAATCCTCAATCCTCAATCCTCAACTCTCAATCCTCAATCCTCAATCATCAATACTCAATCTTCAATCCTCAATCCTCAATTCTCAATCCTGAATCCTCAGTCCTCAATCCACAATCCTCCATCCTCAAACCTCAATCGTCAATCGTCAGCCCTCGTCCTCAATCCGCAACACTCAATCCTCAATCCTCAATATTCAATCATCAATACTCAATCTTCAATACTCAATCCTCAATTCTAAGTCCTCAATACTCAATCCTCAATCGTCAATCCTCAATCCCCAATCCTCAATCTTCAATCCTCGATCCTCAATCCTCAATCCTCAATCCACAATCATCAATCCTCAATCCTCATTCCTCAATCCTCAATCCTCATTCTTCAATCCTCAATGCCCAGTCCTCAATCTTCAATCCTCAATCCTCAATCCTCAATTCTCAATCCTCAATCCTCAATCATCAATACTCAATTTTCAATCCTCAATCCTCAATCCTCAATACTGAATCCTCAAACCTCAATACTCTATCCTCAATCCTCAATCCTCATTCTTCAATCCTCAATACGCAAAACTCAATCTTCAATCCTCAATCCTCAATCCTCAATTCTCAATCCTCAATCCTCAATCCTCAGACCTCAAACATCAATACTCAACCCTCGGTCCTCGTCCTCAATCCACAACCCTCAATCCTCAATCCTCAACCCTCAATCCTCAATCATCCCATCTTCAATCATCAATACTCAACCTTCAATCATCAGTCCTCAATCCTCAGTCCTCTAACCTCAATCCTGAATCCTCAATCCTGAATCCTCATTCTTCAGCCCTGAGTCCTCAACAATCAGTTGCCAATCCTCAATCCTCAATCGAATATCCGCAATTCACAGTTTTCAATACACAATACTCAATCTGCAATTATCAGATCTCTATCCACAAACATCAATTCTCATCACTCAACCCTGAATACTCAGTCCCTAATCCTCAATCTTCAATCCCCAATCCTCAATCCTCAATCCTCAATCCTCAATCTTAATCTTCAATCCTCAATACACAGTCTTCAATCCTCAATCCTCAATCCTCAATCCTCAATCCTCAATCCTCAATCTTCCATCCTCATTCTTCAATCCTCAATACCCAATCCTCAATCTTCAATCCTCAATCCTCAATCCTCAATCCTCAATCCTCAATCCTCAACTTTCAATCCTCAATACTCAATCTTCAATCCTCAATCCTCAATACTCAATCTTCCATCCTCAATCCTCAATCCTCATTTCTCAATGCTCAATCCTCAATCCTCAATCCTCAACCATCAATGTTCAATCCTCAATACTCAATCTGCAATCCTCAATCCTCAATCCTCAATCCTCGATCCTCATTCTTCAATCCTCAATGCCCAGTCCTCAATCTTCAATCCTCAATCCTCAATCCTCAATTCTCAATCCTGAATCCTCAGTCCTCAATCCACAATCCTCAATTCTCAAACCTCAATCGTCAATCGTCAGCCCTCGTCCTCAATCCTCAACACTCAATCCTCAATCCTCAATATTCAATCATCAATACTCAATCTTCAATCCTCAATCCTCAATCTTCAATCCTCAATCCTCAATTCTCAGTCCTCAATACTCAATCCTCAGTCGTCAATCCTCAATCCCCAATCCTCAATCTTCAATCCTCGATCCTCAATCCTCAATCCTCAATCCTCAATCTTCAATCCTCAACACTCAATCTTCCATCCTCAATCCTCAATCCTCAATCCTCAATGCTCAATCCTCAATCCTCAATCCTCAACCATCAACCTTCAATCCTCAATACTCAATCTGCAATCCTCAATCCTCAATCCTCAATCCTCAATCCTCATTCTTCAATCCTCAATGCCCAGTCCTCAATCTTCAATCCTCAATCCTCAATCCTCAACTCTCAATCCTCAATCCTCAATCATCAATACTCAATCTTCAATCCTCAATCCTCAAACCTCATTCCTCAATCCTCAATCCTCATTCTTCAATCCTCATTCTTCAATCCCCAACACCCAACCTTCAATCTTCAATCCTCAATCCTCAACTCTCAATCCTCAATCCTCAGTCCTCAGTCCACAAACCTCAATCCTCAACCCTCAGCCCTCATCCTCATTCCTCAATCCTCAATACTCAACACTCAATCCTCAATCCTCAATATTCAATCATCAATACTCAATCTTCAATCCTCAATCCTCAATTCTCAGTCCTCAATACTCAATCCTCAATCGTCAATCCTCAATCCCCAATCCTCAATCTTCAATCCTCGATCCTCAATCCTCAATCCTCAATCCTCAATCTTCAATCCTCAATACTCAATCTTCCATCCTCAATCCTCAATCCTCAATTCTCAATGCTCAATCCTCAATCCTCCATCCTCAACCATCAACCTTCAATCCTCAATACTCAATCTGCAATCCTCAATCCTCAATCCTCAATCCTCAATACTCATTCTTCAATCCTCAATGCCCAGTCCTCAATCTTCAATCCTCAATCCTCAATCCTCAATTCTCAATCCTCAATCCTCAATCATCAATACTCAATTTTCAATCCTCAATCCTCAATCCTCAATCCTCAATACTGAATCGTCAAACCTCAATACTCTATCCTCAATCCTCAATCCTCATTCTTCAATCCTCAATACCCAAAACTCGGTCTTCAATCCTCAAACCTCAATCCTCAATTCTCAATCCTCAATCCTCAATCCTCAATCCTCAATCCTCAATCCTCAATCCTCAATCTTCAATCCTCAATACTCAGTCTTCAATCCTCAATCCTCAACCCTCACTCCTCAATTCTCAATCCTCGGTCCTCAATCCTCAGACCTCAAACAGCAATACTCAACCCTCAGTCCTCGTCCTCAATCCACAACCATCAATACTCAATCCTCAATCTTCAATCATCAATATTCAATCTTCAGTCCTCAATCCTCAATCCTCAATCCTCAATCCTGAATCCTCAATCTTCAACCCTCAGTCCCAAATCCTCAATCTTCAATCATCAATACTCAATCTTCAATCCTCAATCCTCAATCCTCAGTCCTCAAACCTCAATCCTGAATCCTCAATCCTGAATCCTCAATCTTCAGCCCTGAGTCCTCAACAATCAGTAGTCAATCCTCAATCCTCAGTAGAATATCCTCAATTCACAGTTTTCAACACTCAATACTCGATCTGCAATCTTCAAACTACTATGCACAAACATCAATTCTCATCACTCAAACCTCAACACTCAGTCCTCAATGTCCAATCCTCAATCCTCACATCTCAATCTTCAATCCTCAATACTGTACCTTCAATCCTCAATCCTCAATCCTCAATCCTCAATCCTCAATACTCAGTCTTCAATCCTCAATCCTCAACCCTCACTCCTCAATTCTCAATCCTCAATCCTCAATCCTCAGACCTCAAACAGCAATACTCAACCCTCAGTCCTCGTCCTCAATCCACAACCATCAATACTCAATCCTCAATCATCAATCATCAATATTCAATCTTCAGTCCTCAATCCTCAATCCTCAATCCTCAATCCTCAATCCTCAATCTTCAACCCTCAGTCCCAAATCCTCAATCTTCAATCATCAATACTCAATCTTCAATCCTCAATCCTCAATCCTCAGTCCTCAAACCTCAATCCTGAATCCTCAACCCTGATTCCTCAATCTTCAGCCCTGAGTCCTCAACAATCAGTAGTCAATCCTCAATCCTCAGTAGAATATCCTCAATTCACAGTTTTCAACACTCAATACTCGATCTGCAATCTTCAAACTACTATGCACAAACATCAATTCTCATCACTCAAACCTCAACACTCAGTCCTCAATGTCCAATCCTCAATCCTCACATCTCAATCTTCAATCCTCAATACTGTACCATCAATCCTCAATCCTCAATCCTCAATCCTCAATCCTCAATACTCAATCCTCAGTCCTCAATCCTCAATCCTCAATCTTCAATCCTCAATACTCAATCTTCAATCCTCAATCCTCAATCCTCAATCCTCAATCATCAATCCTCAATCATCAATCCTCAATCTTCAATACTCAATCCTCAACCCTCAACCCTCAATCCTCAATCCTCAATACTCAACCATCAATCCTCAATTCTCAATACTCAATAGAATATCCTGAATTCTCAGGATTCTATACTCCAACCTCGCTCCTCAACCCTCAGCCCTCATTCTCAACCCTCAAACCACAATCCTCAAACCTCAATCCTCAACCGTCAGCCCTCGTCCTCAATCCTCAACCATCAATCCTCAATCCTACTATCTTCAATCATCAATACTCATTCTTCAATCCTCAATCCTCAATCCTCAGTCCTCAAACCACAATCCTGAATCCTCAATCCTGAATCCTCAATCCTCCGCCCTGAGTCCTTAACAATCAGTTGTCAATCCTCAATCCTCAATAGAATATCCTCAATTCACAGTTTTCAACACTCAATACTCAATCTGCAATCTTCAGATCTCTATCCACAAACATCAATTCTCATCACTCAACCCTCAATACTCAGTCCCTAATCCTCAATCTTCAATCCTCAATCCTCAATCCTCAATCCTCAATCCTCAATCCTCAATCCACAATCCTCAAACCTCAATACTCAACCGTCAGTCCTCGCCCTCAATCCCCTATCCTCAATCCTCAATCCTCCCATCTTCAATCATCAATACTCAATCTTCAATCCTCAATCCTCAATCCTCAGTCCTCAAACCTCAATCCTGAATCCTCAATCCTGAATCCTCAATCTTCAGCCCTGAGTCCTCAACAATCAGTTGTCAATTCTCAATCCTCAATAGAATATCATCAATTCACAGTTTTCAATACTCAATACTCAATCTGCAATCTTCGAATCTCTATACACAAACATCAATTCTCATCATTCAACCCTCAACACTCAGTCCCCAATCCTCAATCTTCAATCCTCAATCCTCAATCCACAATCCTCGATACTCAATCCTCAATCTTCAATCCTCAATACTCAATCTTCAATAATCAATCCTCAATTCTCAATCCTCAATACTCAATCCTCAATCGTCAACACTCACTCACCAATCCTCAATCTTCAATCCTCAATCCTCAATCCTCAATCCTCAATCCTCAACCCTCAATCCTCAATCGTCAATCTTCAATCCTCAATACTCAATCTTCTATCCTCAATCCTCAATCCTCAATCCTCAATTCTCAGTCCTCATTCTTCAATCCTCAATCTTCAATCCTCAATCTTCAATCCTGAATCCTCAGCCCTCATTCTCAATCCTCAATCCACAATCCTCAAACCTCAATCCTCAACCGTCAGACCTCGTCCTCAATCCTCAACCCTCAATCCCCAATCCTCCCATCTTCAATCATCAATACTCAATCTTCAATCCTCAATCCTCAATCCTCAGTCCGCAAACCTCAATCCTCAATCCTCAATCCTCAATCGTCAGGCTTCAATCCTCAGTACTCAATCTTCAATCCTCAATCCTCAATACTCATTCCTCAATCCTCATTCTTCAATCCTCAATACCCAATCCTCAATCTTCAATCCTCAATCCTCAATCCTCAACTCTCAATCCTCAATCCTCAGTCCTCAGTCCTCAAACCTCAATCCTCAACCCTCAGCCCTCAATCCTCAATCCTCAATTCTCAATCCTCCATCCTCAATCATCAATCTTCAATCCTCGATCCTCAATCCTCAACACCCAATCCTCAATCTTCAATCCTCAATACTCAATCTTCAATCCTCAATCCTCAATCCTCAATCCTCAATCTTCAATCCTCAATACTCAATATTCAATCCTCAATCCTCAATCCTCAATCCTCAATCCTCAATCCTCAATCCTCAATCTTCAATCCTCAATACTCAGTCTTCAATCCTCAATCCTCAACCCTCACTCCTCAATTCTCAATCCTCGGTCCTCAATCCTCAGACCTCAAACAGCAATACTCAACCCTCAGTCCTCGTCCTCAATCCACAACCATCAATACTCAATCCTCAATCTTCAATCATCAATATTCAATCTTCAGTCCTCAATCCTCAATCCTCAATCCTCAATCCTGAATCCTCAATCTTCAACCCTCAGTCCCAAATCCTCAATCTTCAATCATCAATACTCAATCTTCAATCCTCAATCCTCAATCCTCAGTCCTCAAACCTCAATCCTGAATCTTCAATCCTGAATCCTCAATCTTCAGCCCTGAGTCCTCAACAATTAGTAGTCAATCCTCAATCCTCAGTAGAATATCCTCAATTCACAGTTTTCAACACTCAATACTCGATCTGCAATCTTCAAACTACTATGCACAAACATCAATTCTCATCACTCAAACCTCAACACTCAGTCCTCAATGTCCAATCCTCAATCCTCACATCTCAATCTTCAATCCTCAATACTGTACCTTCAATCCTCAATCCTCAATCCTCAATCCTCAATCCTCAATACTCAGTCTTCAATCCTCAATCCTCAACCCTCACTCCTCAATTCTCAATCCTCAATCCTCAATCCTCAGACCTCAAACAGCAATACTCAACCCTCAGTCCTCGTCCTCAATCCACAACCATCAATACTCAATCCTCAATCATCAATCATCAATATTCAATCTTCAGTCCTCAATCCTCAATCCTCAATCCTCAATCATCAATCCTCAATCTTCAACCCTCAGTCCCAAATCCTCAATCTTCAATCATCAATACTCAATCTTCAATCCTCAATCCTCAATCCTCAGTCCTCAAACCTCAATCCTGAATCCTCAATCCTGAATCCTCAATCTTCAGCCCTGAGTCCTCAACAATCAGTAGTCAATCCTCAATCCTCAGTAGAATATCCTCAATTCACAGTTTTCAACACTCAATACTCGATCTGCAATCTTCAAACTACTATGCACAAACATCAATTCTCATCACTCAAACCTCAACACTCAGTCCTCAATGTCCAATCCTCAATCCTCACATCTCAATCTTCAATCCTCAATACTGTACCTTCAATCCTCAATCCTCAATCCTCAATCCTCAATCCTCAATACTCAATCCTCAGTCCTCAATCCTCAATCCTCAATCTTCAATCCTCAATACTCAATCTTCAATCCTCAATCCTCAATCCTCAATCCTCAATCATCAATCCTCAATCATCAATCCTCAATCTTCAATACTCAATCCTCAACCCTCAATCCTCAATCCTCAATACTCAACCATCAATCCTCAATTCTCAATACTCAATAGAATATCCTGAATTCTCAGGATTCTATACTCCAACCTCGCTCCTCAACCCTCAGCCCTCATTCTCAACCCTCAAACCACAATCCTCAAACCTCAATCCTCAACCGTCAGCCCTCGTCCTCAATCCTCAACCATCAATCCTCAATCCTACTATCTTCAATCATCAATACTCATTCTTCAATCCTCAATCCTCAATCCTCAGTCCTCAAACCACAATCCTGAATCCTCAATCCTGAATCCTCAATCCTCCGCCCTGAGTCCTTAACAATCAGTTGTCAATCCTCAATCCTCAATAGAATATCCTCAATTCACAGTTTTCAACACTCAATACTCAATCTGCAATCTTCAGATCTCTATCCACAAACATCAATTCTCATCACTCAACCCTCAATACTCAGTCCCTAATCCTCAATCTTCAATCCTCAATCCTCAATCCTCAATCCTCAATCCTCAATCCTCAATCCACAATCCTCAAACCTCAATACTCAACCGTCAGTCCTCGCCCTCAATCCCCTACCCTCAATCCTCAATCCTCCCATCTTCAATCATCAATACTCAATCTTCAATCCTCAATCCTCAATCCTCAGTCCTCAAACCTCAATCCTGAATCCTCAATCCTGAATCCTCAATCTTCAGCCCTGAGTCCTCAACAATCAGTTGTCAATTCTCAATCCTCAATAGAATATCATCAATTCACAGTTTTCAATACTCAATACTCAATCTGCAATCTTCGAATCTCTATACACAAACATCAATTCTCATCATTCAACCCTCAACACTCAGTCCCCAATCCTCAATCTTCAATCCTCAATCCTCAATCCACAATCCTCGATCCTCAATCCTCAATCTTCAATCCTCAATACTCAATCTTCAATAATCAATCCTCAATTCTCAATCCTCAATACTCAATCCTCAATCGTCAACACTCACTCACCAATCCTCAATCTTCAATCCTCAATCCTCAATCCTCAATCCTCAATCCTCAACCCTCAATCCTCAATCGTCAATCTTCAGTCCCAAATCCTCAATCTTCAATCATCAATACTCAATCTTCAATCCTCAATCCTCAATCCTCAGTCCTCAAACCTCAATCCTGAATCCTCAATCCTGAATCCTCAATCTTCAGCCCTGAGTCCTCAACAATCAGTAGTCAATCCTCAATCCTCAGTAGAATATCCTCAATTCACAGTTTTCAACACTCAATACTCGATCTGCAATCTTCAAACTACTATGCACAAACATCAATTCTCATCACTCAAACCTCAACACTCAGTCCTCAATGTCCAATCCTCAATCCTCACATCTCAATCTTCAATCCTCAATACTGTACCTTCAATCCTCAATCCTCAATCCTCAATCCTCAATCCTCAATACTCAGTCTTCAATCCTCAATCCTCAACCCTCACTCCTCAATTCTCAATCCTCAATCCTCAATCCTCAGACCTTAAACAGCAATACTCAACCCTCAGTCCTCGTCCTCAATCCACAACCATCAATACTCAATCCTCAATCATCAATCATCAATATTCAATCTTCAGTCCTCAATCCTCAATCCTCAATCCTCAATCCTCAATCCTCAATCTTCAACCCTCAGTCCCAAATCCTCAATCTTCAATCATCAATACTCAATCTTCAATCCTCAATCCTCAATCCTCAGTCCTCAAACCTCAATCCTGAATCCTCAATCCTGAATCCTCAATCTTCAGCCCTGAGTCCTCAACAATCAGTAGTCAATCCTCAATCCTCAGTAGAATATCCTCAATTCACAGTTTTCAACACTCAATACTCGATCTGCAATCTTCAAACTACTATGCACAAACATCAATTCTCATCACTCAAACCTCAACACTCAGTCCTCAATGTCCAATCCTCAATCCTCACATCTCAATCTTCAATCCTCAATACTGTACCTTCAATCCTCAATCCTCAATCCTCAATCCTCAATCCTCAATACTCAATCCTCAGTCCTCAATCCTCAATCCTCAATCTTCAATCCTCAATACTCAATCTTCAATCCTCAATCCTCAATCCTCAATCCTCAATCATCAATCCTCAATCATCAATCCTCAATCTTCAATACTCAATCCTCAACCCTCAATCCTCAATCCTCAATACTCAACCATCAATCCTCAATTCTCAATACTCAATAGAATATCCTGAATTCTCAGGATTCTATACTCCAACCTCGCTCCTCAACCCTCAGCCCTCATTCTCAACCCTCAAACCACAATCCTCAAACCTCAATCCTCAACCGTCAGCCCTCGTCCTCAATCCTCAACCATCAATCCTCAATCCTACTATCTTCAATCATCAATACTCATTCTTCAATCCTCAATCCTCAATCCTCAGTCCTCAAACCACAATCCTGAATCCTCAATCCTGAATCCTCAATCCTCCGCCCTGAGTCCTTAACAATCAGTTGTCAATCCTCAATCCTCAATAGAATATCCTCAATTCACAGTTTTCAACACTCAATACTCAATCTGCAATCTTCAGATCTCTATCCACAAACATCAATTCTCATCACTCAACCCTCAATACTCAGTCCCTAATCCTCAATCTTCAATCCTCAATCCTCAATCCTCAATCCTCAATCCTCAATCCTCAATCCACAATCCTCAAACCTCAATACTCAACCGTCAGTCCTCGCCCTCAATCCCCTACCCTCAATCCTCAATCCTCCCATCTTCAATCATCAATACTCAATCTTCAATCCTCAATCCTCAATCCTCAGTCCTCAAACCTCAATCCTGAATCCTCAATCCTGAATCCTCAATCTTCAGCCCTGAGTCCTCAACAATCAGTTGTCAATTCTCAATCCTCAATAGAATATCATCAATTCACAGTTTTCAATACTCAATACTCAATCTGCAATCTTCGAATCTCTATACACAAACATCAATTCTCATCATTCAACCCTCAACACTCAGTCCCCAATCCTCAATCTTCAATCCTCAATCCTCAATCCACAATCCTCTATCCTCAATCCTCAATCTTCAATCCTCAATACTCAATCTTCAATAATCAATCCTCAATTCTCAATCCTCAATACTCAATCCTCAATCGTCAACACTCACTCACCAATCCTCAATCTTCAATCCTCAATCCTCAATCCTCAATCCTCAATCCTCAACCCTCAATCCTCAATCGTCAATCTTCAATCCTCAATACTCAATCTTCTATCCTCAATCCTCAATCCTCAATCCTCAATTCTCAGTCCTCATTCTTCAATCCTCAATCTTCAATCCTCAATCTTCAATCCTCAATCCTCAGCCCTCACTCTCAATCCTCAATCCACAATCCTCAAACCTCAATCCTCAACCGTCAGACCTCGTCCTCAATCCTCAACCCTCAATCCCCAATCCTCCCATCTTCAATCATCAATACTCAATCTTCAATCCTCAATCCTCAATCCTCAGTCCGCAAACCTCAATCCTCAATCCTCAATCCTCAATCGTCAGGCTTCAATCCTCAGTACTCAATCTTCAATCCTCAATCCTCAATACTCATTCCTCAATCCTCATTCTTCAATCCTCAATACCCAATCCTCAATCTTCAATCCTCAATCCTCAATCCTCAACTCTCAATCCTCAATCCTCAGTCCTCAGTCCTCAAACCTCAATCCTCAACCCTCAGCCCTCATCCTCAATCCTCAATCCTCAATCTTCAATCCTCAATCCTCAATCCTCAATACTCAATCTTCAATCCTCAATCCTCAGTAATCAAACCTCAATTCTGAATCCTCAATCCTGAGTCCTCAATCTTCAGCCTTCAGTCCTCAACAATCAGTAGTCAATCCTCATTCCTCAATAGAATATCCTCAATTCACAGTTTTCAACACTCAATACTCAATCTGCAATTTTCAAACCTCTATCCACAAACATCAATTCTCATCACTCAACCCTCAACACTCAGTCCTCAATGTTCAATCCTCAATCCTCAATTCTCAACATTCAATCCTCAATACTGAATCTTCAATCCACAATCCTCAATCCTCAACCCTCAATCCTCAATGCTCAACCTTCAAATCTCAGTCCCCAATCCTCAATCTTCTATCCTCAATACTCAATCCTCAATCCTCAATCCTCAATCCTCAATCTTCAATCCTCAATCCTCAATCCTCAATCCACAATCCTCAAACCTCAATCCTCAACCGTCAGGCCTCGCCCTCAATCCCCTACACTCAATCCTCAATCCTCCCATCTTCAATCATCAATACTCAATCTTCAATCCTCAATCCTCAATCCTCAGTCCTCAAACCTCAATCCTGAATCCTCAATCCTGAATCCTCAATCTTCAGCCCTGAGTCCTCAACAATCAGTTGTCAATTCTCAATCCTCAATAGAATATCATCAATTCACAGTTTTCTATACTCAATACTCAATCTGCAATCTTCGAATCTCTATACACAAACATCAATTCTCATCATTCAACCCTCAACACTCAGTCCCCAATCCTCAAACCTCAACCCTCAATCCTCAATCGTCAATCTTCAATCCTCAATACTCAATCTTCTATCCTCAATCCTCAATCCTCAATCCTCAATTCTCAGTCCTCATTCTTCAATCCTCAATCTTCAATCCTCAATCTTCAATCCTCAATCCTCAGCCCTCATTCTCAATCCTCAATCCTCAATCCACAATCCTCAAACCTCAATCCTCAACCGTCAGAACTCGTCCTCAATCCTCAACCCTCAATCCCCAATCCTCCCATCTTCAATCATCAATACTCAATCTTCAATCCTCAATCCTCAATCCTCAGTCCGCAAACCTCAATCCTCAATCCTCAATCCTCAATCGTCAGGCTTCAATCCTCAGTACTCAATCTTCAATCCTCAATCCTCAATACTCATTCCTCAATCCTCATTCTTCAATCCTCAATACCCAATCCTCAATCTTCAATCCTCAATCCTCAATCCTCAACTCTCAATCCTCAATCCTCAGTCCTCAGTCCTCAAACCTCAATCCTCAACCCTCAGCCCTCATCCTCAATCCTCAATCCTCAATCTTCAATCCTCAATCCTCAATCCTCAATACTCAATCTTCAATCCTCAATCCTCAGTAATCAAACCTCAATTCTGAATCCTCAATCCTGAGTCCTCAATCTTCAGCCCTCAGTCCTCAACAATCAGTAGTCAATCCTCATTCCTCAATAGAATATCCTCAATTCACAGTTTTCAACACTCAATACTCAATCTGCAATTTTCAAACCTCTATCCACAAACATCAATTCTCATCACTCAACCCTCAACACTCAGTCCTCAATGTTCAATCCTCAATCCTCAATTCTCAACATTCAATCCTCACTACTGAATCTTCAATCCGCAATCCTCAATCCTCAACCCTCAATCCTCAATACTCAACCTTCAAACCTCAGTCTCCAATCCTCAATCTTCTATCCTCAATACTCAATCCTCAATCCTCAATCCTCAATCCTCAATCTTCAATCCTCAATCCTCAATCCTCAATCCACAATCCACAATCCTCAAACCTCAATCCTCAACCGTCAGTCCTCGCCCTCAATCCCCTACCCTCAATCCTTAATCCTCCCATCTTCAATCATCAATACTCAATCTTCAAACCTCAATCCTCAATCCTCAGTCCTCAAACCTCAATCCTGAATCCTCAATCCTGAATCCTCAATCTTCAGCCCTGAGTCCTCAACAATCAGTTGTCAACTCTCAATCCTCAATAGAATATCATCAATTCACAGTTTTCAATACTCAATACTCAATCTGCAATCTTCGAATCTCTATAGACAAACATCAATTCTCATCATTCAACTCTCAACACTCAGTCCCCAATCCTCAATCTTCAATCCTCAATCCTCAATCCACAATCCTCGATCCTCAATCCTCAGCCCTCATTCTCAATCCTCAATCCACAATCCTCAATCCTCAATCCTCAACCGTCAGGCCTCGTCCTCAATCCTCAACACTCAATCCTCAATCATCAATCCTCAATCCTCAATCCTCAATCCTCAATACTCAATCTTCAATCCTCAATCCTCAATTCTCAATCCTCAGTAATCAATCCTCAATCTTCAATACTGAATCGTCAATCCGCAGTCCTCAATCCTCAATCCTCAATCCTCGTTCCTCAAACCTCATTCCTCAACCCTCAGTCCTCACACTCAATTCTCGATTCTCAATCCTCAATCCTCAATCCTCAACCTTCAATCCTCAATAATCAACCTCCAATCCTAGATCCTCAATCCACAATCCTCAATCGTTAACCCTCTATCATCAATCCTCAATCCCCATTCCTCAATCTTCATTACTCAATGCTCAATCCTCAATCTTCAATCCTCAATCCTCAATCCTCAATCCTCAATCCTTAATCTTCAGTCCTCAATACACAATCTTCAATCCTCAATCCTCAATCCTTAATCCTCAATTCTCAATCCTCAATCCTCAATCCTCAATGCTCAATCCACATTCTTCAATCCGCAATACCCAATCCTCAGTCTATAATACTCAATACTCAATCCTCAATTCTCAATGCTCAATCCTCAGCCCTCAGTCCTCAAACATCAATCCTCAACCCTCAGCCCTCATCCTCAATCCTCAATCCTCAATCCTCAATCCACAATCTTCAATCCTCAATACTCAATCTTCAATAATCAATCCTCAATTCTCAATCCTCAATACTCAATCCTCAATCGTCAATACTTAATCCCCAATCCTCAATCTTCAATCCTCAATCCTCAATCCTCAATCCTCAACCCTTAATCTTCAGTCCTCAATACACAATCTTCAATCCTCAATCCTCAATCCTCAAACCTCAATCCTCAATCCTCAATCCTCAATCCTCAATCCTCAATCCTCAATCCTCAATCTTCAATCCTCAATACTCAATATTCAATCCTCAATCCTCAATCCTCAATGCTCAATCCTCAATCCTCAATCCTCAATTCTCAATCCTCAATCCTCAATCCTCAGACCTCAAACAGCAATGCTCAACCCTCAGTCCTCGTCCTCAATCCACAACCATCAATACTCAATCCTCAATCTTCAATCATCAATATTCAATCTTCAGTCCTCAATCCTCAATCCTCAATCCACATCCTCAATCCTCAATCCTCAATGTTCAATCCGCAATACCCAATCCTCAATCTTCAATCCTCAATCCTCAATCCTCAATCCTCAATCGCCAGGCTTCAATCCTCAATACTCAACCTTCAATCCCCAATCCTCAATCCTCATTCCTCAATCCTCATTCTTCAATCCTCAACACCCAATCCTCAATCTTCAATCCTCAATCCTCAATTCTCAATCCTCAATCCTCAATCCTCAGACCTCAAACAGCAATGCTCAACCCTCAGTCGTCGTCCTCAATCCACAACCATCAATACTCAATCCTCAATCTTCAATCATCAATATTCAATCTTCAGTCCTCAATCCTCAATCCTCAATCCTCAATCCTCAATCCTCAATCCTCAATGTTCAATCCGCAATACCCAATCCTCAATCTTCAATCCTCAATCCTCAATCCTCAATCCTCAATCCTCAATACTCAATCCTCAATCCTCAATGCTCAATGCTCAATCCTCAATCCTCAGTCCTCAATCCTCAGTCCTCAATCCTCAAACCTCAATCCTTAACCGTCAGTCCTCGTCCTTAAACCTCAACCCTCAATCCTCAATCCTCAATCTTCAATCATCAATACTCAATCTTCAATCCTCAATCCCCAATCCTCAATCCTCAATCCTCAATCCTCAATATTCAGCGCACAACACTCAACCAACAATCCTCAATACTCGACCATCAATCCTCAATTCTCAATACTCAATAGAATATCCTGAATTCTCATGGTTCAATACTCAATCCACAATATTCAATAATCAAGTCTCAATTCTCAAACATCAATTCTCAACACTCAATCCTCAACACTCAGTCCTCTCTCTTCAATCCTCAATCATCAATCCTCAATCCTCAAGCGTCAGTCCCCAATCCTCAATCCTCAACCCTCAATCCTCAGTCCTCAAACCTCCACACCGAATCCTCAATCCTGAATCCTCAATCTTCAGCCATACGTCCGCAACAATCAATTGTCAATCCTCAATCCTCAATAGAATATCCTCAATTCACAGTTTTCAATACTCAATCCCCATTCTTCAATCTTCAAATCTCAATCCACAAACATCAATTCTCATCACGCAACCCTCAAAACTCAGCCCTCAATCTTCAATCCTCAATCCCCAATCCTCAATCTTCAATCCTCAATACTCAATCTTCAATCCTCAATCCTCAATTCTCAATACTCAATGCTCAATACTCAATCGTCAATCCTCAATCCCCAATCCTCAATCTTCAATCCTCAATCCTCAATCCTCAATCCTCAATCATCAATCTTCAATCCTCAATACTCAATCTTCAATCCTCTATCCTCAAACCTCAATCCTCAATCCTCAATCCTCAATCCTCAATCTTCAATCCTCAATACTCAAACTGCAATCCTCAATCCTCAGTCCTCACTCCTCAATCCTCATTCTTCAATCCTCAATACTCAATCTTCTATCCTCAATCCTCAATCCTCAATCCTCAATTCTCAGTCCTCATTCTTCAATCCTCAATCTTCAATCCTCAATCTTCAATCCTCAATCCTCAGCCCTCATTCTCAATCCTCAATCCACAATCCTCAAACCTCAATCCTCAACCGTCAGAACTCGTCCTCAATCCTCAACCCTCAATCCCCAATCCTCCCATCTTCAATCATCAATACTCAATCTTCAATCCTCAATCCTCAATCCTCAGTCCGCAAACCTCAATCCTCAATCCTCAATCCTCAATCGTCAGGCTTCAATCCTCAGTACTCAATCTTCAATCCTCAATCCTCAATACTCATTCCTCAATCCTCATTCTTCAATCCTCAATACCCAATCCTCAATCTTTAATCCTCAATCCTCAATCCTCAACTCTCAATCCTCAATCCTCAGTCCTCAGTCCTCAAACCTCAATCCTCAACCCTCAGCCCTCATCCTCAATCCTCAATCCTCAATCTTCAATCCTCAATCCTCAATCCTCAATACTCAATCTTCAATCCTCAATCCTCAGTAATCAAACCTCAATTCTGAATCCTCAATCCTGAGTCCTCAATCTTCAGCCCTCAGTCCTCAACAATCAGTAGTCAATCCTCATTCCTCAATAGAATATCCTCAATTCACAGTTTTCAACACTCAATACTCAATCTGCAATTTTCAAACCTCTATCCACAAACATCAATTCTCATCACTCAACCCTCAACACTCAGTCCTCAATGTTCAATCCTCAATCCTCAATTCTCAACATTCAATCCTCAATACTGAATCTTCAATCCGCAATCCTCAATCCTCAACCCTCAATCCTCAATACTCAACCTTCAAACCTCAGTCTCCAATCCTCAATCTTCTATCCTCAATACTCAATCCTCAATCCTCAATCCTCAATCCACAATCTTCAATCCTCAATCCTCAATCCTCAATCCACAATCCTCAAACCTCAATCCTCAACCGTCAGTCCTCGCCCTCAATCCCCTACCCTCAATCCTTAATCCTCCCATCTTCAATCATCAATACTCAATCTTCAAACCTCAATCCTCAATCCTCAGTCCTCAAACCTCAATCCTGAATCCTCAATCCTGAATCCTCAATCTTCAGCCGTGAGTTCTCAACAATCAGTTGTCAACTCTCAATCCTCAATAGAATATCATCAATTCACAGTTTTCAATACTCAATACTCAATCTGCAATCTTCGAATCTCTATACACAAACATCAATTCTCATCATTCAACTCTCAACACTCAGTCCCCAATCCTCAATCTTCAATCCTCAATCCTCAATCCACAATCCTCGATCCTCAATCCTCAGCCCTCATTCTCAATCCTCAATCCACAATCCTCAATCCTCAATCCTCAACCGTCAGACCTCGTCCTCAATCCTCAACCCTCAATCCTCAATCATCAATCCTCAATCCTCAATCCTCAATCCTCAATACTCAATCTTCAATCCTCAATCCTCAATTCTCAATCCTCAGTAATCAATCCTCAATCTTCAATACTGAATCGTCAATCCGCAGTCCTCAATCCTCAATCCTCAATCCTCGTTCCTCAAACCTCATTCCTCAACCCTCAGTCCTCACACTCAATTCTCGATTCTAAATCCTCAATCCTCAATCCTCAACCTTCAATCCTCAATAATCAACCTCCAATCCTAGAACCTCAATCCCCAATCCTCAATCGTTAACCCTCTACCATCAATCCTCAATCCCCATTCCTCAATCTTCATTACTCAATGCTCAATCCTCAATCTTCAATCCTCAATCCTCAATCCTCAATCCTCAATCCTTAATCTTCAGTCCTCAATACACAATCTTCAATCCTCAATCCTCAATCCTTAATCCTCAATTCTCAATCCTCAATCCTCAATCCTCAATGCTCAATCCACATTCTTCAATCCGCAATACCCAATCCTCAGTCTATAATACTCAATACTCAATCCTCAATTCTCAATGCTCAATCCTCAGCCCTCAGTCCTCAAACATCAATCCTCAACCCTCAGCCCTCATCCTGAATCCTCAATCCTCAATCCTCAATCCACAATCTTCAATCCTCAATACTCAATCTTCAATAATCAATCCTCAATTCTCAATCCTCAATACTCAATCCTCAATCGTCAATACTTAATCCCCAATCCTCAATCTTCAATCCTCAATCCTCAATCCTCAATCCTCAACCCTTGATCTTCAGTCCTCAATACACAATCTTCAATCCTCAATCCTCAATCCTCAAACCTCAATCCTCAATCCTCAATCCTCAATCCTCAATCCTCAATCCTCAATCCTCAACCTTCAATCCTCAATACTCAATATTCAATCCTCAATCCTCAATCCTCAATGCTCAATCCTCAATCCTCAATCCTCAAATCTCAATCCTCAATCCTCAATCCTCAGACCTCAAACAGCAATGCTCAACCCTCAGTCCTCGTCCTCAATCCACAACCATCAATACTCAATCCTCAATCTTCAATCATCAATATTCAATCTTCAGTCCTCAATCCTCAATCCTCAATCCACATCCTCAATCCTCAATCCTCAATGTTCAATCCGCAGTACCCAATCCTCAATCTTCAATCCTCAATCCTCAATCCTCAATCCTCAATCGCCAGGCTTCAATCCTCAATACTCAACCTTCAATCCCCAATCCTCAATCCTCATTCCTCAATCCTCATTCTTCAATCCTCAACACCCAATCCTCAATCTTCAATCCTCAATCCTCAATTCTCAATCCTCAATCCTCAATCCTCAGACCTCAAACAGCAATGCTCAACCCTCAGTCGTCGTCCTCAATCCACAACCATCAATACTCAATCCTCAATCTTCAATCATCAATATTCAATCTTCAGTCCTCAATCCTCAATCCTCAATCCTCAATCCTCAATCCTCAATCCTCAATGTTCAATCCGCAATACCCAATCCTCAATCTTCAATCCTCAATCCTCAATCCTCAATCCTCAATACTCAATCCTCAATCCTCAATGCTCAATGCTCAATCCTCAATCCTCAGTCCTCAATCCTCAGTCCTCAATCCTCAAACCTCAATCCTTAACCGTCAGTCCTCGTCCTTAAACCTCAACCCTCAATCCTCAATCCTCAATCTTCAATCATCAATACTCAATCTTCAATCCTCAATCCCCAATCCTCAATCCTCAATCCTCAATCTTCAGCCATACGTCCGCAACAATCAATTGTCAATCCTCAATCCTCAATAGAATATCCTCAATTCACAGTTTTCAATACTCAATCCCCATTCTTCAATCTTCAAATCTCAATCCACAAACATCAATTCTCATCACGCAACCCTCAAAACTCAGCCCTCAATCTTCAATCCTCAATCCCCAATCCTCAATCTTCAATCCTCAATACTCAATCTTCAATCCTCAATCCTCAATTCTCAATACTCAATGCTCAATACTCAATCGTCAATCCTCAATCCCCAATCCTCAATCTTCAATCCTCAATCCTCAATCCTCAATCCTCAATCATCAATCTTCAATCCTCAATACTCAATCTTCAATCCTCTATCCTCAAACCTCAATCCTCAATCCTCAATCCTCAATCCTCAATCTTCAATCCTCAATACTCAAACTGCAATCCTCAATCCTCAGTCCTCACTCCTCAATCCTCATTCTTCAATCCTCAATACTCAATCTTCTATCCTCAATCCTCAATCCTCAATCCTCAATTCTCAGTCCTCATTCTTCAATCCTCAATCTTCAATCCTCAATCTTCAATCCTCAATCCTCAGCCCTCATTCTCAATCCTCAATCCACAATCCTCAAACCTCAATCCTCAACCGTCAGAACTCGTCCTCAATCCTCAACCCTCAATCCCCAATCCTCCCATCTTCAATCATCAATACTCAATCTTCAATCCTCAATCCTCAATCCTCAGTCCGCAAACCTCAATCCTCAATCCTCAATCCTCAATCGTCAGGCTTCAATCCTCAGTACTCAATCTTCAATCCTCAATCCTCAATACTCATTCCTCAATCCTCATTCTTCAATCCTCAATACCCAATCCTCAATCTTGAATCCTCAATCCTCAATCCTCAACTCTCAATCCTCAATCCTCAGTCCTCAGTCCTCAAACCTCAATCCTCAGCCCTCAGCCCTCATCCTCAATCCTCAATCCTCAATCTTCAATCCTCAATCCTCAATCCTCAATACTCAATCTTCAATCCTCAATCCTCAGTAATCAAACCTCAATTCTGAATCCTCAATCCTGAGTCCTCAATCTTCAGCCCTCAGTCCTCAACAATCAGTAGTCAATCCTCATTCCTCAATAGAATATCCTCAATTCACAGTTTTCAACACTCAATACTCAATCTGCAATTTTCAAACCTCTATCCACAAACATCAATTCTCATCACTCAACCCTCAACACTCAGTCCTCAATGTTCAATCCTCAATCCTCAATTCTCAACATTCAATCCTCAATACTGAATCTTCAATCCGCAATCCTCAATCCTCAACCCTCAATCCTCAATACTCAACCTTCAAACCTCAGTCTCCAATCCTCAATCTTCTATCCTCAATACTCAATCCTCAATCCTCAATCCTCAATCCTCAATCTTCAATCCTCAATCCTCAATCCTCAATCCACAATCCTCAAACCTCAATCCTCAACCGTCAGTCCTCGCCCTCAATCCCCTACCCTCAATCCTTAATCCTCCCATCTTCAATCATCAATACTCAATCTTCAAACCTCAATCCTCGATCCTCAGTCCTCAAACCTCAATCCTGAATCCTCAATCCTGAATCCTCAATCTTCAGCCCTGAGTCCTCAACAATCAGTTGTCAACTCTCAATCCTCAATAGAATATCATCAATTCACAGTTTTCAATACTCAATACTCAATCTGCAATCTTCGAATCTCTATACACAAACATCAATTCTCATCATTCAACTCTCAACACTCAGTCCCCAATCCTCAATCTTCAATCCTCAATCCTCAATCCACAATCCTCGATCCTCAATCCTCAATCTTCAATCCTTTATACTCAATCTTCAATAATCAATCCTCAATCCTCAATCCTCAATACTCAATCCTCAATCGTCAATACTCACTCCCCAATCCTCAATCTTCAATCCTCAATCCTCAATCCTCAATCCTCAATCCTCAACCCTCAATCCTCAATCGTCAATCTTCAATCCTCAATACTCAATCTTCTATCCTCAATCCTCAATCCTCAATCCTCAATTCTCAGTCCTCATTCTTCAATCCTCAATCTTCAATCCTCAATCTTCAATCCTCAATCCTCAGCCCTCATTCTCAATCCTCAATCCACAATCCTCAATCCTCAATCCTCAACCGTCAGACCTCGTCCTCAATCCTCAACCCTCAATCCTCAATCATCAATCCTCAATCCTCAATCCTCAATACTCAATCTTCAATCCTCAATCCTCAATTCTCAATCCTCAGTAATCAATCCTCAATCTTCAATACTGAATCGTCAATCCGCAGTCCTCAATCCTCAATCCTCAATCCTCGTTCCTCAAACCTCATTCCTCAACCCTCAGTCCTCACACTCAATTCTCGATTCTCAATCCTCAATCCTCAATCCTCAACCTTCAATCCTCAATAATCAACCTCCAATCCTAGATCCTCGATCCCCAATCCTCAATCGTTAACCCTCTATAATCAATCCTCAATCCCCATTCCTCAATCTTCATTACTCAATGCTCAATCCTCAATCTTCAATCCTCAATCCTCAATCCTCAATCCTCAATCCTCAATCCTTAATCTTCAGTCCTCAATACACAATCTTCAATCCTCAATCCTCAATCCTTAATCCTCAATTCTCAATCCTCAATCCTCAATCCTCAATGCTCAATCCACATTCTTCAATCCGCAATACCCAATCCTCAGTCTATAATACTCAATACTCAATCCTCAATTCTCAATGCTCAATCCTCAGCCCTCAGTCCTCAAACATCAATCCTCAACCCTCAGCCCTCATCCTCAATCCTCAATCCTCAATCCTCAATCCACAATCTTCAATCCTCAATACTCAATCTTCAATAATCAATCCTCAATTCTCAATCCCCAATCCTCAATCTTCAATCCTCAATCCTCAATCCTCAATCCTCAACCCTTAATCTTCAGTCCTCAATACACAATCTTCAATCCTCAATCCTCAATCCTCAAACCTCAATCCTCAATCCTCAATCCTCAATCCTCAATCCTCAATCCTCAATCCTCAATCTTCAATCCTCAATACTCAATATTCAATCCTCAATCCTCAATCCTCAATGCTCAATCCTCAATCCTCAATCCTCAATTCTCAATCCTCAATCCTCAATCCTCAGACCTCAAACAGCAATGCTCAACCCTCAGTCCTCGTCCTCAATCCACAACCATCAATACTCAATCCTCAATCTTCAATCATCAATATTCAATCTTCAGTCCTCAATCCTCAATCCTCAATCCACATCCTCAATCCTCAATCCTCAATGTTCAATCCGCAATACCCAATCCTCAATCTTCAATCCTCAATCCTCAATCCTCAATCCTCAATCGCCAGGCTTCAATCCTCAATACTCAACCTTCAATCCCCAATCCTCAATCCTCATTCCTCAATCCTCATTCTTCAATCCTCAACACCCAATCCTCAATCTTCAATCCTCAATCCTCAATTCTCAATCCTCAATCCTCAATCCTCAGACCTCAAACAGCAATGCTCAACCCTCAGTCGTCGTCCTCAATCCACAACCATCAATACTCAATCCTCAATCTTCAATCATCAATATTCAATCTTCAGTCCTCAATCCTCAATCCTCAATCCTCAATCCTCAATCCTCAATCCTCAATGTTCAATCCGCAATACCCAATCCTCAATCTTCAATCCTC
This sequence comes from Calliopsis andreniformis, assembly GCF_051401765.1. NCBI lineage: Eukaryota > Metazoa > Arthropoda > Insecta > Hymenoptera > Andrenidae > Calliopsis > Calliopsis andreniformis. The sequence continues at coordinate 1,145,448 of NW_027480504.1, forward strand.
AATCCTCAATCCTCAATCCTCAATACTCAATCCTCAATCCTCAATGCTCAATGCTCAATCCTCAATCCTCAGTCCTCAATCCTCAGTCCTCAATCCTCAAACCTCAATCCTTAACCGTCAGTCCTCGTCCTTAAACCTCAACCCTCAATCCTCAATCCTCAATCTTCAATCATCAATACTCAATCTTCAATCCTCAATCCCCAATCCTCAATCCTCAATCCTCAATCCTCAATATTCAGCGCACAACACTCAACCAACAATCCTCAATACTCGACCATCAATCCTCAATTCTCAATACTCAATAGAATATCCTGAATTCTCATGGTTCAATACTCAATCCACAATATTCAATAATCAAGTCTCAATTCTCAAACATCAATTCTCAACACTCAATCCTCAACACTCAGTCCTCTCTCTTCAATCCTCAATCATCAATCCTCAATCCTCAAGCGTCAGTCCCCAATCCTCAATCCTCAACCCTCAATCCTCAGTCCTCAAACCTCCACACCGAATCCTCAATCCTGAATCCTCAATCTTCAGCCATACGTCCGCAACAATCAATTGTCAATCCTCAATCCTCAATAGAATATCCTCAATTCACAGTTTTCAATACTCAATCCCCATTCTTCAATCTTCAAATCTCAATCCACAAACATCAATTCTCATCACGCAACCCTCAAAACTCAGCCCTCAATCTTCAATCCTCAATCCCCAATCCTCAATCTTCAATCCTCAATACTCAATCTTCAATCCTCAATCCTCAATTCTCAATACTCAATGCTCAATACTCAATCGTCAATCCTCAATCCCCAATCCTCAATCTTCAATCCTGAATCCTCAATCCCCAATCCTCAATCATCAATCTTCAATCCTCAATACTCAATCTTCAATCCTCTATCCTCAAACCTCAATCCTCAATCCTCAATCCTCAATCCTCAATCTTCAATCCTCAATACTCAAACTGCAATCCTCAATCCTCAGTCCTCACTCCTCAATCCTCATTCTTCAATCCTCAATACCGAATCCTCAATCTTCAATCCTCAATTCTCAATCCTCAATTCTCAATCCTCAATCCTCAATCCTCAGACTTCAAACACTAATACTCGACCCTCAGTCCTCGTCCTCAATCCACAACCCTCAATCCTCAATCCTCAATCTTCAATCATTAATATTCAATCTTCAATCCTCAATCCTCAATCCTCAATCCTCAACCCTCAATCCCCGATGCTCAACCCTCAATACCCAACCCTCAGTCTTCAATCCTCAATCCTCAATCCTCAATCCTCAATCCTCAATCCTCAGTCCTCAATCCTCAATCTTCAATCCTCAATACTCAATCTTCAATCCTCAATCCTCAATCCTCAATCCTCAATCTTCAATCCTCAATACTGAATCTTCAATCCTCAATCTTCAATCCCCAATGTTCAATCCGCAATACCCAATCCTCAATCTTCAATACTCAATCCTCAATCCTCAATCCTCAATCCTCAATCTTCAATCCTCAGTACTCAATCTGCAATCCTCAATACTCAATCCTCAATCCTCAATCCACATTCTTCAATTCTCAACACCCAATCCTCAATCTTCAATCCTCAATCCTCAGTCCTCAATTCTCAATCCTCAATCCTCAATCCTCAGACCTCAAATATCAATACTCAACCCTCAGTCCTCGTCCTCAATCCACAACCCTCAATCCTCGATCCTCAATCTTCAATCATCAATATTCAATCTTAAATCCTCAATCCTCAATCATCAATACTCAATCCACAATCCTCAATGTTCATTCCTCAATACCCAATCCTCAATCTTCAATCCTCAATCCTCAATCCTCAATCCTCAATCCTCAATCCTCAATCCTCAATCCTCAACCCTCAATCCACAATGCTCAATCCTCAATACCCAATCCTCAGCCTTCAATCCTCAATCCTCAATCCTCAATTCTCAATCCTCAATTCTCAGTCCTCAATCCTCAATCTTCAATCCTCAATCCTCAATAGTCAATCCTCCATCCTGAGCCCTCAATTCTCAATCCTCAATCCTCAATCCTCAGACCTCAAACATCAATACTCAACCCTCAGTCCTCGTCCTCAATCCTCAATCCTCAATCCTCAATCCTCAATATTCAGCGCACAACCCTCAACCAACAATCCTCAATACTCGACCATCAATCCTCAATTCTCAATACTGAATAGAATATCCTGAATTCTCATGGTTCAATACTCAATCCACAATATTCAATAATCAAGTCTCATTTCTCAAACATCAATTCTCAACACTCAATCCTCAACAGTCAGTCCTCTCTCTTCAATCCTCCATCATCAATCCTCAATCCTCAAGCGTCAATACCCAATCCTCAATCCTCAACCCTCAATCCTCAGTCCTCAAACCTCCACCCCGAATCCTCAATCCTGAATCCTCAATCTTCAGCCATACGTCCGCAACAATCAATTGTCAATCCTCAATCCTCAATAGAATATCCTCAACTCACAGTTTTCAATACTCAATCCCCATTCTTCAATCTTCAAATCTCAATCCACAAACATCAATTCTCATCTCGCAACCCTCAACACTCAGTCCTCAATCTTCAATCCTCAATCCTCAATCCTCAATCTTCAATCCTCAATACTCAATCTTCAATCCTCGATCCTCAATTCTCAATACTCAATGCTCAATACTCAATCATCAATCCCCAATCCCCAATCCTCAATCTTCAATCCTCAATCCTCAATCCTCAATCCTCAGTCCTCAATCTTCAATCCTCAATACTCAATCATCAATCTTCAATCCTCAATACTCAAACTGCAATCCTCAATCCTCAGTCCTCACTCCTGAATCCTCATTCTTCAATCCTCAATACCGAATCCTCAATCTTCAATCCTCAATTCTCAATCCTCAATTCTCAATCCTCAATCCTCAATCCTCAGACTTCAAACACCAATACTCAACCCTCAGTCCTCGTCCTCAATCCACAACCCTCAATCCTCAATCCTCAATCTTCAATCATTAATATTCAATCTTCAATCCTCAATCCTCAATCCTCAATCCTCAACCCTCAATCCCCAATGCTCAATCCTCAATACCCAATCCTCAGCCTTCAATCCTCAATCCTCAATCCTCAATCCTCAATCCTCAATTCTCAGTCCTCAATCCTCAATCTTCAATCCTCAATCCTCAATATTCAATCCTCAATCCTCAGTCCTCAATTCTCAATCCTCAATCCTCAATCCTCAGACCTCAAACATCAATACTCAACCCTCAGTCCTCGTCCTCAATCCTCAATCCTCAATCCTCAATCCTCAATCCTCAATCCTCAATGTTCAATCCGCAGTACCCAATCCTCAATCTTCAAACCTCAATCCTCAATCCTCAATCCTCAATCCTCAATCCTCAATCCTCTATCCTCAATCCTCAGTCCACGAACCACAAACCTGTATCCTCAATCCTGAATCCTCAATCTTCAGACCTCAGTCGTCAACAATCAGTTGGCAATTCTCAATCCTCAATAGAATATCATCAACTCACAGTTTTCAATACTCAATACTCAATCTGCAATCTTCGAATCTCTGTCCACAAACATCAATTCTCATCATTCAACCCTCAACACTCAGTCCCCAATCCTCAATCTTCAATCCTCAATCCTCAATACTCAATATTCAATCCTTAATCCTCAGTCATCAATCTTCAATCCTCAATGCTCAATCCTCAATCCTCAATCCTCAGTCCTCAATCCTCAATCCTCAATCCTCAAACCTCAATCCTCAACAGTCAGTCCTCGTCCTCAAACCTCAACCCTCAATCCTCAATCCTCAGTCTTCAATCATCAATACTCAATCTTCAATCCTCAATCCTCAATCCTCAATCATCAATCCTCAATCCTCAATCCTCAATATTCAACGCACAACCCTCAACCATCAATCCTCAATACTCAACCATCAAGCCTCAAATCTCAATACTCAATAGAATATCCTGAATTCTCATGGTTCAATACTCAATCCACAATATTCAATAATCAAATCTCAATCCTCAAACATCAATTCTCAACACTCAACCCTCAACACTCAGTCCTCTCTCTTCAATCCTCCATCCTCAATCCTCAATCTTCAATCCTCAATCTTCAGCCATATGTCTTCAACAATCAATTGTCAATCCTCAATCATCAATAGAATATCCTCAATTCACAGTTTTCAATACTCAATCCCCATTCTTCAATCTTCAAATCTCAATCCACAAACATCAACTCTCATCACGCATCCCTCAACACTCAGTCCTCAATCTTCAATCCTCAATCCTCAATTCTCAATCTTCAATCCTCAATACTGAACCTTCAATCCTCAATCCTCAATCCTCAGTCCTCAGTCCTCAATCCTCAATCCTCTATCTTCAATCCTCAGTCCCCGATCCTCAATCTTCAACCCTCAATCCTCAATCCTCAATCCTCGATCCTGAGTACCCAATCCACAGTCTTCAATCCCCAATCCTCAATCCTCAATTCTCAATCCTCAATCCTCAATCCTCAGACCTCAAACAGCAATACTCAACCCTCACTCGTCGTCCTCAATCCACAACCATCAATACTGAATCCTCAACCTTCAATCATCAATATTCAATCTTCAGTCCTCAATCCTCAATCCTCAATCCTCAAACCTCAATCCTCAACAGTCAGTCCTCGTCCTCAAACCTCAACCCTCAATCCTCAATCCTCAGTCTTCAATCATCAATACTCAATCTTCAATCCTCAATCCTCAATCCTCAATCATCAATCCTCAATCCTCAATCCTCAATATTCAACGCACAACCCTCAACCATCAATCCTCAATACTCAACCATCAAGCCTCAAATCTCAATACTCAATAGAATATCCTGAATTCTCATGGTTCAATACTCAATCCACAATATTCAATAATCAAATCTCAATCCTCAAACATCAATTCTCAACACTCAACCCTCAACACTCAGTCCTCTCTCTTCAATCCTCCATCCTCAGTCCTCAATCCTCAAGCGTCAATCCTCAATCCTCAATCCTCAACCCTCAATCCTCAGTCCTCAAACCTCCACCCCGAATCCTCAATCCAGAATCCTCAATCTTCAGCCATAAGTCTTCAACAATCAATTGTCAATCCTCAATCATCAATAGAATATCCTCAATTCACAGTTTTCAATACTCAATCCCCATTCTTCAATCTTCAAATCTCAATCCACAAACATCAACTCTCATCACGCATCCCTCAACACTCAGTCCTCAATCTTCAATCCTCAATCCTCAATTCTCAATCTTCAATCCTCAATACTGAACCTTCAATCCTCAATCCTCAATCCTCAGTCCTCAGTCCTCAATCCTCAATCCTCTATCTTCAATCCTCAGTCCCCGATCCTCAATCTTCAACCCTCAATCCTCAATCCTCAATCCTCGATCCTCAGTACCCAATCCACAGTCTTCAATCCCCAATCCTCAATCCTCAATTCTCAATCCTCAATCCTCAATCCTCAGACCTCAAACAGCAATACTCAACCCTCACTCGTCGTCCTCAATCCACAACCATCAATACTGAATCCTCAACCTTCCATCATCAATATTCAATCTTCAGTCCTCAATCCTCAATCCTCAATCCTAAATCCTCAATCCTCAATCCTCAATGTTCAATCCGCAATACCCAATCCTCAATCTTCAAACGTCAATCCTCAATCCTCAATCCTCAATCCTCAATCCTCAATCCTCAATCCTCAATCATCAGCCCACGAACCACAAACCTGTATCCTCACTCCTGAATCCTCAACCTTCAGACCTCAGTCCTCAACAACCAGTTGGCAATTCTCAATCCTCAATAGAATATCATCAATTCACAGTTTTCAATACTCAATACTGAATCTGCAATCTTCGAATCTCTGTCCACAAACATCAATTCTCATCATTCAACCCTCAACACTCAATCCGCAATCCTCAATATTCAATCCTCAATCCACAATCCTCACTCCACAATCCTCAACGCTCAATCCTCAATACTCAATTTTCAATGCTCATTCCTCAATCCTCAATCCTCATTTCTCAATACTCAATCGTCAATCTTCAATCCTCAATACTCAATCTTCAATCCCCAATCCTTAATCCTCGGTCCTCAATCCTCAATCGTCAATCTCCAATCCTGAATACTCAATCTTCAGTCCTCAATCCTCAATCCTCAACCATCAATCCTCAACCCTCATTCTTCAATCCTCAATACCCAATCCTCAATCTTCAATCCTCAATCCTCAATCCTCAATCTTCAATCCTCAGTCCCCAATCCTCAATCTTCAACCCTCAATCCTCAATCCTCAATCCTCGATCCTCAGTCCTCAATCCTCAATCCTCAATCCTCAATCCTCAATCTTCAATCCTCAATACTCAATCTCCAATCCTCAAACCTCAGTCCTCAAACCTCAATTCTGAATCCTCAAATCTCAATTCTGAATCCTCAGTCCTGAACCCTCAATCTTCAGCTCTCAGTCCTCAACAATCAGTTGTCAATTCTCCATCCTCAATAGAATATACTCAAATCACAGTTTTCAATACACAATGCTCAATCTGCAATCTTCAAATCTCTATCCACAAACATCAATTCTCATCACTCAACCCTCAACACTCAGTCCTCAATGTTCAATCCTCAATCCTCAATCCTCAAGCATCAATCCTCAATCCTCAACCCTCAGTCCTCAAACCTTTATCCTGAATCCTCAATCCTGAATCCTCAATCTTCAGCCGTGAGTCCTCAACAATCAGTTGCCAATCTTCAATCCTCAATATAATATCCTCAATTCACAGTTTTCAATAAACAGTACTCAATCTGCAATCTTCAGATCTCTATCCACAAACATCAATTCTCATCACTCAACCCTGAATACTCAGTCCCTAATCCTCAATCTTCAATCCTCAATCCTCTATCCTCAATCCTCAATCCTCAATCTTAATCTTCAATCCTCAATACTCAATCTTCAATCCTCAATCCTCAATCCTCAATCCTCAATCCTCAATCTTCAATCCACAATACTCAATCTTCAATCCTCAATCCTCAATTCTCAATCCTCAATCCTCAATCCTCAATCCTCAATCCTCAACCATCAATCTTCAGTCCTCAATACTCAATCTGCAATCCTCAATCCTCAATCCTCAATCCTCAATCCTCATTCTTCAATCCTCAATGCCCAGTCCTCAATCTTCAATCCTCAATCCTCAATCCTCAATTCTCAATCCTCAATCCTCAATCCTCAGCCTTCAATCCTCAACACTCAATCTCCAATCCTCAAACCTCAGTCCTCAAACCTCAATTCTGAATCCTCAAATCTCAATTCTGAATCCTCAATCCTGAACCCTCAATCTTCAGCCCACTGTCCTCAACAATCAGTTGTCAATCCTCAATCCTCAACAGAATATCCTCAATTCACAGGTTTCAATACCCAATACTCAACCTGAAATCTTCAAATATCTATCCACAAACATCAATTCTCACCACTCAACCCTCAATACTCAGTCCCCAATCCTCAATCTTCAATCCTCAATCCTCAATCCTCAATCCTCAATCCTCAACCTTCAATCCCCAATACTCAATCTTCAATCCTCAATCCTCAATCCTCGGTCCTCAATCCTCAATCGTCGATCTCCAATCCTGAATACTCAATCTTCAATACTCAATCCTCAATCCTCAATCCTCAATCCTCAATCCTCATTCTTCAATCCTCAATAACCAATCCTCAATCTTCAATCCTCAATCCTCAATACTCAATCTTCAATCCTCAGTCCCCAATCCTCAATCTTCAACCCTCAATCCTCAATCCTCAATCCTCGATCCTCAGTCCTCAATCCTCAATCCTCAATCCTCAATCCTCAATCTTCAATCCTCAATCATCAATCCTCAATCCTCAATCCTCAGTCCTCAAACCTTTATCCTGAATCCTCAATCCTGAATCCTCAATCTTCAGCCGTGAGTCCTCAACAATCAGTTGCCAATCCTCAATCCTCAATAGAATATCCTCAATTCACAGTTTTCAATAAACAGTACTCAATCTGCAATCTTCAGATCTCTATCCACAAACATCAATTCTCATCACTCAACCCTGAATACTCAGTCCCTAATCCTCAATCTTCAATCCTCAATCCTCTATCCTCAATCCTCAATCCTCAATCTTAACCTTCAATCCTCAATACTCAATCTTCAATCCTCAATCCTCAATCCTCAATCCTCAATCCTCAATCTTCAATCCGCAATACTCAATCTTCAATCCTCAATCCTCAATTCTCAATCCTCAATCCTCAATCCTGAATCCTCAATCGTCAATCTTCAATCCTCAATACTCAATCTTCAATCCTCAATCCTCAATCCTCAATCCTCAATCCTCAATCCTCATTCTTCAATCACAACCCTCAATCCTCTATCTTCAATCCTCAATCCTCAATCCTCAATCCTCAACCCTCAATCTTCAATCCTCAGTCCTCAAACCTCAATCCTGAATCCCCTATCCTGAATCCTCAATCTTCAGCCCTCAGTCCTCTACAATCAGTTGTCAATCCTCAATCCTCAATAGAGTATCATCAATTCACAGTTTTCATTACTCAATACTCAATCTGCAATCTTCAAATCTCTATACACAAACACCAATTCTCATCACTCAACTCTCAACACTCAGTCCCCAATCCTGAATATTCAATTCTCAATCCTCAATCCACAATCCTCAACGTTCAATCCTCAATACTCAATCTTCAATGCTCATTCCTCAATCCTCAATCCTCAATTCTCAATCCTCAATCGTCAATCTTCAATCGTCTATACTCAATCTTCAATCCTCAATCCTCAATCCTCGGTCCTCAATCCTCGGTCCTCAATCCTCAACCGTCAATCTCCAATCCTGAATACTCAATCTTCAATCCTCAATCATCAATCCTCAGTCCTCAACCTTCAATCCTCAGCACTCAAACTGCAATCCTCAATCCTTAGTAGTCACTCCTCAATCCTCATTCTTCAATCCTCAATACCGAATCCTCAATCTTCAATCCTCAATCCTCAATCCTCAATACCCAATCCTCAGTCTTCAATCCTCAATCCTCAATCCTCAATCCTCAATCCTCAATCGTCAGCCCTCGTACTCAATCCTCAACACTCAATCCTCAATCCTCAATATTCAATCATCAATACTCAATCTTCAATCCTCAATCCTCAATCCTCAATCCTCAATCCTCAATTCTCAGTCCTCAATACTCAATCCTCAATCGTCAATCCTCAATCCCCAATCCTCAATCTTCAATCCTCGTTCCTCAATCCTCAATCCTCAATCCTCAATCTTCAATCCTCAACACTCAATCTTCCATCCTCAACCCTCAATCCTCAATCCTCAATGCTCAATCCTCAATCCTCAATCCTCAACCATCAATCTTCAATCCTCAATACTCAATCTGCAATCCTCAATCCTCAATCCTCAATCCTCAATTCTCAATCCTCAATCCTCAGTCCTCAGACCTCAAACATCAATACTCAACCCTCGGTCCTCGTCCTCAATCCACAACCCTCAATCCTCAATCCCCAGTCCTCTATCCTCAATCCTCAATCCTCAGACTTCAATCATCAATACTCAATCTTCAATCCTCAATCCTCAAACCTCATTCCTCAATCCTCAATCCTCAATCCTCAATCCTCAGTCCTCAATCCACAATCCTCAATCCTCAAACCTCAATCGTCAATCGTCAGCCCTCGTCCTCAATCCTCAACACTCAATCCTCTATCCTCAATATTCAATCATCAATACTCAATCTTCAATCCTCAATCCTCAATCTTCAATCCTCAATCCTCAATTCTCAGTCCTCAATACTCAATCCTCAATCGTCAATCCTCAATCCGCAATCCTCAATCTTCAATCCTCGATCCTCAATCCTCAATCCTCAATCCTCAATCTTCAATCCTCAATACTCAATCTTCAATCCTCAATCCTCAATCCTCAATCCTCAATGCTCAATCCTCAATCCTCAATCCTCAACCATCAATCTTCAGTCCTCAATACTCAATCTGCAATCCCCAATCCTCAATCCTCAATCCTCAATCCTCATTCTTCAATCCTCAATGCCCAGTCCTCAATCTTCAATCATCAATCCTCAATCCTCAATTCTCAATCCTCAATCCTCAATCCTCAGTCTTCAATCCTCAATACTCAATCTCCAATCCTCAAACCTCAGTCCTCAAACCTCAGTTCTGAATCCTCAAATCTCAATTCTGAATCCTCAATCCTGAACCCTCAATCTTCAGCCCACAGTCCTCAACAATCAGTTGTCAATCCTCAATCCTCAACAGAATATCCTCAATTCACAGGTTTCAATACCCAATACTCAACCTGAAATCTTCAAATATCTGTCCACAAACATCAATTCTCATCACTCAACCCTCAACACTCAGTCCCCAATCCTCAATCTTCAATCCTCAATCATCAATCATCAATCCTCAATCCTCAATCCTCAGTCCTCAAACCTTTATCCTGAATCCTCATTCCTGAATCCTCAATCTTCAGCCGTGAGTCCTCAACAATCAGTTGCCAATCCTCAATCCTCAATAGAATATCCTCAATTCACAGTTTTCAATAAACAGTACTCAATCTGCAATCTTCAGATCTCTATCCACAAACATCAATTCTCATCACTCAACCCTGAATACTCAGTCCCTAATCCTCAATCTTCAATCCTCAATCCTCTATCCTCAATCCTTAATCCTCAATCTTAATCTTCAATCCTCAATACTCAATCTTCAATCCTCAATCCTCAATCCTCAATCCTCAATCCTCAATCTTCAATCCACAATACTCAATCTTCAATCCTCAATCCTCAATTCTCAATCCTCAATTCTCAATCCTCAATCCTCAATCGTCAGTCTTCAATCCTCAATACTCAATCTTCAATCCTCAATCCTCAATCCTCAATCCTCAATCTTCAATCCTCAACACTCAATCTTCCATCCTCAACCCTCAATCCTCAATCCTCAATGCTCAATCCTCAATCCTCAATCCTCAACCATCAATCTTCAATCCTCAATACTCAATCTGCAATCCTCAATCCTCAATCCTCAATCCTCAATTCTCAATCCTCAATCCTCAGTCCTCAGACCTCAAACATCAATACTCAACCCTCGGTCCTCGTCCTCAATCCACAACCCTCAATCCTCAATCCCCAGTCCTCTATCCTCAATCCCCAGTCCTCTATCCTCAATCCTTAATCCTCAGACTTCAATCATCAATACTCAATCTTCAATCCTCAATCCTCAAACCTCATTCCTCAATCCTCAATCCTCATTCTTCAATCCTCATTCTTCAATCCCCAACACCCAATCTTCAATCTTCAATCCTCAATCCTCAACTCTCAATCCTCAATCCTCAGTCCTCAGTCCACAAACCTCAATCCTCAACCCTCAGCCCTCATCCTCAATCCTCAATCCTCATACTTCAATCCTCAATCCTCAATCCTCAATTCTCAATCCTCAATCCTCAGTCCTCGGTCCTCAAACCTCTACCCTCAACCCTCAGCCCTCATCCTCAATCCTCAATCCTCAATCCTCAATCCTCAGTCCTCAATCCACAATCCTCAATCCTCAAACCTCAATCGTCAATCGTCAGCCCTCGTCCTCAATCCTCAACACTCAATCCTCAATCCTCAATATTCAATCATCAATACTCAATCTTCAATCCTCAATCCTCAATCTTCAATCCTCAATCCTCAATTCTCAGTCCTCAATACTCAATCCTCAATCGTCAATCCTCAATCCCCAATCCTCAATCTTCAATCCTCGATCCTCAATCCTCAATTCTCAATCCTCAATCTTCAATCCTCAATACTCAATCTTCAATCCTCAATCCTCAATCCTCAATCCTCAATGCTCAATCCTCAATCCTCAATCCTCAACCATCAATCTTCAGTCCTCAATACTCAATCTGCAATCCCCAATCCTCAATCCTCAATCCTCAATCCTCATTCTTCAATCCTCAATGCCCAGTCCTCAATCTTCAATCATCAATCCTCAATCCTCAATTCTCAATCCTCAATCCTCAATCCTCAGTCTTCAATCCTCAATACTCAATCTCCAATCCTCAAACCTCAGTCCTCAAACCTCAGTTCTGAATCCTCAAATCTCAATTCTGAATCCTCAATCCTGAACCCTCAATCTTCAGCCCACAGTCCTCAACAATCAGTTGTCAATCCTCAATCCTCAACAGAAGATCCTCAATTCACAGGTTTCAATACCCAATACTCAACCTGAAATCTTCAAATATCTGTCCACAAACATCAATTCTCATCACTCAACCCTCAACACTCAGTCCCCAATCCTCAATCTTCAATCCTCAATCATCAATCATCAATCCTCAATCCTCAATCCTCAGTCCTCAAACCTTTATCCTGAATCCTCATTCCTGAATCCTCAATCTTCAGCCGTGAGTCCTCAACAATCAGTTGCCAATCCTCAATCCTCAATAGAATATCCTCAATTCACAGTTTTCAATAAACAGTACTCAATCTGCAATCTTCAGATCTCTATCCACAAACATCAATTCTCATCACTCAACCCTGAATACTCAGTCCCTAATCCTCAATCTTCAATCCTCAATCCTCTATCCTCAATCCGCAATCCTCAATCTTAATCTTCAATCCTCAATACTCAATCTTCAATCCTCAATCCTCAATCCTCAATCCTCAATCCTCAATCTTCAATCCTCATTCTTCAATCCTCAATACGCAATCCTCAATCTTCAATCCTCAATCCTCAATCCTCAATCCTCAATCCTCAATCTTCAACTTTCAATCCTCAATACTCAATCTTCAATCCTCAATCCTCAATACTCAATCTTCCATCCTCAATCCTCAATCCTCAATCCTCAATGCTCAATCCACAATCCTCAATCCTCAACCATCAATATTCAATCCTCAATACTCAATCTGCAATCCTCAATCCTCAATTCTCAATCCTGAATCCTCAGTCCTCAATCCACAATCCTCAATCCTCAAACCTCAATCGTCAATCGTCAGCCCTCGTCCTCAATCCTCAACACTCAATCCTCAATCCTCAATATTCAATCATCAATACTCAATCTGCAATCCTCAATCCTCAATCCTCAATCCTCAATCCTCAATCCTCATTCTTCAATCCTCAATGCCCAGTCCTCAATCTTCAGTCCTCAATCCTCAATCCTCAACTCTCAATCCTCAATCCTCAATCATCAATACTCAATCTTCAATCCTCAATCCTCAATTCTCAATCCTGAATCCTCAGTCCTCAATCCACAATCCTCCATCCTCAAACCTCAATCGTCAATCGTCAGCCCTCGTCCTCAATCCGCAACACTCAATCCTCAATCCTCAATATTCAATCATCGATACTCAATCTTCAATCCTCAATCCTCAATTCTAAGTCCTCAATACTCAATCCTCAATCGTCAATCCTCAATACTCAATCTTCAATCCTCAATCCTCAATCCTCAATCCTCAATCCTCAATCTTCAATCCTCATTCTTCAATCCTCAATACCCAATCCTCAATCTTCAATCCTCAATCCTCAATCCTTAATCCTCAATCCTCAATCTTCAACTTTCAATCCTCAATACTCAATCTTCAATCCTCAATCCTCAATACTCAATCTTCCATCCTCAATCCTCAATCCTCAATCCTCAATGCTCAATCCACAATCCTCAATCCTCAACCATCAATATTCAATCCTCAATACTCAATCTGCAATCCTCAATCCTCAATTCTCAATCCTGAATCCTCAGTCCTCAATCCACAATCCTCAATCCTCAAACCTCAATCGTCAATCGTCAGCCCTCGTCCTCAATCCTCAACACTCAATCCTCAATCCTCAATATTCAATCATCAATACTCAATCTGCAATCCTCAATCCTCAATCCTCAATCCTCAATCCTCAATCCTCATTCTTCAATCCTCAATGCCCAGTCCTCAATCTTCAGTCCTCAATCCTCAATCCTCAACTCTCAATCCTCAATCCTCAATCATCAATACTCAATCTTCAATCCTCAATCCTCAATTCTCAATCCTGAATCCTCAGTCCTCAATCCACAATCCTCCATCCTCAAACCTCAATCGTCAATCGTCAGCCCTCGTCCTCAATCCGCAACACTCAATCCTCAATCCTCAATATTCAATCATCAATACTCAATCTTCAATCCTCAATCCTCAATTCTAAGTCCTCAATACTCAATCCTCAATCGTCAATCCTCAATCCCCAATCCTCAATCTTCAATCCTCGATCCTCAATCCTCAATCCTCAATCCACAATCATCAATCCTCAATCCTCATTCCTCAATCCTCAATCCTCATTCTTCAATCCTCAATGCCCAGTCCTCAATCTTCAATCCTCAATCCTCAATCCTCAATTCTCAATCCTCAATCCTCAATCATCAATACTCAATTTTCAATCCTCAATCCTCAATCCTCAATCCTCAATACTGAATCCTCAAACCTCAATACTCTATCCTCAATCCTCAATCCTCATTCTTCAATCCTCAATACGCAAAACTCAATCTTCAATCCTCAATCCTCAATCCTCAATTCTCAATCCTCAATCCTCAATCCTCAGACCTCAAACATCAATACTCAACCCTCGGTCCTCGTCCTCAATCCACAACCCTCAATCCTCAATCCTCAACCCTCAATCCTCAATCATCCCATCTTCAATCATCAATACTCAACCTTCAATCATTAGTCCTCAATCCTCAGTCCTCTAACCTCAATCCTGAATCCTCAATCCTGAATCCTCATTCTTCAGCCCTGAGTCCTCAACAATCAGTTGCCAATCCTCAATCCTCAATCGAATATCCGCAATTCACAGTTTTCAATACACAATACTCACTCTGCAATCTTCAGATCTCTATCCACAAACATCAATTCTCATCACTCAACCCTGAATACTCAGTCCCTAATCCTCAATCTTCAATCCCCAATCCTCAATCCTCAATCCTCAATCCTCAATCTTAATCTTCAATCCTCAATACACAGTCTTCAATCCTCAATCCTCAATCCTCAATCCTCAATCCTCAATCCTCAATCTTCCATCCTCATTCTTCAATCCTCAATACCCAATCCTCAATCTTCAATCCTCAATCCTCAATCCTCAATCCTCAATCCTCAATCCTCAACTTTCAATCCTCAATACTCAATCTTCAATCCTCAATCCTCAATACTCAATCTTCCATCCTCAATCCTCAATCCTCATTTCTCAATGCTCAATCCTCAATCCTCAATCCTCAACCATCAATGTTCAATCCTCAATACTCAATCTGCAATCCTCAATCCTCAATCCTCAATCCTCGATCCTCATTCTTCAATCCTCAATGCCCAGTCCTCAATCTTCAATCCTCAATCCTCAATCCTCAATTCTCAATCCTGAATCCTCAGTCCTCAATCCACAATCCTCAATCCTCAAACCTCAATCGTCAATCGTCAGCCCTCGTCCTCAATCCTCAACACTCAATCCTCAATCCTCAATATTCAATCATCAATACTCAATCTTCAATCCTCAATCCTCAATCTTCAATCCTCAATCCTCAATTCTCAGTCCTCAATACTCAATCCTCAGTCGTCAATCCTCAATCCTCAAACCTCAATCTTCAATCCTCGATCCTCAATCCTCAATCCTCAATCCTCAATCTTCAATCCTCAACACTCAATCTTCCATCCTCAATCCTCAATCCTCAATCCTCAATGCTCAATCCTCAATCCTCAATCCTCAACCATCAACCTTCAATCCTCAATACTCAATCTGCAATCCTCAATCCTCAATCCTCAATCCTCAATACTCATTCTTCAATCCTCAATGCCCAGTCCTCAATCTTCAATCCTCAATCCTCAATCCTCAATTCTCAATCCTCAATCCTCAATCATCAATACTCAATTTTCAATCCTCAATCCTCAATCCTCAATCCTCAATACTGAATCCTCAAACCTCAATACTCTATCCTCAATCCTCAATCCTCATTCTTCAATCCTCAATACCCAAAACTCGATCTTCAATCCTCAAACCTCAATCCTCAATTCTCAATCCTCAATCCTCAATCCTCAGACCTCAAACATTAATTCTCAACCTTCGGTCCTCGTCCTCAATCCACAACCCTCAATCCTCAATCCTCAGTCCTCTATCCTCAATACTCAATCCTCAAACCTCAATCCTCAATCCTCAATCCTCATTCTTCAACCCTCAATACCCAATCCTCAATCTTCAATCCTCAATCCTCAATCCTCAATCTTCAATCCTCAGTCCCCAGTCCTCAATCTTCAACCCTCAATCCTCAATCCTCAATCCTCGATCCTCAGTCCTCAATCCTCAATCCTCAATCCTCAATCCTCAATCTTCAATCCTCAATACTCAATCTCCAATCCTCAAACCTCAGTCCTCAAACCTCAATTCTGAATCCTCAAATCTCAATTCTGAATCCTCAATCCTGAACCCTCAATCTTCAGCTCTCAGTCCTCAACAATCAGTTGTCAATCCTCAATCCTCAATAGAATATACTCAATTCACAGTTTTCAATACACATTACTCAATCTGCAATCTTCAAATCTCTATCCACAAACATCAATTCTCATCACTCAACCCTCAACACTCAGTCCTCAATGTTCAATCCTCAATCCTCAATCATCAATCCTCAATCCTCAATCCTCAATCCTCAATCCTCAGTCCTCAAACCTTTATCCTGAATCCTCAATACTGAATCGTCAATCTTCAGCCCTCAGTCCTCAACAATCAGTTGTCAATCCTCAATCCTCAATGGAATATCATCAATTCACAGTTTTCAATACTCAATACACAATCTGCAATCTTAAAATCTCTATCCACAAACATCAATTCTCATCACTCAACACTCAACACTCCGTCCCCAATCCTCAATCTTCAATCCTCAATCCTCATTCCTCAATCCTCAACCCTCAACTTTCAATCCTCAATACTCAATCTTCAATCCTCAATACTCAATCCTCAAACCTCAATTCTCAATACTCAATCTTCAATCCTAAATCCTCAATTCTCAATCCTCAATACTGAATCCTCAAACCTCAATCCTCAATCCTCAATCTTCAGTCCTCAATCCTCAATCCTCAGTCCTCAATCCACAATCATCAATCCTCAATCCTCATTCCTCAATCCTCAATACTCAATCCTCAATCCTCATTCTTCAATCCTCAATACCCAATCCTCAATCTTCAGCCCTCAGTCCTCAACAATCAGTTGTCAATCCTCAATCCTCAATGGAATATCATCAATTCACAGTTTTCAATACTCAATACTCAATCTGCAATCTTCAAATCTCTATCCACAAACATCAATTCTCATCACTCAACACTCAACACTCCGTCCCCAATCCTCAATCTTCAATCCTCAATCCTCATTCCTCAATCCTCAACCCTCAACTTTCAATCCTCAATACTCAATCTTCAATCCTCAATACTCAATCCTCAATCCTCAATCCTCAGTCCACAATCCACAATCCTCAATCCTCAAACCTCAATCGTCAATCGTCAGCCCTCGTCCTCAATCCTCAACACTCAATCCTCAATCCTCAAAATTCAATCACCAATACTAAATCTTCAATCCTCAATCCTCAATCTTCAATCCTCAATCCTCAATTCTCAGTCCTCAATACTCAATCCTCAATCGTCAAACCTCAATCCCCAATCCTCAATCTTCATTCCTCGATCCTCAATCCTCAACCCTCAATCCTCAATATTCAATCCTCAATACTCAATCTTCAATCCTCAATCCTCAATCCTCAATCCTCAATCCTCAATGCTCAATCCTCAATCCTCAACCCTCAACCATCAATCTTCAATCCTCAATACTCAATCTGCAATCGTCAATCCTCAATCCTCAATCCTCAATCCTCATTCTTCAATACTCAATGCCCAGTCCTCAATCTTCAATCCTCAATCCTCAATCCTCAATTCTCAATCCTCAATCCTCAATCATCAATCCTTAATCCTCAATCCTCAAACCTCAATTCTCAATACTCAATCTTCAATCCTAACTCCTCAATTCTCAATCCTCAATAATGAATCCTCATACCTCAATCCTCAATCCTCAATCTTCAGTCCTCAATCCTCAATCCTCAGTCCTCAATCCACAATCATCAATCCTCAATCCTCATTCCTCAATCCTCAATCCTCATTCCTCAATCCTCATTCTTCAATCCTCAACACCCAATCCTCAAACACCAATCCTCAATCCTCAATCCTCAATTCTCAATCCTCCATCCTCAATCATCAATCTTCAATCCTCGATCCTCAATCCTCAACACCCAATCCTCAATCCTCAATACTCAACCATCAATCCTCAATTCTCAATACTCAATAGAATATCCTGAATTCTCAGGATTCTATACTCAAACCTCGCTCCTCAACCCTCAGCCCTCATTCTCAACCCTCAAACAACAATCCTCAAACCTCAATCCTCAACCGTCAGCCCTCGTCCTCAATCCTCAACCATCAATCCTCAATCCTACTATCTTCAATCATCAATACTCATTCTTCAATCCTCAATCCTCAATCCTCAGTCCTCAAACCACAATCCTGAATCCTCAATCCTGAATCCTCAATCCTCCGCCCTGAGTCCTTAACAATCAGTTGTCAATCCTCAATCCTCAATAGAATATCCTCAATTCACAGTTTTCAACACTCAATACTCAATCTGCAATGTTCAGATCTCTATCCACAAACATCAATTCTCATCACTCAACCCTCAATACTCAGTCCCTAATCCTCAATCTTCAATCCTCAATCCTCAATCCTCAATCCTCAATCCTCAATCCTCAATCTTAATCTTCAATCCTCAATACTCAATCTTCAATCCTCAATCCTCAATCCTCACTCCTCAATCCTCAGTCCTCAACCCTCAATACTCAATCTTCAATCCTCAATCCTCAATCCTCAATCCTCAATCCTCAATCCTCAATCCTCAATCGTCAATCTTCAATCCTCAATACTCAATCTTCAGCCGTCAGTACTCAACAATCAATTGTCAATACTCAATCCTCAATATTCAATCCTCAATCCTCAATCCGCAATCATCAATCCTCAATCTTCAATCCTCAATACTCAATCTTCAATCCTCAATCATCAATCCTCAACCCTCAATCCTCAATCCTCAACCATCAATCTTCAATCCTCAGACCTCAAACAGCAATACTCAATCCTCAATCCTCAATCCTCAATCCTCAATTCTCAATCCTCCATCCTCAATCACCAATCCTCAATCCACAATCCTCAATCCTCAATCCCCAACACCCAATCTTCAATCCTCAATCCTCAATTCTCTATCCTCAATTCTGAATCCTCAAACCTCAATCCTCAATCCTCAATCCTCAATGTTCAATGCGCAATACCCAATCCTGAATCTTCAATCCTCAATCCTCAATCCTCAATCCTCTATCCTCAATCCTCAATCCTCAATCCTCAGTCCTCAAACATCAAACCTGTGTCCTCAATCCTGAATCCTCAATCTTCAGACCTCAGTCCTCAACAATCAGTTGTCAATTCTCAATCCTCAACAGAATATCATCAATTCACAGTTTTCAATACTCAATACTCAAGCTGCAATCTTCGAATCTCTATCCACAAACATCAATTCTCATCATTCAACCCTCAACACTCAGTCCCCAATCCTCAATCTTCAATCCTCCATCCTCAATCCACAATCCTCGATCCTCAACCCCCAATCCTCCATCCTCAATCTTCAATCCTCAATACTCAATCTTCAATAATCAATCCTCAATTCTCAATCCTCAATACTCAATCCTCAATCGTCAATCCTCAATCCCCAATCCTCAATCTTCAATCCTCAATCCTCAATCCTCCATCCTCAATCCTCAATCCTCAATCCTCAATCGTCAATCCTCAATCCTCAATACTCAATCTTCAATCCTCAATCCTCAATCCTCAATCCTCAATCCTCAGTCCTCATTCTTCAATCCTCTATCTTCAATCCTCAATCTTCAATCCTCAATCCTCAACCCTCAATCCTCAATCCTCCCATATTCAATCATCAATACTCAATCTTCAATCCTCAATCCTCAAGCCTCAGTCCTCAAACATCAATCCTGAATCCTCAATCCTGAATCCTCAATCTTCAGCCGTGAGTCCTCAACAATCAGTTGCCAATCCTCAATCCTCAATAGAATATCCTCAATTCACAGTTTTCAATACACAATACTCAATCTGCAATCTTCAGATCTCTATCCACAAACACCAATTCTCATCACTCAACCCTGAATACTCAGTCCCTAATCCTCAATCTTCAATCCTCAATCCTCTATCCTCAATCCTCAATCCTCAATCTTAATCTTCAATCCTCAATACTCAATCTTCAATCCTCAATCCTCAATCCTCAATCCTCAATCCTCAATCTTCAATCCACAATACTCAATCTTCAATCCTCAATCCTCAATACTCAATCTTCAATGCTCATTCCTCAATCCTCAATCCTTCAATTCTCAATCCTCAATCGTCAATCTTCAATCGTCAATACTCAATCTTCGATCCTGAATCCTCAATCCTCAATCCTCAGTCCTCAATCTTCAATCCTGAGTACTCAAACTGCAATCCTCAATCCTTAGTAGTCACTCCTCAATCCTCATTCTTCAATCCTCAATACCGAATCCTCAATCTTCAATCCTCAATCCTCAATCCTCAATTCTCAATCCTCAATCCTCAATCCTCACACTTCAAACACCAATACTCAACCCTCAGTCCTCGTCCTCAATCCACAACCCTCAATCCACAATCCTCATTCCTCAATCTTCAATCATTAATAGTCAATCTTCAATCCTCAATCCTCAATCCTCAATCCTCAACCCTCAATCCTCAATGTTCAATCCTCAATACCCAATCCTCAGTCTTGAATCCTCAATCCTCAATCCTCAATCCTCAATCATCAAAACTCAGTTCTCAATCCTCAATATTCAACGCACAGCCCTCAGCCATCAATCCTCAATTCTCAATACTCAATAGAATATCCTGAAATCTCATGGTTCAATACTCAATCCACAATATTCAATAATCAAATCTGAATCCTCAAACATCAATTCTCAAAACTCAATCATCAACACTCAGTCCTCTCTCATCAATCCTCCATCCTCAATACTCAATCCTCAAGCGTCAATCCTCAATTCTCAATCCTCAATCCTCAATCCTCAGTCCTCAAACCTCCACCACGAATCCTCAATCCTGAATCCTCAATCTTCAGCCATAAGACCTCAACAATCAATTGTCAATCCTCAATCCTCAATAGAGTATCCTCAACTGACAGTTTTCAATACTCAACCCCATTCTTCAATCTTCAAATCTCAATCCACAAACATCAATTCTCATCACGCAACCCTCAACACTCAGTCCTCAATCTTCAATCCTCAATCCTCAATCCCCAATCTTCAATCCTCAATACTCAATCTTCAACACTAAATCCTCAACCGTCAGTCCTCGTCCTCAATCCTCAACCCTCAATCCTCAATCCTCCCATCTTCAATCATCAATACTCAATCTTCAATCATCAATCCTCAATCGTCAGTCCTCAATCCTCAATCCTCAATCTTCAATCCTCATTCTTCAATCCTCAATACCCAATCCTCAATCTTCAATCCTCAATCCTCAATCACCAATCCTCAATCCTCAACTTTCAATCCTCAATACTCAATCTTCAATCCTCAATCCTCAATACTCAATCTTCCATCCTCAATCCTCAATCCTCAATCCTCAATGCTCAATCCTCAATCCTCAATCCTCAACCATCAATCTTCAATCCTCAATCCTAATTCTTCAATCCTCAATGCCCAGTCCTCAATCTTCAATCCTCAATCCTCAATCCTCAATTCTCAGTCCTCAATACTCAATCCTCAATCGTCAATCCTCAATCCCCATTCCTCAATCTTCAATCCTCGATCCTCAATCCTCAATCCTCAATCATCAATCTTCAATCCTCAATACTCAATCTTCAATCCTCAATCCTCAATCCTCAATCCTCAATGCTCAATCCTCAATCCTCAATCCTCAACCATCAATCTTCAGTCCTCAATACTCAATCTGCAATCCTCAATCCTCAATCCTCAATCCTCAATCCTCATTCTTCAATCCTCAATGCCCAGTCCTCAATCTTCAATCCTCAATTCTCAATCTTCAATTCTCAATCCTCAATCCTCAATCCTCAATCTTCAATCCTCAATCTTCAATTCTCAATACTCAATCTTCAATCCTCAATCCTCAATTCTCAATCCTCAATGCTCAATACTCAATCGTCAATCCTCAATCCCAAATCCTCAATCTTCAATCCTCAATCCTCAATCCTCAATCCTCAATCCTAAATCTTCAGTCCTCAATCCTCAATCCTCAGTCCTCAATCCACAATCATCAATCCTCAAACCTCAATCGTCAATCGTCAGCCCTCGTCCTCAATCCTCAACACTCAATCCTCAATCCTCAATATTCAATCATCCCATACTCAATCTTCAATCCTCAATCCTCAATCTTCAATCCTCAATCCTCAATTCTCAGTCCTCAATACTCAATCCTCAATCGTCAATCCTCAATCCCCAATCCTCAATCTCCAATCCTCGATCCTCAATCCTCAATCCTCAATCCTCAATCTTCAATCCTCAATACTCAATCTTCAATCCTCAATCCTCAATCCTCAATCCTCAACGTTCAATCCTCAATCCACAATCCTCAACCATCAATCTTCAGTCCTCAATACTCAATCTGCAATCCTCAATCCTCAATCCTCAATTCTCAATCCTCAATCCTCAATCCTGAATGTTCAATCCTCAATCCTCAATTCTCAGTCCTCAATACTCAATCCTCAATCGTCAAACCTCAATCCCCAATCCTCAATCTTCAATCCTCGATCCTCAATCCTCAACACCCAATCCTCAATCTTCAATCCTCAATACTCAATCTTCAATCCTCAATACTGAACCTTCAGTCCCCAATCCTCAATCCTCAATCCTCAGTCCTCAATACTCAATCCTCAATCCTCAATCCTCAATCCTCATTCTTCAATTCTCAATACCCAATCCTCAATCTTCAATCCTCAACACCCAATCTGCAATCTTCAATCCACAATGTTCAATTCGCAATACCCAATCCTCAATCTTCAATCCTCAACCCTCAATCCTCAATCCTCAATCCTCAATCCTCAATCCTCAATCTTCAATCCTCAATACTCAATCTTCAATCCTCAATCCTCAATCCTCGGTCCTCAACCCTCAATCGTCAATCTCCAATCCTGAATACTGAATCTTCAATCCTCAATCCTCAATCCTCGATCCTCAATCCTCAATCCTCAATCTTCAATCCTCGATACTCAACCTTCAATCCTCAATCCTCAGTCCACAAACTTCAATCCTCAATGCTCAATCCTCAATCCTCAATCCTCAGTCCTCAATCCTCAATCCTCAATCCTCAAACCTCAATCCTCAACCGTCAGTCCTCTCTCATCAATCCTCCATCCTCAATACTCAATCCTCAAGCGTCAATCCTCAATTCTCAATCCTCAAACCTCAATCCTCAGTCCTCAAACCTCCACCACGAACCCTCAATCCTGAATCCTCAATCTTCAGCCATAAGACCTCAACAATCAATTGTCAATCCTCAATCCTCAATAGAGTATCCTCAACTGACAGTTTTCAATACTCAACCCCATTCTTCAATCTTCAAATCTCAATCCACAAACATCAATTCTCATCACGCAACCCTCAACACTCAGTCCTCAATCTTCAATCCTCAATCCTCAATCACCAATCTTCAATCCTCAATACTCAATCTTCAACACTAAATCCTCAATTCTCAATCCTCAATGCTCAATACGCAATCGTCAATCCTCAATCCCCAATCCTCAATCTTCAATCCTCAATCCTCAATTCTCAATCCTCAATCCTCAATCCTCAATCTTCAATCCTCAATACTCAATCTTCAATCCTCAATCCTCAATCCTCAATCCTCAATCCTCAATCCTGAAGTCCTCAGTCCTCAAACCTCAATCCTCAACCGTCAGTCCTCGTCCTCAATCCTCAACCCTCAATCCTCAATCCTCCCATCTTCAATCATCAATACTCAATCTTCAATCATCAATCCTCAATCCTCAGTCCTCAATCCTCAATCCTCAATCTTCAATCCTCATTCTTCAATCCTCAATACCCAATCCTCAATCTTCAATCCTCAATCCTCAATCCCCAATCCTCAATCCTCAACTTTCAATCCTCAATACTCAATCTTCAATCCTCAATCCTCAATACTCAATCTTCCATCCTCAATCCTCAATCCTCAATCCTCAATGCTCAATCCTCAATCCTCAATCCTCAACCATCAATCTTCAATCCTCAATACTCAACCTGCAATCCTCAATCCTCAATCCTCAGTCCTCAATCCTCATTCTTCAATCCTCAATGCCCAGTCCTCAATCTTCAATCCTCAATCCTCAATCCTCAATTCTCAGTCCTCAATACTCAATCCTCAATCGTCAATCCTCAATCCCCAATCCTCAATCTTCAATCCTCGATCCTCAATCCTCAATCCTCAATCATCAATCTTCAATCCTCAATACTCAATCTTCAATCCTCAATCCTCAATCCTCAATCCTCAATGCTCAATCCTCAATCCTCAATCCTCAACCATCAATCTTCAGTCCTCAATACTCAATCTGCAATCCTCAATCCTCAATCCTCAATCCTCAATCCTCATTCTTCAATCCTCAATGCCCAGTCCTCAATCTTCAATCCTCAATCCTCAATCTTCAATTCTCAATCCTCAATCCTCAATCCTCAATCTTCAATCCTCAATCTTCAATTCTCAATACTCAATCTTCAATCCTCAATCCTCAATTCTCAATCCTCAATGCTCAATACTCAATCGTCAATCCTCAATCCCAAATCCTCAATCTTCAATCCTCAATCCTCAATCCTCAATCCTCAATCCTCAATCTTCAGTCCTCAATCCTCAATCCTCAGTCCTCAATCCACAATCATCAATCCTCAAACCTCAATCGTCAATCGTCAGCCCTCGTCCTCAATCCTCAACACTCAATCCTCAATCCTCAATATTCAATCATCCCATACTCAATCTTCAATCCTCAATCCTCAATCTTCAATCCTCAATCATCAATCCTCAGTCCTCAATACTCAATCCTCAATCGTCAATCCTCAATCCCCAATCCTCAATCTCCAATCCTCGATCCTCAATCCTCAATCCTCAATCCTCAATCTTCAATCCTCAATACTCAATCTTCAATCCTCAATCCTCAATCCTCAATCCTCAACGCTCAATCCTCAATCCTCAATCCTCAACCATCAATCTTCAGTCCTCAATACTCAATCTGCAATCCTCAATCCTCAATCCTCAATCCTCAATCCTCATTCTTCAATCCTCAATGCCCAGTCCTCAATCTTCAATCCTCAATCCTCAATCCTCAATTCTCAATCCTCAATCCTCAATCCTCAATCTTCAATCCTCAATCTTCAATCCTCAATACTCAATCTTCAATCCTCAATCCTCAATTCTCAATCCTCAATGCTCAATACTCAATCGTCAATCCTCAATCCCAAGTCCTCAATCTTCAATCCTCAATCCTCAATCCTCAATCCTCAATCCTCAATCTTCAGTCCTCAATCCTCAATCCTCATTCTTCAATCCTCAATACCCAATACTCAATCTTCAATCCTCAATCCTCAATCCTCAATCCCCAATCCTCAATCTCCAATCCTCGATCCTCAATCCTCAATCCTCAATCCTCAATCTTCAATCCTCAATACTCAATCTTCAATCCTCAATCCTCAATCCTCAATCCTCAACGCTCAATCCTCAATCCTCAATCCTCAACCATCAATCTTCAGTCCTCAATACTCAATCTGCAATCCTCAATCCTCAATCCTCAATCCTCAATCCTCATTCTTCAATCCTCAATGCCCAGTCCTCAATCTTCAATCCTCAATCCTCAATCCTCAATTCTCAATCCTCAATCCTCAATCCTCAATCTTCAATCCTCAATCTTCAATCCTCAATACTCAATCTTCAATACTCAATCCTCAATTCTCAATCCTCAATGCTCAATACTCAATCGTCAATCCTCAATCCCAAGTCCTCAATCTTCAATCCTCAATCCTCAATCCTCAATCCTCAATCCTCAATCTTCAGTCCTCAATCCTCAATCCTCATTCTTCAATCCTCAATACCCAATACTCAATCTTCAATCCTCAATCCTCAATCCTCAATTCTCAATCCTCAATCCTCAATCCTCAGACCTCAAACATCAATACTCAACCCTCGGTCCTCGTCCTCAATCCACAACCCTCAATCCTCAATCCTCAGTCCTCAATCCTCAATGCTCAATCATCAATTCTCAATCCTCCATCCTCAATCATCAATCGTCAATCCTCAATTCTCAATCCTCAATCCTCAATACTCAATCTTCAATCCTCAATCCTCGATTCTCAATCCTCAGTAATCAATCCTCAATGCTCAATCCACATTCTTCATTCCGCAATACCCAATCCTCAATCTATAATACTCAATACTCAATCCTCAATTCTCAATGCTCAATCCTCAGCCCTCGGTCCTCAAACATCAATCCTCAACCCTCAGCCCTCATCCTCAATCCTCAATCCTCAATCCTCAATCCACAATCTTCAATCCTCAATACTCAATCTTCAATAATCAATACTCAATTCTCAATCCCCAATACTCAATCCTCAATCGTCAATACTTAATCTCCAATCCTCAATCTTCAATCCTCAATCCTCAATCCTCAATCCTCAATCCCCAATACTCAATCTTCAATCCTCAATCCTCAATTCTCAATCCTCAATTCTGAATCCTCAAACCTCAATCCTCAATCCTCAATCCTCAATGTTCAATGCGCAATACCCAATCCTCAATCTTCAATCCTCAATCCTCAATCCTCAATCCTCAATCCTCTATCCTCAGTCCTCAATCCTCAATCCTCAGTCCTCAAACATCAAACCTGTGTCCTCAATCCTGAATCCTCAATCTTCAGACCTCAGTCCTCAACAATCAGTTGTCAATTCTCAATCCTCAATAGAATATCATCAACTCACAGTTTTCAATACTCAATACTGAATCTGCAATCTTCGAATCTCTATCCACAAACATCAATTCTCATCATTCAACCCTCGACACTCAGTCCCCAATCCTCAATCTTCAATCCTCCATCCTCAATCCACAATCCTCGATCCTCAACCCCAATCCTCAATCCTTAATCTTCAATCCTCAATACTCAATCTTCAATAATCAATCCTCAATCCTCAATCCTCAATACTCAATCCTCAATCGTCAATTCTCAATCCCCAATCCTCAATCTTCAATCCTCAATCCTCAATCCTCCATCCTCAATCCTCAATCCTCAATCCTCAATCGTCAACCCTCAATCCTCAATACTCAATCTTCAATCCTCAATCCTCAATCCTCAATCCTCAATCCTCAGTCCTCATTCTTCAATCCTCAATCTTCAATCCTCAATCTTCAATCCTCAATCCTCAGCCCTCATTCTCAATGCTCAATCCACAATCCTCAAACCTCAATCCTCAACCGTCAGTCCTCGTCCTCAACACTCAACCCTCAATCCTCAATCCTCCCATCTTCAATCATCAATACTCAATCTTCAATCCTCAATCCTCAATCCTCAGTTCTCATACCTCAATCCTGAATCCTCAATCCTGAATCCTCAATCTTCAGCCGTGAGTCCTCAACAATCAGTTGCCAATCCTCAATCCTCAATAGAATATCCTCAATTCACAGTTTTCAATACACAATACTCAATCTGCAATCTTCAGATCTCTATCCACAAACACCAATTCTCATCACTCAACCCTGAATACTCAGTCCCTAATTCTCAATCTTCAATCCTCAATCCTCTATCCTCAATCCTCAATCCTCAATCTTAATCTTCAATCCTCAATACTCAATCTTCAATCCTCAATCCTCAATCCTCAATCCTCAATCCTCAATCTTCAATCCACAATACTCAATCTTCAATCCCTAATCCTCAATTCTCAATCCTCAATCCTCAATCCTCAATCCTCAATCGTCAATCTTCAATCCTCAATACTCAATCTTCAATCCTCAATCCTCAATCCTCATTCTTCAATCCTCAACACCCAGTCCTCAATCTTCAAACCTCAATCCTCAGTCCTCAGTCCACAAACCTCAATCCTCAACCCTCAGCCCTCATCCTCAATCCTCAATCCTCAAACTTCAATCCTCAATCCTCAATCCTCAATTCTCAATCCTCAATCCTCAGTCCTCAGTCCTCAAACCTCTACCCTCAACCCTTAGCCCTCATCCTCAATCCTAAATCCTCAATCCTCAATCCTCAATCCTCAATCTTCAATCCTCAATACTCAATCTGCAATCCTCAATCCTCAGTCCTCAGACTTCAAACACCAATACTCAACCCTCAGTCCTCGTCCTCAATCCACAACCCTCAATCCTCAATCCTCAATCATCAATCATTAATATTCAGTCTTCAATCCTTAATCCTCAAACCTCAATCCTCAATCCTCAATCCTCAGTCCTCAATCCTCAATCCTCAATCCTCAATCCTCAGTTCTCAGTCCTCAATCCTCAAACCTCAATCCTCAATCCTCAATTCTCAATCCTCAATCCTCAATCATCAATACTCAATTTTCAATCCTCAATCCTCAATCCTCAATCCTCAATACTGAATCCTCAAACCTCAATACTCTATTCTCAATCCTCAATCCTCATTCTTCAATCCTCAATACCCAAAACTCAATCTTCAATCCTCAATCCTCAATCCTCAATTCTCAATCCTCAATCCTCAATCCTCAGACCTCAAACATCAATACTCAACCCTCGGTCCTCGTCCTCAATCCACAACCCTCAATCCTCAATCCTCAACCCTCAATCCTCAACTTTCAATCCTCAATACTCAATCTTCAATCCTCAATCCTCAATACTCAATCTTCCATCCTCAATCCTCAATCCTCATTTCTCAATGCTCAATCCTCAATCCTCAATCCTCAACCATCAATGCTCAATCCTCAATACTCAATCTGCAATCCTCAATCCTCAATCCTCAATCCTCAATCCTCATTCTTCAATCCTCAATGCCCAGTCCTCAATCTTCAATCCTCAATCCTCAATCCTCAATTCTCAATCCTGAATCCTCAGTCCTCAATCCACAATCCTCAATCCTCAAACCTCAATCGTCAATCGTCAGCCCTCGTCCTCAATCCTCAACACTCAATCCTCAATCCTCAATATTCAATCATCAATACTCAATCTTCAATCCTCAATCCTCAATCCTCAATCCTCAATCCTCAATTCTCAGTCCTCAATCCTCAACTCTCAATCCTCAATCCTCGATCATCAATACTCAATCTTCAATCCTCAATCCTCAATCCTCAATCCTCAATACTGAATCCTCAAACCTCAATACTCTATCCTCAATCCTCAATCCTCATTCTTGAATCCTCAATACCCAAAACTCAATCTTCAATCCTCAATCCTCAATCCTCAATTCTCAATCCTCAATCCTCAATCCTCAGACCTCAAACATCAATACTCAACCCTCGGTCCCCGTCCTCAATCCACAACCCTCAATCCTCAGTCCTCAGTCCTCTATCCTGAATCCTCAATCCTCAAACCTCAATCCTCAACCGTCAGTCCCCGTCGTCAATCCTCAAACATGAATCCTCAATCCTCAGACTTCAATCATCAATACTGTATCTTCAATCCTCAATCCTCAAACCTCATTCCTCAATCCTCAATCCTCATTCTTCAATCATCAATACTGTATCTTCAATCCTCAATCCTCAAACCTCATTCCTCAATCCTCAATCCTCATTCTTCAATCCTCATTCTTCAATCCCCAACACCCAATCTTCAATCTTCAATCCTCAATCCTCAACTCTCAATCCTCAATCCTCAGTCCTCAGTCCACAAACCTCAATCCTCAACCCTCAGCCCTCATCCTCATTCCTCAATCCTCATACATCAATCCTCAATCCTCAATCCTCAATTCTCAATCCTCAATCCTCAGTCCTCAGTCCTCAAACCTCTACCCTCAACCCTCAGCCCTCATCCTCAATCCTCAATCCTCAATCCTCAATCCTCAGTCCTCAATCCACAATCCTCAATCCTCAAACCTCAATCCTCAATACTCAACACTCAATCCTCAATCCTCAATATTCAATCATCAATACTCAATCTTCAATCCTCAATCCTCAATTCTCAGTCCTCAATACTCAATCCTCAATCGTCAATCCTCAATCCCCAATCCTCAATATTCAATCCTCGATCCTCAATCCTCAATCCTCAATCCTCAATCTTCAATCCTCAATACTCAATCTTCCATCCTCAATCCTCAATCCTCAATCCTCAATGCTCAATCCTCAATCCTCCATCCTCAACCATCAACCTTCAATCCTCAATACTCAATCTGCAATCCTCAATCTTCAATCCTCAATCCTCAATACTCATTCTTCAATCCTCAATGCCCAGTCCTCAATCTTCAATCCTCAATCCTCAATCCTCAATTCTCAATCCTCAATCCTCAATCATCAATACTCAATTTTCAATCCTCCATCCTCAATCCTCAATCCTCAATACTGAATCCTCAAACCTCAATACTCTATCCTCAATCCTCAATCCTCATTCTTCAATCCTCAATACCCAAAACTCGATCTTCAATCATCAAACCTCAATCCTCAATTCTCAATCCTCAATCCTCAATCCTCAGACCTCAAACATCAATACTCAACCTTCGGTCCTCGTCCTCAATCCACAACCCTCAATCCTCAATCCTCAGTCCTCTATCCTCAATCCTCAATCCTCAAACCTCAATCCTCAATCCTCAATCCTCATTCTTCAACCCTCAATACCCAATCCTCAATCTTCAATCCTCAATCCTCAATCCTCAATCTTCAATCCTCAGTCCCCAGTCCTCAATCTTCAACCCTCAATTCTCAATCCTCAATCCTCGATCCTCAGTCCTCAATCCTCAATCCTCAATCCTCAATCCTCAATCTTCAATCCTCAATACTCAATCTCCAATCCTCAAACCTCAGTCCTCAAACCTCAATTCTGAATCCTCAAATCTCAATTCTGAATCCTCAATCCTGAACCCTCAATCTTCAGCTCTCAGTCCTCAACAATCAGTTGTCAATCCTCAATCCTCAATAGAATATACTCAATTCACAGTTTTCAATACACAATACTCAATCTGCAATCTTCAAATCTCTATCCACAAACATCAATTCTCATCACTCAACCCTCAACACTCAGTCCTCAATGTTCAATCCTCAATCCTCAATCATCAATCCTCAATCCTCAATCCTCAATCCTCAATCCTCAGTCCTCAAACCTTTATCCTGAATCCTCAATCCTGAATCCTCAATCTTCAGCCCTCAGTCCTCAACAATCAGTTGTCAATCCTCAATCCTCAATGGAATATCATCAATTCACAGTTTTCAATACTCAATACACAATCTGCAATCTTCAAATCTCTATCCACAAACATCAATTCTCATCACTCAACACTCAACACTCCGTCCCCAATCCTCAATCTTCAATCCTCAATCCTCATTCGTCAATCCTCAACCCTCAACTTTCAATCCTCAATACTCAATCTTCAATCCTCAATACTCAATCCTCAATCCTCAATCCTCAGTCCACAATCCACAATCCTCAATCCTCAAACCTCAATCGTCAATCGTCAGCCCTCGTCCTCAATCCTCAACACTCAATCCTCAATCCTCAAAATTCAATCACCAATACTAAATCTTCAATCCTCAATCCTCAATCTTCAATCCTCAATCCTCAATTCTCAGTCCTCAATACTCAATCCTCAATCGTCAAACCTCAATCCCCAATCCTCAATCTTCAATCCTCGATCCTCAATCCTCATCCCTCAATCCTCAATCTTCAATCCTCAATACTCAATCTTCAATCCTCAATCCTCAATCCTCAATCCTCAATCCTCAATGCTCAATCCTCAATCCTCAATCCTCAACCATCAATCTTCAATCCTCAATACTCAATCTGCAATCGTCAATCCTCAATCCTCAATCCTCAATCCTCATTCTTCAATACTCAATGCCCAGTCCTCAATCTTCAATCCTCAATCCTCAATCCTCAATTCTCTATCCTCAATCCTCAATCATCAATCCTTAATCCTCAATCCTCAAACCTCAATTCTCAATACTCAATCTTCAATCCTAAATCCTCAATTCTCAATCCTCAATACTGAATCCTCAAACCTCAATCCTCAATCCTCAATCTTCAGTCCTCAATCCTCAATCCTCAGTCCTCAATCCACAATCATCAATCCTCAATCCTCATTCCTCAATCCTCAATACTCAATCCTCAATCCTCATTCTTCAATCCTCAATACCCAATCCTCAATCTTCAGCCCTCAGTCCTCAACAATCAGTTGTCAATCCTCAATCCTCAATGGAATATCATCAATTCACAGTTTTCAATACTCAATACTCAATCTGCAATCTTCAAATCTCTATCCACAAACATCAATTCTCATCACTCAACACTCAACACTCCGTCCCCAATCCTCAATCTTCAATCCTCAATCCTCATTCCTCAATCCTCAACCCTCAACTTTCAATCCTCAATACTCAATCTTCAATCCTCAATACTCAATCCTCAATCCTCAATCCTCAGTCCACAATCCACAATCCTCAATCCTCAAACCTCAATCGTCAATCGTCAGCCCTCGTCCTCAATCCTCAACACTCAATCCTCAATCCTCAAAATTCAATCACCAATACTAAATCTTCAATCCTCAATCCTCAATCTTCAATCCTCAATCCTCAATTCTCAGTCCTCAATACTCAATCCTCAATCGTCAAACCTCAATCCCCAATCCTCAATCTTCAATCCTCGATCCTCAATCCTCAACCCTCAATCCTCAATATTCAATCCTCAATACTCAATCTTCAATCCTCAATCCTCAATCCTCAATCCTCAATCCTCAATGCTCAATCCTCAATCCTCAATCCTCAACCATCAATCTTCAATCCTCAATACTCAATCTGCAATCGTCAATCCTCAATTCTCAATCCTCAATCCTCATTCTTCAATACTCAATGCCCAGTCCTCAATCTTCAATCCTCAATCCTCAATCCTCAATTCTCAATCCTCAATCCTCAATCATCAATCCTTAATCCTCAATCCTCAAACCTCAATTCTCAATACTCAATCTTCAATCCTAAATCCTCAATTCTCAATCCTCAATAATGAATCCTCAAACCTCAATCCTCAATCCTCAATCTTCAGTCCTCAATCCTCAATCCTCA
Organism: Calliopsis andreniformis; assembly: GCF_051401765.1. Lineage (NCBI taxonomy): Eukaryota > Metazoa > Arthropoda > Insecta > Hymenoptera > Andrenidae > Calliopsis > Calliopsis andreniformis. The sequence continues at coordinate 1,178,775 of NW_027480504.1, forward strand.
GTCCTCAATCCACAATCATCAATCCTCAATCCTCATTCCTCAATCCTCAATCCTCATTCCTCAATCCTCATTCTTCAATCCTCAACACCCAATCCTCAAACTTCAATCCTCAATCCTCAATTCTCAATTCTCAATCCTCCATCATCAATCATCAATCTTCAATCCTCGATCCTCAATCCTCAACACCCAATCCTCAATCTTCAATCCTCAATACTCAATCTTCAATCCTCAATCCTCAATCCTCAATCCTCAATCTTCAATCCTCAATACTCAATATTCAATCCTCAATCCTCAATCCTCAATCCTCAATCCTCAATCCTCAATCCTCAATCTTCAATCCTCAATACTCAGTTTTCAATCCTCAATCCTCAACCCTCACTCCTCAATTCTCAATCCTCAATCCTCAATCCTCAGACCTCAAACAGCAATACGCAACCCTCAGTCCTCGTCCTCAATCCACAACCATCAATACTCAATCCTCAATCTTCAATCATCAATATTCAATCTTCAGTCCTCAATCCTCAATCCTCAATCCTCAATCCTCAATCCTCAATCCTCAATCTTCAACCCTCAGTCCCAAATCCTCAATCTTCAATCATCAATACTCAATCTTCAATCCTCAATCCTCAATCCTCAGTCCTCAAACCTCAATCCTGAATCCTCAATCCTGAATCCTCAATCTTCAGCCCTGAGTCCTCAACAATCAGTAGTAAATCCTCAATCCTCAGTAGAATATCCTCAATTCACAGTTTTCAACACTCAATACTCGATCTGCAATCTTCAAACTACTATGCACAAACATCAATTCTCATCACTCGAACCTCAACACTCAGTCCTCAATGTCCAATCCTCAATCCTCACATCTCAATCTTCAATCCTCAATACTGTACCTTCAATCCTCAATCCTCAATCCTCAATCCTCAATCCTCAATACTCAGTCTTCAATCCTCAATCCTCAACCCTCACTCCTCAATTCTCAATCCTCAATCCTCAATCCTCAGACCTCAAACAGCAATACTCAACCCTCAGTCCTCGTCCTCAATCCACAACCATCAATACTCAATCCTCAATCTTCAATCATCAATATTCAATCTTCAGTCCTCAATCCTCAATCCTCAATCCTCAATTCTCAATCCTCAATCCTCAATCTTCAACCCTCAGTCCCAAATCCTCAATCTTCAATCATCAATACTCAATCTTCAATCCTCAACCCTCAATCCTCAGTCCTCAAACCTCAATCATGAATCCTCATTCCTGAATCCTCAATCTTCAGCCCTGAGTCCTCAACAATCAGTAGTCAATCCTCAATCCTCAGTAGAATATCCTCAATTCACAGTTTTCAACACTCAATACTCGATCTGCAATCTTCAAACTACTATGCACAAACATCAATTCTCATCACTCAAACCTCAACACTCAGTCCTCAATGTCCAATCCTCAATCCTCACATCTCAATCTTCAATCCTCAATACTGTACCTTCAATCCTCAATCCTCAATCCTCAATCCTCAATCCTCAATACTCAATCCTCAGTCCTCAATCCTCAATCCTCAATCTTCAATCCTCAATACTCAATCTTCAATCCTCAATCCTCAATCCTCAATCCTCAATCATCAATCCTCAATCATCAATCCTCAATCTTCAATACTCAATCCTCAACCCTCAATCCTCAATCCTCAATACTCAACCATCAATCCTCAATTCTCAATACTCAATAGAATATCCTGAATTCTCAGGATTCTATACTCAAACCTCGCTCCTCAACCCTCAGCCCTCATTCTCAACCCTCAAACCACAATCCTCAAACCTCAATCCTCAACCGTCAGCCCTCGTCCTCAATCCTCAACCATCAATCCTCAATCCTACTATCTTCAATCATCAATACTCATTCTTCAATCCTCAATCCTCAATCCTCAGTCCTCAAACCACAATCCTGAATCCTCAATCCTGAATCCTCAATCCTCAGCCCTGAGTCCTTAACAATCAGTTGTCAATCCTCAATCCTCAATAGAATATCCTCAATTCACAGTTTTCAACACTCAATACTCAATCTGCAATCTTCAGATCTCTATCCACAAACATCAATTCTCAACACTCAACCCTCAATACTCAGTCCCTAATCCTCAATCTTCAATCCTCAATCCTCAATCCTCAATCCTCAATCCTCAATCTTAGTCTTCAATCCTCAATACTCAATCTTCAATCCTCAATCCTCAATCCTCACTCCTCAATCCTCAGTCCTCAACCCTCAATACTCAATCTTCAATCCTCAATCCTCAATCCTCAATCCTCAATCCTCAATCCTCAATCCTCAATCGTTAATCTTCAATCCTCAATACTCAATCTTCAATCCTCAATCCTCAATCCTAAATCCTCAGTCCTCAATCCTCAATCTTCAATCCTCAATCTTCAATCCTCAATCCTCAATCCTCAATCCTCAATCCTCAATCCTCAATCCACAATCCTCGATCCTCAATCCTCAATCCTCAATCCTCAACCTTGAATCCTCAATACTCAATCTTCAATAATCAATCCTCAATTCTCAACCCTCAATACTCAATCCTCAATCGTCAATCCTCAATCCCCAATCATCAATCTTCAATCCTCAATCCTCAATCCTCAATCCACAATCCTCAACCCTCAATCCTCAATCGTCAATCTTCAATCCTCAATACTCAATCTTCTATCCTCAATCCTCAATCCTCAATCCTCAATCCTCAGTCCTCATTCTTCAATCCTCAATCTTCAATCCTCAGTCTTCAATCCTCAATCCTCAGCCCTCATTCTCAATCATCATTCCACAATCCTCAAACCTCAATCCTCAACCGTCAGACCTCGTCCTCAATCCTCAACTCTCAATCCTCAATTCTCCGATCTTCAATCATCAATACTCAATCTTCAATCCTCAATCCTCAATCCTCAGTCCTCAAACCTCAATCCTGAATCCTCAATCCTGAATCCTCAATCTTTAGCCCTGAGTCCTCAACAATCTGTTGCAAATCCTCAATCCTCAATCGAATATCCTCAATTCACAGTTTTCAATACACAATACTCAATCTGCAATCTTCAGATCTCTATCCACAAACATCAATTCTCATCACTCAACCCTGAATACTCAGTCCCTAATCCTCAATCTTCAATCCTCAATCCTCAATCCTCAATCCTCAATCCTCAATCTTAATCTTCAATCCTCAATATTCAATCTTCAATCCTCAATCCTCAATCCTCAATCCTCAATCCTCAATATTCAATCCTCAATACTCAATCGTCAATCCTCAATCCCCAATCCTCAATCTTCAATCCTCAATCCTCAATCCTCAATCCTCAACCCTCAATCCTCAGTCCTCAAACCTCAATCCTGAATCCTCAATCCTGAATCCTCAATCTTCAGCCCTGAGTCCTCAACAATCAGTAGTCAATCCTCAATCCTCAGTAGAATATCCTCAATTCACAGTTTTCAACACTCAATACTCGATCTGCAATCTTCAAACTACTATGCACAAACATCAATTCTCATCACTCAAACCTCAACACTCAGTCCTCAATGTCCAATCCTCAATCCTCACTTCTCAATCTTCAATCCTCAATACTGTACCTTCAATCCTCAATCCTCAATCCTCAATCCTCAATCCTCAATACTCAATCCTCAATCCTCAATCCTCAATCCTCAATCTTCAATCCTCAATACTCAATCTTCAATCCTCAATCCTCATTCTTCAATCCTCAATGCCCAGTCCTCAATCTTCAATCCTCAATCCTCAATCCTCAATTCTCAATCCTCAATCCTCAATCCTCAATATTCAATCCTCAATCCTCAATTCTCAGTCCTCAATACTCAATCCTCAATCGTCAAACCTCAATCCCCAATCCTCAATCTTCAATCCTCGATCCTCAATCCTCAACACCCAATCCTCAATCTTCAATCCTCAATACTCAATCTTCAATCCTCAATCCTCAATCCTCAATCCTCAATCCTCAATGCTCAATCCTCTATCCTCAACCATCAATGTTCAATCCTCAATACTCAATCTGCAATCGTCAATCCTCAATCCTCAATTCTCAATCCTCATTCTTCAATCCCTAATGCCCAGTCATCAATCTTCAATCCTCAATCCTCAATCCTCAATTCTCAATCCTCAATCCTCAATCATCAATCCTCAATCCTCAACCTTCAATCCTCAATCCTGAGTCCACAAACCTCGATTCTGAATCCTCAATCCTGAGTCCTCAATCTTCAGCCCTCAGTCCTCAACAATCAGTAGCCAATCCTCAATCCTCAGTAGAATATCCTCAATTCACAGTTTTCAACACTCAATACTCGATCAGCAATCTTCAAACCACTATCCACAAACATCAATTCTCATCACTCAACCCTCAGCACTCAGTCCTCAATGTTCAATCCTCAATCCTCAATTCTCAATCTTCAATCCTCAATACTGAACCTTCAATCCCCAATCCTCAATCCTCAATCCTCAGTCCTCAATACTCAATCCACAATCCTCAATCCTCAATCCTCATTCTTCAATTCTCAATACCCAATCCTCAATCTTCAATCCTCAACACCCAATCTGCAATCTTCAATCCTCAATGTTCAATTCGCAATACCCAATCCTCAATCTTCAATCCTCAACCCTCAATCCTCAATCCTCAATCCTCAATCCACAATCCTCAATCTTCAATCCTCAATACTCAATCTTCAATCCTCAATCCTCAATCCTCGGTCCTCAACCCTCAATCGTCAATCTCCAATCCTGAATACTGAATCTTCAATCCTCAATCCTCAATCCTCGATCCTCAATCCTCAATCCTCAATCTTCAATCCTCGATACTCAACCTTCAATCCTCAATCCTCAGTCCACAAACTTCAATCCTCAATGCTCAATCCTCAATCCTCAATCCTCAGTCCTCAATCCTCAATCCTCAATCCTCAAACCTCAATCCTCAACCGTCAGTCCTCGTCCTCAAACCTCAACCCCCAATCCTCAATGCTCAATCTTCAATCATCAATACTCAATATTCAATCCTCAATACTCCATCTTCAATCCTCAATCCTCAATTCTCAACCCTCAATGCTCAATACTCAATCCTCAATCCTCATTCTTCAATTCTCAACACCCAATCCTCAATCTTCAATACTCAATCCCCAATCCTCACTCTGCAATCCTCAATCCTCAATCCTCAATCCTCAATCCTCAATCTTCAATCCTCAATACTCAATCTTCAATCCTCAATCTTCAATCCTCAATCCTCAATCCTCAATCCTCAATCCTGATCCTTCAATCCTCAATACTCAAACTGCAATCCTCAAACCTCAGTCCTCACTCCTCAATCCTCATTCTTCAATCCTCTATACCGAATCCTCAATCTTCAATCCTCAATCCTCAGTCCTCAATTCTCAATCCTCAATCCTCAATCCTCAGACTTCAAACACCAATACTCAACCCTCAGTCCTCGTCCTCAATCCACAACCCTCAATCCTCAATCCTCAATCTTCAATCATTAATATTCAGTCTTCAATTCTCAATCCACAAACCTCAATCCTCAATCCTCAACACTCAGTCCTCAATCCTCAATCTTCAATCCTCAATACTCAATCTTCAATCCTCAATCTTCAATCCTCAGTCCCAAATCCTCAATCTTCAATACTCAATCCTCAATCCTCAATCTTCAATCCTCAATCCTCAGTCCACACACCTCAATTCTGAATCCTCAATCCTGAGTCCTCAATCTTCAGCCCTCAGTCCTCAACAATCAGTAGTCTATCCTCAATCCTCAGTAGAATATCCTCAATTCACAGTTTTCAACACTCGATACTCGATCTGCAATCTTCAAACCACTATCCACAAACATCAATTCTCATCACTCAACCCTCAGCACTCAGTCCTCAATGTTCAATCCTCAATCCTCAATTCTCAATCTTCAATTCTCAATCTTCAATCCTCAATCCTCAATCCTCAATCCTCAATCCTGATCCTTCAATCCTCAATACTCAAACTGCAATCCTCAAACCTCAGTCCTCACTCCTCAATCCTCATTCTTCAATCCTCTATACCGAATCCTCAATCTTCAATCCTCAATCCTCAGTCCTCAATTCTCAATCCTCAATCCTCAATCCTCAGACTTCAAACACCAATACTCAACCCTCAGTCCTCGTCCTCAATCCACAACCCTCAATCCTCAATCCTCAATCTTCAATCATTAATATTCAGTCTTCAATTCTCAATCCACAAACCTCAACCCTCAATCCTCAACACTCAGTCCTCAATCCTCAATCTTCAATCCTCAATACTCAATCTTCAATCCTCAATCTTCAATCCTCAGTCCCAAATCCTCAATCTTCAATACTCAATCCTCAATCCTCAATCTTCAATCCTCAATCCTCAGTCCACACACCTCAATTCTGAATCCTCAATCCTGAGTCCTCAATCTTCAGCCCTCAGTCCTCAACAATCAGTAGTCTATCCTCAATCCTCAGTAGAATATCCTCAATTCACAGTTTTCAACACTCGATACTCGATCTGCAATCTTCAAACCACTATCCACAAACATCAATTCTCATCACTCAACCCTCAGCACTCAGTCCTCAATGTTCAATCCTCAATCCTCAATTCTCAATCTTCAATTCTCAATACTGAACCTTCAATCCCCAATCCTCAATCCTCAATCCTCAATCCTCAATACTCAATCCTCAATCCTCAATCCTCAATCCACAATCCTCAATCCTCATTCTTCAATTCTCAACACCCAATCCTCAATCATCAATCCTCAATCCTCAATCCTCAATTCTCAGTCCTCAATCCTCAATCCTCAATCCTCAATCCTCAATCCTCAATCCTCAATACTCAATCTTCAATACTCAATCCTCAATTCTCAATCCTCAATGCTCAATACTCAATCGTCAATCCTCAATCCCCAATCCTCAATCTTCAATCCTCAAACCTCAATCCTCAATCCTCAATCCTTGATCCTCAATCTTCAATCCTCAATACTCAATCTTCAATCCTCAATCCTCAATCCTCAATCCTCAATCCTCAATCCTCAATCTTCAATCCTCAATACTCAATCTTCTATCCTCAATCCTCAATCCTCAATCCTCAATCCACATTCTTCAATCCTCAACACCCAATCCTCAATCTTCAATCCTCAACCCTCAGTCCTCAATTCTCAATCCTCAATCCTCAATCCTCAGACCTCAAACAACAATACTCAACCCTCAGTCCCCGTCCTCAATCCACAACCCTCAATCCTCGATCCTCAATCTTCAATCATCAATATTCAATCTTCAATCCTCAATCCTCAATCCTCAATACTCAATCCACAATCCTCAATGTTCAATCGTCAATACCCAAACCTCAATCTTCAATCCTCAATCTTCAATCCTCAATCCTCAATCCTAAATCCTCAATCCTCAATCCTCAATCCTCAATTCTCAATCCTCAGTCCTCAAACCGCAATCCTGAATCCTCGATCCTGGATCCTCAATCTTCAGCCCTCAGTCCTCTACAGTCAGTTGTCAATCCTCAATCCTCAAAGAATATCATCAATTCACAGTTTTCATTACCCAATACTCAATCTGCAATCTTCAAATCTCTATCCACAAACATCAATTATCATCACTCAACCCTCAACACTCAGTCTCCAATCCTCAATATTCAATCCTCAACCCACAATCCTCAATCCACAATCCTCAACGCTCAATCCTCAATACTCAACCTTCAATGCTCATTCCTCAATCCTCAATCCTCATTTCTTAATACTCAATCGACAATCTTCTATCCTCAATAATCAATCTTCAATCCCCAATCCTTAATCCTCGGTCCTCAATCATCAATCGTCAATCTCCAATCCTGAATACTCAATCTTCAGTCCTCAATCCTCAATCCTCAATCCTCAATCCTCAACCCTCATCCTTCAATCCTCAATACCCAATCCTCAATCTTCAATAGTCAATCCTCAATCCTCAATTCTCAATCCTCAATCCTCAGTCCTCAGTCCTCAAACCTCAATCCTCAACCCTCAGCCGTCATCCTCAATCCTCAATCCTCAATCCTCAATCCTCAGTCTTCAATCCTCAATACTCAATCTTCAATCCTCAATCCTCAGTCCTCAATCCACAATCCTCAATCTTGAGTCCTCAATACTCAATCTTCAATAATCAATCCTCAATTCTCAATCCTCAATACTCAATCCTCAATCGTCAACCCTCAATCCCCAATCATCAATCCTCAATCCTCAATCTTCAATCCTCAATCCTAAATACTCAACCCTCAATCCTCAATCGTCAATCTTCAATCCTCAATACTCAATCTTCTATCCTCAATCCTCAATCCTCAATCCTCAATCCTCAGTCCTCATTCTTCAATCCTCAATCTTCAATCCTCAATCTTCAATCCTCAATCCTCAGCCCTCATTCTCAATCCTCAATCCACAATCCTCAAACCTCAATCCTCAACCGTCAGACCTAGTCCTCAATCCTCAACTCTCAATCCTCAATCCTCCCATCTTCAATCATCAATACTCAATCTTCAATCCTCAATCCTCAATCCTCAGTCCTCAAACCTCAATCCTGAATCCTCAATCCTGAATCCTCAGTCTTTAGCCCTGAGTCCTCAACAATCAGTTGCAAATCCTCAATCCTCAATCGAATATCCTCAATTCACAGTTTTCAATACACAATACTCAATCTGCAATATCCAGATCTCTATCCACAAACATCAATTCTCATCACTCAACCCTGAATACTCAGTCCCTAATCCTCAATCTTCAATCCTCAATCCTCAATCCTCAATCCTCAATCCTCAATCTTAATCTTCAATCCTCAATACTCAATCTTCAATCCTCAATCCTCAATCCTCAATCCTCAATCCTCAATCTTCAATCCTCAATACTCAATATTCAATACTCAATCCTCAATCCTGAATCCTCAATCCTCAATCCTCAATCCTCAATCCTCAATTCTCAATCCTCCATCCTCAATCATCAATCCTCAATCCTCAATCCTCAATCCTCAATCCTCGATACTCAATCTTCAATCCTCAATCCTCAATTCTCAATCCTCAATCCTCAAACCTCAATCCTCAACCGTCAGTCCCGTCCTCAATTCTCAAACATGAATACTCAATCCTCAATCTTCAATCATCAATACTCAATCTTCAATCCTCAATCCTCAATCCTCAATCCTCAATCCTCAGTCCTCAATATTCAACACACAACCCTAAACCATCAATCCTCAATACTCAACCATCAATCCTCAATTCTCAATACTCAATAGAATATCCTGAATTCTCATGATTCAATACTCAATACTCAATATTCAATAACCAAATCGCAATCGTCAAACATCAGCTCTCAGCACTCAATCCACAATACTCTGTCCTCTCTCTTCAATCCACCATCCTCAATCTTCAATCCTCAAGCGTCAATCCTCAATCCTCAATCCTCAATCCTCAACCCTCAATCCTGAGTCCTCAAACCTCAATCCGGTATCCTCAATCCTGAATACTCAATCTTCAGCCGTCAGTACTCAACAATCAATTGTCAATACTCAATCCTCAATATTCAATCCTCAATCCTCAATCCGCAATCATCAATCCTCAATCTTCAATCCTCAATACTCAATCTTCAATCCTCAATCATCAATTCTCAATCCTCAATGCTCAATACTCAATCGTCAATCCTCAATCCCAAGTCCTCAATCTTCAATCCTCAATCCTCAATCCTCAATCCTCAATCCTCAATCTTCAGTCCTCAATCCTCAATCCTCATTCTTCAATCCTCAATGCCCAATACTCAATCTTCAATCCTCAATCCTCAATCCTCAATCCCCAATCCTCAATCTCCAATCCTCGATCCTCAATCCTCAATCCTCAATCCTCAATCTTCAATCCTCAATACTCAATCTTCAATCCTCAATCCTCAATCCTCAATCCTCAACGCTCAATCCTCAATCCTCAATCCTCAACCATCAATCTTCAGTCCTGAATACTCAATCTGCAATCCTCAATCCTCAATCCTCAATCCTCAATCCTCATTCTTCAATCCTCAATGCCCAGTCCTCAATCTTCAATCCTCAATCCTCAATCCTCAATTCTCAATCCTCAATCCTCAATCCTCAATCTTCAATCCTCAATCTTCAATCCTCAATACTCAATCTTCAATCCTCAATCCTCAATTCTCAATCCTCAATGCTCAATACTCAATCGTCAATCCTCAATCCCAAGTCCTCAATCTTCAATCCTCAATCCTCAATCCTCAATCCTCAATCCTCAATCTTCAGTCCTCAATCCTCAATCCTCATTCTTCAATCCTCAATACCCAATACTCAATCTTCAATCCTCAATCCTCAATCCTCAATTCTCAATCCTCAATCCTCAATCCTCAGACCTCAAACATCAATACTCAACCCTCGGTCCTCGTCCTCAATCCACAACCCTCAATCCTCAATCCTCAGTCCTCAATCCTCAATGCTCAATCATCAATTCTCAATCCTCCATCCTCAATCATCAATCGTCAATCCTCAATTCTCAATCCTCAATCCTCAATACTCAATCTTCAATCCTCAATCCTCGATTCTCAATCCTCAGTAATCAATCCTCAATGCTCAATCCACATTCTTCATTCCGCAATACCCAATCCTCAATCCATAATACTCAATACTCAATCCTCAATTCTCAATGCTCAATCCTCAGCCCTCGGTCCTCAAACATCAATCCTCAACCCTCAGCCCTCATCCTCAATCCTCAATCCTCAATCCTCAATCCACAATCTTCAATCCTCAATACTCAATCTTCAATAATCAATACTCAATTCTCAATCCCCAATACTCAATCCTCAATCGTCAATACTTAATCTCCAATCCTCAATCTTCAATCCTCAATCCTCAATCCTCAATCCTCAATCCCCAATACTCAATCTTCAATCCTCAATCCTCAATTCTCAATCCTCAATTCTGAATCCTCAAACCTCAATCCTCAATCCTCAATCCTCAATGTTCAATGCGCAATACCCAATCCTCAATCTTCAATCCTCAATCCTCAATCCTCAATCCTCAATCCTCTATCCTCAGTCCTCAATCCTCAATCCTCAGTCCTCAAACATCAAACCTGTGTCCTCAATCCTGAATCCTCAATCTTCAGACCTCAGTCCTCAACAATCAGTTGTCAATTCTCAATCCTCAATAGAATATCATCAACTCACAGTTTTCAATACTCAATACTGAATCTGCAATCTTCGAATCTCTATCCACAAACATCAATTCTCATCATTCAACCCTCGACACTCAGTCCCCAATCCTCAATCTTCAATCCTCCATCCTCAATCCACAATCCTCGATCCTCAACCCCAATCCTCAATCCTTAATCTTCAATCCTCAATACTCAATCTTCAATAATCAATCCTCAATCCTCAATCCTCAATACTCAATCCTCAATCGTCAATACTCAATCCCCAATCCTCAATCTTCAATCCTCAATCCTCAATCCTCCATCCTCAATCCTCAATCCTCAATCCTCAATCGTCAACCCTCAATCCTCAATACTCAATCTTCAATCCTCAATCCTCAATCCTCAATCCTCAATCCTCAGTCCTCATTCTTCAATCCTCAATCTTCAATCCTCAATCTTCAATCCTCAATCCTCAGCCCTCATTCTCAATGCTCAATCCACAATCCTCAAACCTCAATCCTCAACCGTCAGTCCTCGTCCTCAACACTCAACCCTCAATCCTCAATCCTCCCATCTTCAATCATCAATACTCAATCTTCAATCCTCAATCCTCAATCCTCAGTTCTCATACCTCAATCCTGAATCCTCAATCCTGAATCCTCAATCTTCAGCCGTGAGTCCTCAACAATCAGTTGCCAATCCTCAATCCTCAATAGAATATCCTCAATTCACAGTTTTCAATACACAATACTCAATCTGCAATCTTCAGATCTCTATCCACAAACACCAATTCTCATCACTCAACCCTGAATACTCAGTCCCTAATTCTCAATCTTCAATCCTCAATCCTCTATCCTCAATCCTCAATCCTCAATCTTAATCTTCAATCCTCAATACTCAATCTTCAATCCTCAATCCTCAATCCTCAATCCTCAATCCTCAATCTTCAATCCACAATACTCAATCTTCAATCCCTAATCCTCAATTCTCAATCCTCAATCCTCAATCCTCAATCCTCAATCCTCAATCGTCAATCTTCAATCCTCAATACTCAATCTTCAATCCTCAATCCTCAATCCTCATTCTTCAATCCTCAACACCCAGTCCTCAATCTTCAAACCTCAATCCTCAGTCCTCAGTCCACAAACCTCAATCCTCAACCCTCAGCCCTCATCCTCAATCCTCAATCCTCAAACTTCAATCCTCAATCCTCAATCCTCAATTCTCAATCCTCAATCCTCAGTCCTCAGTCCTCAAACCTCTACCCTCAACCCTTAGCCCTCATCCTCAATCCTAAATCCTCAATCCTCAATCCTCAATCCTCAATCTTCAATCCTCAATACTCAATCTGCAATCCTCAATCCTCAGTCCTCAGACTTCAAACACCAATACTCAACCCTCAGTCCTCGTCCTCAATCCACAACCCTCAATCCTCAATCCTCAATCATCAATCATTAATATTCAGTCTTCAATCCTTAATCCTCAAACCTCAATCCTCAATCCTCAATCCTCAGTCCTCAATCCTCAATCCTCAATCCTCAATCCTCAGTTCTCAGTCCTCAATCCTCAAACCTCAATCCTCAAACCTCCCATCTTCAATCATCAATACTCAATCTTCAATCATCAATCCTCAATCCTCAGTGCTCAAACCTCAATCCTGAATCCTCAATCCTGAATCCTCAATCTTCAGCCCTGAGTCCTCAACAATCAGTTGCCAATCCTCAATCCTCAATCGAATATCCTCAATTCTCAATCCTCAATCCTCAATCATCAATCCTTAATCCTCAATCCTCAAACCTCAATTCTCAATACTCAATCTTCAATCCTAAATCCTCAATTCTCAATCCTCAATAATGAATCCTCAAACCTCAATCCTCAATCCTCAATCTTCAGTCCTCAATCCTCAATCCTCAGTCCTCAATCCACAATCATCAATCCTCAATCCTCATTCCTCAATCCTCAATCCTCATTCTTCAATCCTCAATGCCCAGTCCTCAATCTTCAATCCTCAATCCTCAATCCTCAATTCTCAATCCTCAATCCTCAATCATCAATACTCAATTTTCAATCCTCAATCCTCAATCCTCAATCCTCAATACTGAATCCTCAAACCTCAATACTCTATCCTCAATCCTCAATCCTCATTCTTCAATCCTCAATACCCAAAACTCAATCTTCAATCCTCAATCCTCAATCCTCAATTCTCAATCCTCAATCCTCAATCCTCAGACCTCAAACATCAATACTCAACCCTCGGTCCTCGTCCTCAATCCACAACCCTCAATCCTCAATCCTCAACCCTCAATCCTCAATCATCCCATCTTCAATCATCAATACTCAATCTTCAATCATCAATCCTCAATCCTCAGTCCTCAAACCTCAATCCTGAATCCTCAATCCTGAATCCTCAATCTTCAGCCCTGAGTCCTCAACAATCAGTTGCCAATCCTCAATCCTCAATCGAATATCCTCAATTCACAGTTTTCAATACACAATACTCAATCTGCAATCTTCAGATCTCTATCCACAAACATCAATTCTCATCACTCAACCCTGAATACTCAGTCCCTAATCCTCAATCTTCAATCCCCAATCCTCAATCCTCAATCCTCAATCCTCAATCTTAATCTTCAATCCTCAATACACAGTCTTCAATCCTCAATCCTCAATCCTCAATCCTCAATCCTCAATCCTCAATCTTCCATCCTCATTCTTCAATCCTCAATACCCAATCCTCAATCTTCAATCCTCAATCCTCAATCCTCAATCCTCAATCCTCAATCCTCAACTTTCAATCCTCAATACTCAATCTTCAATCCTCAATCCTCAATACTCAATCTTCCATCCTCAATCCTCAATCCTCATTTCTCAATGCTCAATCCTCAATCCTCAATCCTCAACCATCAATGTTCAATCCTCAATACTCAATCTGCAATCCTCAATCCTCAATCCTCAATCCTCAATCCTCATTCTTCAATCCTCAATGCCCAGTCCTCAATCTTCAATATTCAATCCTCAATCCTCAATTCTCAATCCTGAATCCTCAGTCCTCAATCCACAATCCTCAATCCTGAAACCTCAATCGTCAATCGTCAGCCCTCGTCCTCAATCCTCAACACTCAATCCTCAATCCTCAATATTCAATCATCAATACTCAATCTTCAATCCTCAATCCTCAATCCTCAATCCTCAATCCTCAATTCTCAGTCCTCAATCCTCAACTCTCAATCCTCAATCCTCAATCATCAATACTCAATCTTCAATCCTCAATCCTCAATCCTCAATCCTCAATACTGAATCCTCAAACCTCAATACTCTATCCTCAATCCTCAATCCTCATTCTTGAATCCTCAATACCCAAAACTCAATCTTCAATCCTCAATCCTCAATCCTCAATTCTCAATCCTCAATCCTCAATCCTCAGACCTCAAACATCAATACTCAACCCTCGGTCCCCATCCTCAATCCACAACCCTCAATCCTCAGTCCTCAGTCCTCTATCCTGAATCCTCAATCCTCAAACCTCAATCCTCAACCGTCAGTCCCCGTCGTCAATCCTCAAACATGAATCCTCAATCCTCAGACTTCAATCATCAATACTGTATCTTCAATCCTCAATCCTCAAACCTCATTCCTCAATCCTCAATCCTCATTCTTCAATCATCAATACTGTATCTTCAATCCTCAATCCTCAAACCTCATTCCTCAATCCTCAATCCTCATTCTTCAATCCTCATTCTTCAATCCCCAACACCCAATCTTCAATCTTCAATCCTCAATCCTCAACTCTCAATCCTCAATCCTCAGTCCTCAGTCCACAAACCTCAATCCTCAACCCTCAGCCCTCATCCTCATTCCTCAATCCTCATACCTCAATCCTCAATCCTCAATCCTCAATTCTCAATCCTCAATCCTCAGTCCTCAGTCCTCAAACCTCTACCCTCAACCCTCAGCCCTCATCCTCAATCCTCAATCCTCAATCCTCAATCCTCAGTCCTCAATCCACAATCCTCAATCCTCAAACCTCAATCCTCAATACTCAACACTCAATCCTCAATCCTCAATATTCAATCATCAATACTCAATCTTCAATCCTCAATCCTCAATTCTCAGTCCTCAATACTCAATCCTCAATCGTCAATCCTCAATCCCCAATCCTCAATATTCAATCCTCGATCCTCAATCCTCAATCCTCAGTCCTCAATCTTCAATCCTCAATACTCAATCTTCCATCCTCAATCCTCAATCCTCAATCCTCAATGCTCAATCCTCAATCCTCCATCCTCAACCATCAACCTTCAATCCTCAATACTCAATCTGCAATCCTCAATCTTCAATCCTCAATCCTCAATACTCATTCTTCAGTCCTCAATGCCCAGTCCTCAATCTTCAATCCTCAATCCTCAATCCTCAATTCTCAATCCTCAATCCTCAATCATCAATACTCAATTTTCAATCCTCCATCCTCAATCCTCAATCCTCAATACTGAATCCTCAAACCTCAATACTCTATCCTCAATCCTCAATCCTCATTCTTCAATCCTCAATACCCAAAACTCGATCTTCAATCATCAAACCTCAATCCTCAATTCTCAATCCTCAATCCTCAATCCTCAGACCTCAAACATCAATACTCAACCTTCGGTCCTCGTCCTCAATCCACAACCCTCAATACTCAATCCTCAGTCCTCTATCCTCAATCCTCAATCCTCAAACCTCAATCCTCAATCCTCAGTCCTCATTCTTCAACCCTCAATACCCAATCCTCAATCTTCAATCCTCAATCCTCAATCCTCAATCTTCAATCCTCAGTCCCCAGTCCTCAATCTTCAACCCTCAATTCTCAATCCTCAATCCTCGATCCTCAGTCCTCAATCCTCAATCCTCAATCCTCAATCCTCAATCTTCAATCCTCAATACTCAATCTCCAATCCTCAAACCTCAGTCCTCAAACCTCAATTCTGAATCCTCAAATCTCAATTCTGAATCCTCAATCCTGAACCCTCAATCTTCAGCTCTCAGTCCTCAACAATCAGTTGTCAATCCTCAATCCTCAATAGAATATACTCAATTCACAGTTTTCAATACACAATACTCAATCTGCGATCTTCAAATCTCTATCCACAAACATCAATTCTCATCACTCAACCCTCAACACTCAGTCCTCAATGTTCAATCCTCAATCCTCAATCATCAATCCTCAATCCTCAATCCTCAATCCTCAATCCTCAGTCCTCAAACCTTTATCCTGAATCCTCAATCCTGAATCCTCAATCTTCAGCCCTCAGTCCTCAACAATCAGTTGTCAATCCTCAATCCTCAATGGAATATCATCAATTCACAGTTTTCAATACTCAATACACAATCTGCAATCTTCAAATCTCTATCCACAAACATCAATTCTCATCACTCAACACTCCGTCCCCAATCCTCAATCTTCAATCCTCAATCCTCATTCGTCAATCCTCAACCCTCAACTTTCAATCCTCAATACTCAATCTTCAATCCTCAATACTCAATCCTCAATCCTCAATCCTCAGTCCACAATCCACAATCCTCAATCCTCAAACCTCAATCGTCAATCGTCAGCCCTCGTCCTCAATCCTCAACACTCAATCCTCAATCCTCAAAATTCAATCACCAATACTAAATCTTCAATCCTCAATCCTCAATCTTCAATCCTCAATCCTCAATTCTCAGTCCTCAATACTCAATCCTCAATCGTCAAACCTCAATCCCCAATCCTCAATCTTCAATCCTCGATCCTCAATCCTCAACCCTCAATCCTCAATCTTCAATCCTCAATACTCAATCTTCAATCCTCAATCCTCAATCCTCAATCCTCAATCCTCAATGCTCAATCCTCAATCCTCAATCCTCAACCATCAATCTTCAATCCTCAATTCTCAATCTGCAATCGTCAATCCTCAATCCTCAATCCTCAATCCTCATTCTTCAATACTCAATGCCCAGTCCTCAATCTTCAATCCTCAATCCTCAATCCTCAATTCTCTATCCTCAATCCTCAATCATCAATCCTTAATCCTCAATCCTCAAACCTCAATTCTCAATACTCAATCTTCAATCCTAAATCCTCAATTCTCAATCCTCAATATTCAATCATCAATACTCAATCTTCAATCCTCAATCCTCAATCCTCAATCCTCAATCCTCAATTCTCAGTCCTCAATCCTCAACTCTCAATCCTCAATCCTCAATCATCAATACTCAATCTTCAATCCTCAATCCTCAATCCTCAATCCTCAATACTGAATCCTCAAACCTCAATACTCTATCCTCAATCCTCAATCCTCATTCTTGAATCCTCAATACCCAAAACTCAATCTTCAATCCTCAATCCTCAATCCTCAATTCTCAATCCTCAATCCTCAATCCTCAGACCTCAAACATCAATACTCAACCCTCGGTCCCCGTCCTCAATCCACAACCCTCAATCCTCAGTCCTCAGTCCTCTATCCTGAATCCTCAATCCTCAAACCTCAATCCTCAACCGTCAGTCCCCGTCGTCAATCCTCAAACATGAATCCTCAATCCTCAGACTTCAATCATCAATACTGTATCTTCAATCCTCAATCCTCAAACCTCATTCCTCAATCCTCAATCCTCATTCTTCAATCATCAATACTGTATCTTCAATCCTCAATCCTCAAACCTCATTCCTCAATCCTCAATCCTCATTCTTCAATCCTCATTCTTCAATCCCCAACACCCAATCTTCAATCTTCAATCCTCAATCCTCAACTCTCAATCCTCAATCCTCAGTCCTCAGTCCACAAACCTCAATCCTCAACCCTCAGCCCTCATCCTCATTCCTCAATCCTCATACATCAATCCTCAATCCTCAATCCTCAATTCTCAATCCTCAATCCTCAGTCCTCAGTCCTCAAACCTCTACCCTCAACCCTCAGCCCTCATCCTCAATCCTCAATCCTCAATCCTCAATCCTCAGTCCTCAATCCACAATCCTCAATCCTCAAACCTCAATCCTCAATACTCAACACTCAATCCTCAATCCTCAATATTCAATCATCAATACTCAATCTTCAATCCTCAATCCTCAATTCTCAGTCCTCAATACTCAATCCTCAATCGTCAATCCTCAATCCCCAATCCTCAATATTCAATCCTCGATCCTCAATCCTCAATCCTCAATCCTCAATCTTCAATCCTCAATACTCAATCTTCCATCCTCAATCCTCAATCCTCAATCCTCAATGCTCAATCCTCAATCCTCCATCCTCAACCATCAACCTTCAATCCTCAATACTCAATCTGCAATCCTCAATCTTCAATCCTCAATCCTCAATACTCATTCTTCAGTCCTCAATGCCCAGTCCTCAATCTTCAATCCTCAATCCTCAATCCTCAATTCTCAATCCTCAATCCTCAATCATCAATACTCAATTTTCAATCCTCCATCCTCAATCCTCAATCCTCAATACTGAATCCTCAAACCTCAATACTCTATCCTCAATCCTCAATCCTCATTCTTCAATCCTCAATACCCAAAACTCGATCTTCAATCATCAAACCTCAATCCTCAATCCTCAATCCTCAATCTTCAATCCTCAATACTCAATCTCCAATCCTCAAACCTCAGTCCTCAAACCTCAATTCTGAATCCTCAAATCTCAATTCTGAATCCTCAATCCTGAACCCTCAATCTTCAGCTCTCAGTCCTCAACAATCAGTTGTCAATCCTCAATCCTCAATAGAATATACTCAATTCACAGTTTTCAATACACAATACTCAATCTGCAATCTTCAAATCTCTATCCACAAACATCAATTCTCATCACTCAACCCTCAACACTCAGTCCTCAATGTTCAATCCTCAATCCTCAATCATCAATCCTCAATCCTCAATCCTCAATCCTCAATCCTCAGTCCTCAAACCTTTATCCTGAATCCTCAATCCTGAATCCTCAATCTTCAGCCCTCAGTCCTCAACAATCAGTTGTCAATCCTCAATCCTCAATGGAATATCATCAATTCACAGTTTTCAATACTCAATACACAATCTGCAATCTTCAAATCTCTATCCACAAACATCAATTCTCATCACTCAACACTCAACACTCCGTCCCCAATCCTCAATCTTCAATCCTCAATCCTCATTCGTCAATCCTCAACCCTCAACTTTCAATCCTCAATACTCAATCTTCAATCCTCAATACTCAATCCTCAATCCTCAATCCTCAGTCCACAATCCAC
The DNA here is from genome assembly GCF_051401765.1 of Calliopsis andreniformis. Classification (NCBI taxonomy): domain Eukaryota; kingdom Metazoa; phylum Arthropoda; class Insecta; order Hymenoptera; family Andrenidae; genus Calliopsis; species Calliopsis andreniformis. Next base: position 1,198,171 of record NW_027480504.1, read on the forward strand.
AATCCTCAATCCTCAAACCTCAATCGTCAATCGTCAGCCCTCGTCCTCAATCCTCAACACTCAATCCTCAATCCTCAAAATTCAATCACCAATACTAAATCTTCAATCCTCAATCCTCAATCTTCAATCCTCAATCCTCAATTCTCAGTCCTCAATACTCAATCCTCAATCGTCAAACCTCAATCCCCAATCCTCAATCTTCAATCCTCGATCCTCAATCCTCAACCCTCAATCCTCAATCTTCAATCCTCAATACTCAATCTTCAATCCTCAATCCTCAATCCTCAATCCTCAATCCTCAATGCTCAATCCTCAATCCTCAATCCTCAACCATCAATCTTCAATCCTCAATACTCAATCTGCAATCGTCAATCCTCAATCCTCAATCCTCAATCCTCATTCTTCAATACTCAATGCCCAGTCCTCAATCTTCAATCCTCAATCCTCAATCCTCAATTCTCTATCCTCAATCCTCAATCATCAATCCTTAATCCTCAATCCTCAAACCTCAATTCTCAATACTCAATCTTCAATCCTAAATCCTCAATTCTCAATCCTCAATACTGAATCCTCAAACCTCAATCCTCAATCCTCAATCTTCAGTCCTCAATCCTCAATCCTCAGTCCTCAATCCACAATCATCAATCCTCAATCCTCATTCCTCAATCCTCAATACTCAATCCTCAATCCTCATTCTTCAATCCTCAATACCCAATCCTCAATCTTCAGCCCTCAGTCCTCAACAATCAGTTGTCAATCCTCAATCCTCAATGGAATATCATCAATTCACAGTTTTCAATACTCAATACTCAATCTGCAATCTTCAAATCTCTATCCACAAACATCAATTCTCATCACTCAACACTCAACACTCCGTCCCCAATCCTCAATCTTCAATCCTCAATCCTCATTCCTCAATCCTCAACCCTCAACTTTCAATCCTCAATACTCAATCTTCAATCCTCAATACTCAATCCTCAATCCTCAATCCTCAGTCCACAATCCACAATCCTCAATCCTCAAACCTCAATCGTCAATCGTCAGCCCTCGTCCTCAATCCTCAACACTCAATCCTCAATCCTCAAAATTCAATCACCAATACTAAATCTTCAATCCTCAATCCTCAATCTTCAATCCTCAATCCTCAATTCTCAGTCCTCAATACTCAATCCTCAATCGTCAAACCTCAATCCCCAATCCTCAATCTTCAATCCTCGATCCTCAATCCTCAACCCTCAATCCTCAATATTCAATCCTCAATACTCAATCTTCAATCCTCAATCCTCAATCCTCAATCCTCAATCCTCAATGCTCAATCCTCAATCCTCAATCCTCAACCATCAATCTTCAATCCTCAATACTCAATCTGCAATCGTCAATCCTCAATTCTCAATCCTCAATCCTCATTCTTCAATACTCAATGCCCAGTCCTCAATCTTCAATCCTCAATCCTCAATCCTCAATTCTCAATCCTCAATCCTCAATCATCAATCCTTAATCCTCAATCCTCAAACCTCAATTCTCAATACTCAATCTTCAATCCTAAATCCTCAATTCTCAATCCTCAATAATGAATCCTCAAACCTCAATCCTCAATCCTCAATCTTCAGTCCTCAATCCTCAATCCTCAGTCCTCAATCCACAATCATCAATCCTCAATCCTCATTCCTCAATCCTCAATCCTCATTCCTCAATCCTCATTCTTCAATCCTCAACACCCAATCCTCAAACTTCAATCCTCAATCCTCAATTCTCAATTCTCAATCCTCCATCCTCAATCATTAATCTTCAATCCTCGATCCTCAATCCTCAACACCCAATCCTCAATCTTCAATCCTCAATACTCAATCTTCAATCCTCAATCCTCAATCCTCAATCCTCAATCTTCAATCCTCAATACTCAATATTCAATCCTCAATCCTCAATCCTCAATCCTCAATCCTCAATCCTCAATCCTCAATCTTCAATCCTCAATACTCAGTCTTCAATCCTCAATCCTCAACCCTCACTCCTCAATTCTCAATCCTCAATCCTCAATCCTCAGACCTCAAACAGCAATACGCAACCCTCAGTCCTCGTCCTCAATCCACAACCATCAATACTCAATCCTCAATCTTCAATCATCAATATTCAATCTTCAGTCCTCAATCCTCAATCCTCAATCCTCAATCCTCAATCCTCAATCCTCAATCTTCAACCCTCAGTCCCAAATCCTCAATCTTCAATCATCAATACTCAATCTTCAATCCTCAATCCTCAATCCTCAGTCCTCAAACCTCAATCCTGAATCCTCAATCCTGAATCCTCAATCTTCAGCCCTGAGTCCTCAACAATCAGTAGTAAATCCTCAATCCTCAGTAGAATATCCTCAATTCACAGTTTTCAACACTCAATACTCGATCTGCAATCTTCAAACTACTATGCACAAACATCAATTCTCATCACTCGAACCTCAACACTCAGTCCTCAATGTCCAATCCTCAATCCTCACATCTCAATCTTCAATCCTCAATACTGTACCTTCAATCCTCAATCCTCAATCCTCAATCCTCAATCCTCAATACTCAGTCTTCAATCCTCAATCCTCAACCCTCACTCCTCAATTCTCAATCCTCAATCCTCAATCCTCAGACCTCAAACAGCAATACTCAACCCTCAGTCCTCGTCCTCAATCCACAACCATCAATACTCAATCCTCAATCTTCAATCATCAATATCCAATCTTCAGTCCTCAATCCTCAATCCTCAATCCTCAATTCTCAATCCTCAATCCTCAATCTTCAACCCTCAGTCCCAAATCCTCAATCTTCAATCATCAATACTCAATCTTCAATCCTCAACCCTCAATCCTCAGTCCTCAAACCTCAATCATGAATCCTCATTCCTGAATCCTCAATCTTCAGCCCTGAGTCCTCAACAATCAGTAGTCAATCCTCAATCCTCAGTAGAATATCCTCAATTCACAGTTTTCAACACTCAATACTCGATCTGCAAACTTCAAACTACTATGCACAAACATCAATTCTCATCACTCAAACCTCAACACTCAGTCCTCAATGTCCAATCCTCAATCCTCACATCTCAATCTTCAATCCTCAATACTGTACCTTCAATCCTCAATCCTCAATCCTCAATCCTCAATCCTCAATACTCAATCCTCAGTCCTCAATCCTCAATCCTCAATCTTCAATCCTCAATACTCAATCTTCAATCCTCAATCCTCAATCCTCAATCCTCAATCATCAATCCTCAATCATCAATCCTCAATCTTCAATACTCAATCCTCAACCCTCAATCCTCAATCCTCAATACTCAACCATCAATCCTCAATTCTCAATACTCAATAGAATATCCTGAATTCTCAGGATTCTATACTCAAACCTCGCTCCTCAACCCTCAGCCCTCATTCTCAACCCTCAAACCACAATCCTCAAACCTCAATCCTCAACCGTCAGCCCTCGTCCTCAATCCTCAACCATCAATCCTCAATCCTACTATCTTCAATCATCAATACTCATTCTTCAATCCTCAATCCTCAATCCTCAGTCCTCAAACCACAATCCTGAATCCTCAATCCTGAATCCTCAATCCTCAGCCCTGAGTCCTTAACAATCAGTTGTCAATCCTCAATCCTCAATAGAATATCCTCAATTCACAGTTTTCAACACTCAATACTCAATCTGCAATCTTCAGATCTCTATCCACAAACATCAATTCTCAACACTCAACCCTCAATACTCAGTCCCTAATCCTCAATCTTCAATCCTCAATCCTCAATCCTCAATCCTCAATCCTCAATCTTAATCTTCAATCCTCAATACTCAATCTTCAATCCTCAATCCTCAATCCTCACTCCTCAATCCTCAGTCCTCAACCCTCAATACTCAATCTTCAATCCTCAATCCTCAATCCTCAATCCTCAATCCTCAATCCTCAATCCTCAATCCTCAATCGTTAATCTTCAATCCTCAATACTCAATCTTCAATCCTCAATCCTCAATCCTAAATCCTCAGTCCTCAATCCTCAATCTTCAATCCTCAATCTTCAATCCTCAATCCTCAATCCTCAATCCTCAATCCTCAATCCTCAATCCACAATCCTCGATCCTCAATCCTCAATCCTCAATCCTCAACCTTGAATCCTCAATACTCAATCTTCAATAATCAATCCTCAATTCTCAACCCTCAATACTCAATCCTCAATCGTCAATCCTCAATCCCCAATCATCAATCTTCAATCCTCAATCCTCAATCCTCAATCCACAATCCTCAACCCTCAATCCTCAATCGTCAATCTTCAATACTCAATACTCAATCTTCTATCCTCAATCCTCAATCCTCAATCCTCAATCCTCAGTCCTCATTCTTCAATCCTCAATCTTCAATCCTCAGTCTTCAATCCTCAATCCTCAGCCCTCATTCTCAATCATCATTCCACAATCCTCAAACCTCAATCCTCAACCGTCAGACCTCGTCCTCAATCCTCAACTCTCAATCCTCAATTCTCCCATCTTCAATCATCAATACTCAATCTTCAATCCTCAATCCTCAATCCTCAGTCCTCAAACCTCAATCCTGAATCCTCAATCCTGAATCCTCAATCTTTAGCCCTGAGTCCTCAACAATCTGTTGCAAATCCTCAATCCTCAATCGAATATCCTCAATTCACAGTTTTCAATACACAATACTCAATCTGCAATCTTCAGATCTCTATCCACAAACATCAATTCTCATCACTCAACCCTGAATACTCAGTCCCTAATCCTCAATCTTCAATCCTCAATCCTCAATCCTCAATCCTCAATCCTCAATCTTAATCTTCAATCCTCAATATTCAATCTTCAATCCTCAATCCTCAATCCTCAATCCTCAATCCTCAATATTCAATCCTCAATAGTCAATCGTCAATCCTCAATCCCCAATCCTCAATCTTCAATCCTCAATCCTCAATCCTCAATCCTCAATCCTCAATCCTCAGTCCTCAAACCTCAATCCTGAATCCTCAATCCTGAATCCTCAATCTTCAGCCCAGAGTCCTCAACAATCAGTAGTCAATCCTCAATCCTCAGTAGAATATCCTCAATTCACAGTTTTCAACACTCAATACTCGATCTGCAATCTTCAAACTACTATGCACAAACATCAATTCTCATCACTCAAACCTCAACACTCAGTCCTCAATGTCCAATCCTCAATCCTCACTTCTCAATCTTCAATCCTCAATACTGTACCTTCAATCCTCAATCCTCAATCCTCAATCCTCAATCCTCAATACTCAATCCTCAATCCTCAATCCTCAATCCTCAATCTTCAATCCTCAATACTCAATCTTCAATCCTCAATCCTCATTCTTCAATCCTCAATGCCCAGTCCTCAATCTTCAATCCTCAATCCTCAATCCTCAATTCTCAATCCTCAATCCTCAATCCTCAATGTTCAATCCTCAATCCTCAATTCTCAGTCCTCAATACTCAATCCTCAATCGTCAAACCTCAATCCCCAATCCTCAATCTTCAATCCTCGATCCTCAATCCTCAACACCCAATCCTCAATCTTCAATCCTCAATACTCAATCTTCAATCCTCAATCCTCAATCCTCAATCCTCAATCCTCAATGCTCAATCCTCTATCCTCAACCATCAATCTTCAATCCTCAATACTCAATCTGCAATCGTCAATCCTCAATCCTCAATTCTCAATCCTCATTCTTCAATCCCTAATGCCCAGTCCTCAATCTTCAATCCTCAATCCTCAATCCTCAATTCTCAATCCTCAATCCTCAATCATCAATCCTCAATCCTCAACCTTCAATCCTCAATCCTGAGTCCACAAACCTCGATTCTGAATCCTCAATCCTGAGTCCTCAATCTTCAGCCCTCAGTCCTCAACAATCAGTAGCCAATCCTCAATCCTCAGTAGAATATCCTCAATTCACAGTTTTCAACACTCAATACTCGATCAGCAATCTTCAAACCACTATCCACAAACATCAATTCTCATCACTCAACCCTCAGCACTCAGTCCTCAATGTTCAATCCTCAATCCTCAATTCTCAATCTTCAATCCTCAATCCTCAATCCTCAATCCACAATCCTCAACCCTCAATCCTCAATCGTCAATCTTCAATACTCAATACTCAATCTTCTATCCTCAATCCTCAATCCTCAATCCTCAATCCTCAGTCCTCATTCTTCAATCCTCAATCTTCAATCCTCAGTCTTCAATCCTCAATCCTCAGCCCTCATTCTCAATCATCATTCCACAATCCTCAAACCTCAATCCTCAACCGTCAGACCTCGTCCTCAATCCTCAACTCTCAATCCTCAATTCTCCCATCTTCAATCATCAATACTCAATCTTCAATCCTCAATCCTCAATCCTCAGTCCTCAAACCTCAATCCTGAATCCTCAATCCTGAATCCTCAATCTTTAGCCCTGAGTCCTCAACAATCTGTTGCAAATCCTCAATCCTCAATCGAATATCCTCAATTCACAGTTTTCAATACACAATACTCAATCTGCAATCTTCAGATCTCTATCCACAAACATCAATTCTCATCACTCAACCCTGAATACTCAGTCCCTAATCCTCAATCTTCAATCCTCAATCCTCAATCCTCAATCCTCAATCCTCAATCTTAATCTTCAATCCTCAATATTCAATCTTCAATCCTCAATCCTCAATCCTCAATCCTCAATCCTCAATATTCAATCCTCAATAGTCAATCGTCAATCCTCAATCCCCAATCCTCAATCTTCAATCCTCAATCCTCAATCCTCAATCCTCAATCCTCAATCCTCAGTCCTCAAACCTCAATCCTGAATCCTCAATCCTGAATCCTCAATCTTCAGCCCAGAGTCCTCAACAATCAGTAGTCAATCCTCAATCCTCAGTAGAATATCCTCAATTCACAGTTTTCAACACTCAATACTCGATCTGCAATCTTCAAACTACTATGCACAAACATCAATTCTCATCACTCAAACCTCAACACTCAGTCCTCAATGTCCAATCCTCAATCCTCACTTCTCAATCTTCAATCCTCAATACTGTACCTTCAATCCTCAATCCTCAATCCTCAATCCTCAATCCTCAATACTCAATCCTCAATCCTCAATCCTCAATCCTCAATCTTCAATCCTCAATACTCAATCTTCAATCCTCAATCCTCATTCTTCAATCCTCAATGCCCAGTCCTCAATCTTCAATCCTCAATCCTCAATCCTCAATTCTCAATCCTCAATCCTCAATCCTCAATGTTCAATCCTCAATCCTCAATTCTCAGTCCTCAATACTCAATCCTCAATCGTCAAACCTCAATCCCCAATCCTCAATCTTCAATCCTCGATCCTCAATCCTCAACACCCAATCCTCAATCTTCAATCCTCAATACTCAATCTTCAATCCTCAATCCTCAATCCTCAATCCTCAATCCTCAATGCTCAATCCTCTATCCTCAACCATCAATCTTCAATCCTCAATACTCAATCTGCAATCGTCAATCCTCAATCCTCAATTCTCAATCCTCATTCTTCAATCCCTAATGCCCAGTCCTCAATCTTCAATCCTCAATCCTCAATCCTCAATTCTCAATCCTCAATCCTCAATCATCAATCCTCAATCCTCAACCTTCAATCCTCAATCCTGAGTCCACAAACCTCGATTCTGAATCCTCAATCCTGAGTCCTCAATCTTCAGCCCTCAGTCCTCAACAATCAGTAGCCAATCCTCAATCCTCAGTAGAATATCCTCAATTCACAGTTTTCAACACTCAATACTCGATCAGCAATCTTCAAACCACTATCCACAAACATCAATTCTCATCACTCAACCCTCAGCACTCAGTCCTCAATGTTCAATCCTCAATCCTCAATTCTCAATCTTCAATCCTCAATACTGAACCTTCAATCCCCAATCCTCAATCCTCAATCCTCAGTCCTCAATACTCAATCCACAATCCTCAATCCTCAATCCTCATTCTTCAATTCTCAATACCCAATCCTCAATCTTCAATCCTCAACACCCAATCTGCAATCTTCAATCCTCAATGTTCAATTCGCAATACCCAATCCTCAATCTTCAATCCTCAACCCTCAATCCTCAATCCTCAATCCTCAATCCTCAATCCTCAATCTTCAATCCTCAATACTCAATCTTCAATCCTCAATCCTCAATCCTCGGTCCTCAACCCTCAATCGTCAATCTCCAATCCTGAATACTGAATCTTCAATCCTCAATCCTCAATCCTCGATCCTCAATCCTCAATCCTCAATCTTCAATCCTCGATACTCAACCTTCAATCCTCAATCCTCAGTCCACAAACTTCAATCCTCAATGCTCAATCCTCAATCCTCAATCCTCAGTCCTCAATCCTCAATCCTCAATCCTCAAACCTCAATCCTCAACCGTCAGTCCTCGTCCTCAAACCTCAACCCCCAATCCTCAATGCTCAATCTTCAATCATCAATACTCAATATTCAATCCTCAATACTCAATCTTCAATCCTCAATCCTCAATTCTCAACCCTCAATGCTCAATACTCAATCCTCAATACTCATTCTTCAATTCTCAACACCCAATCCTCAATCTTCAATCCTCAATACCCAATCCTCACTCTGCAATCCTCAATCCTCAATCCTCAATCCTCAATCCTCAATCTTCAATCCTCAATACTCAATCTTCAATCCTCAATCTTCAATCCTCAATCCTCAATCCTCAATCCTCAATCCTGATCCTTCAATCCTCAATACTCAAACTGCAATCCTCAATCCTCAGTCCTCACTCCTCAATCCTCATTCTTCAATCCTCTATACCGAATCCTCAATCTTCAATCCTCAATCCTCAGTCCTCAATTCTCAATCCTCAATCCTCAATCCTCAGACTTCAAACACCAATACTCAACCCTCAGTCCTCGTCCTCAATCCACAACCCTCAATCCTCAATCCTCAATCTTCAATCATTAATATTCAGTCTTCAATTCTCAATCCACAAACCTCAATCCTCAATCCTCAACACTCAGTCCTCAATCCTCAATCTCCAATCCTCAATACTCAATCTTCAATCCTCAATCTTCAATCCTCAGTCCCAAATCCTCAATCTTCAATACTCAATCCTCAATCCTCAATCTTCAATCCTCAATCCTCAGTCCACACACCTCAATTCTGAATCCTCAATCCTGAGTCCTCAATCTTCAGCCCTCAGTCCTCAACAATCAGTAGTCTATCCTCAATCCTCAGTAGAATATCCTCAATTCACAGTTTTCAACACTCGATACTCGATCTGCAATCTTCAAACCACTATCCACAAACATCAATTCTCATCACTCAACCCTCAGCACTCAGTCCTCAATGTTCAATCCTCAATCCTCAATTCTCAATCTTCAATTCTCAATACTGAACCTTCAATCCCCAATCCTCAATCCTCAATCCTCAATCCTCAATACTCAATCCTCAATCCTCAATCCTCAATCCACAATCCTCAATCCTCATTCTTCAATTCTCAACACCCAATCCTCAATCTTCAATCCTCAATCCTCAATCCTCAATTCTCAGTCCTCAATCCTCAATCCTCAATCCTCAATCCTCAATCCTCAATACTCAATCTTCAATACTCAATCCTCAATTCTCAATCCTCAATGCTCAATACTCAATCGTCAATCCTCAATCCCCAATGCTCAATCTTCAATCCTCAAACCTCAATCCTCAATCCTCAATCCTCGATCCTCAATCTTCAATCCTCAATACTCAATCTTCAATCCTCAATCCTCAATCCTCAATCCTCAATCCTCAATCCTCAATCTTCAATCCTCAATACTCAATCTTCTATCCTCAATCCTCAATCCTCAATCCTCAATCCACATTCTTCAATCCTCAACACCCAATCCTCAATCTTCAATCCTCAACCCTCAGTCCTCAATCTCAATCCTCAATCCTCAATCCTCAGACCTCAAACAACAATACTCAACCCTCAGTCCCCGTCCTCAATCCACAACCCTCAATCCTCGATCCTCAATCTTCAATCATCAATATTCAATCTTCAATCCTCAATCCTCAATCCTCAGTCCTCAAACCACAATCCTGAATCCTCAATCCTGAATCCTCAATCCTCAGCCCTGAGTCCTTAACAATCAGTTGTCAATCCTCAATCCTCAATAGAATATCCTCAATTCACAGTTTTCAACACTCAATACTCAATCTGCAATCTTCAGATCTCTATCCACAAACATCAATTCTCAACACTCAACCCTCAATACTCAGTCCCTAATCCTCAATCTTCAATCCTCAATCCTCAATCCTCAATCCTCAATCCTCAATCTTAATCTTCAATCCTCAATACTCAATCTTCAATCCTCAATCCTCAATCCTCACTCCTCAATCCTCAGTCCTCAACCCTCAATACTCAATCTTCAATCCTCAATCCTCAATCCTCAATCCTCAATCCTCAATCCTCAATCCTCAATCCTCAATCGTTAATCTTCAATCCTCAATACTCAATCTTCAATCCTCAATCCTCAATCCTAAATCCTCAGTCCTCAATCCTCAATCTTCAATCCTCAATCTTCAATCCTCAATCCTCAATCCTCAATCCTCAATCCTCAATCCTCAATCCACAATCCTCGATCCTCAATCCTCAATCCTCAATCCTCAACCTTGAATCCTCAATACTCAATCTTCAATAATCAATCCTCAATTCTCAACCCTCAATACTCAATCCTCAATCGTCAATCCTCAATCCCCAATCATCAATCTTCAATCCTCAATCCTCAATCCTCAATCCACAATCCTCAACCCTCAATCCTCAATCGTCAATCTTCAATCCTCAATACTCAATCTTCTATCCTCAATCCTCAATCCTCAATCCTCAATCCTCAGTCCTCATTCTTCAATCCTCAATCTTCAATCCTCAGTCTTCAATCCTCAATCCTCAGCCCTCATTCTCAATCATCATTCCACAATCCTCAAACCTCAATCCTCAACCGTCAGACCTCGTCCTCAATCCTCAACTCTCAATCCTCAATTCTCCCATCTTCAATCATCAATACTCAATCTTCAATCCTCAATCCTCAATCCTCAGTCCTCAAACCTCAATCCTGAATCCTCAATCCTGAATCCTCAATCTTTAGCCCTGAGTCCTCAACAATCTGTTGCAAATCCTCAATCCTCAATCGAATATCCTCAATTCACAGTTTTCAATACACAATACTCAATCTGCAATCTTCAGATCTCTATCCACAAACATCAATTCTCATCACTCAACCCTGAATACTCAGTCCCTAATCCTCAATCTTCAATCCTCAATCCTCAATCCTCAATCCTCAATCCTCAATCTTAATCTTCAATCCTCAATATTCAATCTTCAATCCTCAATCCTCAATCCTCAATCCTCAATCCTCAATATTCAATCCTCAATAGTCAATCGTCAATCCTCAATCCCCAATCCTCAATCTTCAATCCTCAATCCTCAATCCTCAATCCTCAATCCTCAATCCTCAGTCCTCAAACCTCAATCCTGAATCCTCAATCCTGAATCCTCAATCTTCAGCCCTGAGTCCTCAACAATCAGTAGTCAATCCTCAATCCTCAGTAGAATATCCTCAATTCACAGTTTTCAACACTCAATACTCGATCTGCAATCTTCAAACTACTATGCACAAACATCAATTCTCATCACTCAAACCTCAGCACTCAGTCCTCAATGTCCAATCCTCAATCCTCACTTCTCAATCTTCAATCCTCAATACTGTACCTTCAATCCTCAATCCTCAATCCTCAATCCTCAATCCTCAATACTCAATCCTCAATCCTCAATCCTCAATCCTCAATCTTCAATCCTCAATACTCAATCTTCAATCCTCAATCCTCATTCTTCAATCCTCAATGCCCAGTCCTCAATCTTCAATCCTCAATCCTCAATCCTCAATTCTCAATCCTCAATCCTCAATCCTCAATGTTCAATCCTCAATCCTCAATTCTCAGTCCTCAATACTCAATCCTCAATCGTCAAACCTCAATCCCCAATCCTCAATCTTCAATCCTCGATCCTCAATCCTCAACACCCAATCCTCAATCTTCAATCCTCAATACTCAATCTTCAATCCTCAATCCTCAATCCTCAATCCTCAATCCTCAATGCTCAATCCTCTATCCTCAACCATCAATCTTCAATCCTCAATACTCAATCTGCAATCGTCAATCCTCAATCCTCAATTCTCAATCCTCATTCTTCAATCCCTAATGCCCAGTCCTCAATCTTCAATCCTCAATCCTCAATCCTCAATTCTCAATCCTCAATCCTCAATCATCAATCCTCAATCCTCAACCTTCAATCCTCAATCCTGAGTCCACAAACCTCGATTCTGAATCCTCAATCCTGAGTCCTCAATCTTCAGCCCTCAGTCCTCAACAATCAGTAGCCAATCCTCAATCCTCAGTAGAATATCCTCAATTCACAGTTTTCAACACTCAATACTCGATCAGCAATCTTCAAACCACTATCCACAAACATCAATTCTCATCACTCAACCCTCAGCACTCAGTCCTCAATGTTCAATCCTCAATCCTCAATTCTCAATCTTCAATCCTCAATACTGAACCTTCAATCCCCAATCCTCAATCCTCAATCCTCAGTCCTCAATACTCAATCCACAATCCTCAATCCTCAATCCTCATTCTTCAATTCTCAATACCCAATCCTCAATCTTCAATCCTCAACACCCAATCTGCAATCTTCAATCCTCAATGTTCAATTCGCAATACCCAATCCTCAATCTTCAATCCTCAACCCTCAATCCTCAATCCTCAATCCTCAATCCTCAATCCTCAATCTTCAATCCTCAATACTCAATCTTCAATCCTCAATCCTCAATCCTCGGTCCTCAACCCTCAATCGTCAATCTCCAATCCTGAATACTGAATCTTCAATCCTCAATCCTCAATCCTCGATCCTCAATCCTCAATCCTCAATCTTCAATCCTCGATACTCAACCTTCAATCCTCAATCCTCAGTCCACAAACTTCAATCCTCAATGCTCAATCCTCAATCCTCAATCCTCAGTCCTCAATCCACAATCCTCAATCCTCAAACCTCAATCCTCAACCGTCAGTCCTCGTCCTCAAACCTCAACCCCCAATCCTCAATGCTCAATCTTCAATCATCAATACTCAATATTCAATCCTCAATACTCAATCTTCAATCCTCAATCCTCAATTCTCAACCCTCAATGCTCAATACTCAATCCTCAATACTCATTCTTCAATTCTCAACACCCAATCCTCAATCTTCAATCCTCAATACCCAATCCTCACTCTGCAATCCTCAATCCTCAATCCTCAATCCTCAATCCTCAATCTTCAATCCTCAATACTCAATCTTCAATCCTCAATCTTCAATCCTCAATCCTCAATCCTCAATCCTCAATCCTGATCCTTCAATCCTCAATACTCAAACTGCAATCCTCAATCCTCAGTCCTCACTCCTCAATCCTCATTCTTCAATCCTCTATACCGAATCCTCAATCTTCAATCCTCAATCCTCAGTCCTCAATTCTCAATCCTCAATCCTCAATCCTCAGACTTCAAACACCAATACTCAACCCTCAGTCCTCGTCCTCAATCCACAACCCTCAATCCTCAATCCTCAATCTTCAATCATTAATATTCAGTCTTCAATTCTCAATCCACAAACCTCAATCCTCAATCCTCAACACTCAGTCCTCAATCCTCAATCTCCAATCCTCAATACTCAATCTTCAATCCTCAATCTTCAATCCTCAGTCCCAAATCCTCAATCTTCAATACTCAATCCTCAATCCTCAATCTTCAATCCTCAATCCTCAGTCCACACACCTCAATTCTGAATCCTCAATCCTGAGTCCTCAATCTTCAGCCCTCAGTCCTCAACAATCAGTAGTCTATCCTCAATCCTCAGTAGAATATCCTCAATTCACAGTTTTCAACACTCGATACTCGATCTGCAATCTTCAAACCACTATCCACAAACATCAATTCTCATCACTCAACCCTCAGCACTCAGTCCTCAATGTTCAATCCTCAATCCTCAATTCTCAATCTTCAATTCTCAATACTGAACCTTCAATCCCCAATCCTCAATCCTCAATCCTCAATCCTCAATACTCAATCCTCAATCCTCAATCCTCAATCCACAATCCTCAATCCTCATTCTTCAATTCTCAACACCCAATCCTCAATCTTCAATCCTCAATCCTCAATCCTCAATTCTCAGTCCTCAATCCTCAATCCTCAATCCTCAATCCTCAATCCTCAATACTCAATCTTCAATACTCAATCCTCAATTCTCAATCCTCAATGCTCAATACTCAATCGTCAATCCTCAATCCCCAATCCTCAATCTTCAATCCTCAAACCTCAATCCTCAATCCTCAATCCTCGATCCTCAATCTTCAATCCTCAATACTCAATCTTCAATCCTCAATCCTCAATCCTCAATCCTCAATCCTCAATCCTCAATCTTCAATCCTCAATACTCAATCTTCTATCCTCAATCCTCAATCCTCAATCCTCAATCCACATTCTTCAATCCTCAACACCCAATCCTCAATCTTCAATCCTCAACCCTCAGTCCTCAATTCTCAATCCTCAATCCTCAATCCTCAGACCTCAAACAACAATACTCAACCCTCAGTCCCCGTCCTCAATCCACAACCCTCAATCCTCGATCCTCAATCTTCAATCATCAATATTCAATCTTCAATCCTCAATCCTCAATCCTCAGTCCTCAAACCACAATCCTGAATCCTCAATCCTGAATCCTCAATCCTCAGCCCTGAGTCCTTAACAATCAGTTGTCAATCCTCAATCCTCAATAGAATATCCTCAATTCACAGTTTTCAACACTCAATACTCAATCTGCAATCTTCAGATCTCTATCCACAAACATCAATTCTCAACACTCAACCCTCAATACTCAGTCCCTAATCCTCAATCTTCAATCCTCAATCCTCAATCCTCAATCCTCAATCCTCAATCTTAATCTTCAATCCTCAATACTCAATCTTCAATCCTCAATCCTCAATCCTCACTCCTCAATCCTCAGTCCTCAACCCTCAATACTCAATCTTCAATCCTCAATCCTCAATCCTCAATCCTCAATCCTCAATCCTCAATCCTCAATCCTCAATCGTTAATCTTCAATCCTCAATACTCAATCTTCAATCCTCAATCCTCAATCCTAAATCCTCAGTCCTCAATCCTCAATCTTCAATCCTCAATCTTCAATCCTCAATCCTCAATCCTCAATCCTCAATCCTCAATCCTCAATCCACAATCCTCGATCCTCAATCCTCAATCCTCAATCCTCAACCTTGAATCCTCAATACTCAATCTTCAATAATCAATCCTCAATTCTCAACCCTCAATACTCAATCCTCAATCGTCAATCCTCAATCCCCAATCATCAATCTTCAATCCTCAATCCTCAATCCTCAATCCACAATCCTCAACCCTCAATCCTCAATCGTCAATCTTCAATCCTCAATACTCAATCTTCTATCCTCAATCCTCAATCCTCAATCCTCAATCCTCAGTCCTCATTCTTCAATCCTCAATCTTCAATCCTCAGTCTTCAATCCTCAATCCTCAGCCCTCATTCTCAATCATCATTCCACAATCCTCAAACCTCAATCCTCAACCGTCAGACCTCGTCCTCAATCCTCAACTCTCAATCCTCAATTCTCCCATCTTCAATCATCAATACTCAATCTTCAATCCTCAATCCTCAATCCTCAGTCCTCAAACCTCAATCCTGAATCCTCAATCCTGAATCCTCAATCTTTAGCCCTGAGTCCTCAACAATCTGTTGCAAATCCTCAATCCTCAATCGAATATCCTCAATTCACAGTTTTCAATACACAATACTCAATCTGCAATCTTCAGATCTCTATCCACAAACATCAATTCTCATCACTCAACCCTGAATACTCAGTCCCTAATCCTCAATCTTCAATCCTCAATCCTCAATCCTCAATCCTCAATCCTCAATCTTAATCTTCAATCCTCAATATTCAATCTTCAATCCTCAATCCTCAATCCTCAATCCTCAATCCTCAATATTCAATCCTCAATAGTCAATCGTCAATCCTCAATCCCCAATCCTCAATCTTCAATCCTCAATCCTCAATCCTCAATCCTCAATCCTCAATCCTCAGTCCTCAAACCTCAATCCTGAATCCTCAATCCTGAATCCTCAATCTTCAGCCCTGAGTCCTCAACAATCAGTAGTCAATCCTCAATCCTCAGTAGAATATCCTCAATTCACAGTTTTCAACACTCAATACTCGATCTGCAATCTTCAAACTACTATGCACAAACATCAATTCTCATCACTCAAACCTCAACACTCAGTCCTCAATGTCCAATCCTCAATCCTCACTTCTCAATCTTCAATCCTCAATACTGTACCTTCAATCCTCAATCCTCAATCCTCAATCCTCAATCCTCAATACTCAATCCTCAATCCTCAATCCTCAATCCTCAATCTTCAATCCTCAATACTCAATCTTCAATCCTCAATCCTCATTCTTCAATCCTCAATGCCCAGTCCTCAATCTTCAATCCTCAATCCTCAATCCTCAATTCTCAATCCTCAATCCTCAATCCTCAATGTTCAATCCTCAATCCTCAATTCTCAGTCCTCAATACTCAATCCTCAATCGTCAAACCTCAATCCCCAATCCTCAATCTTCAATCCTCGATCCTCAATCCTCAACACCCAATCCTCAATCTTCAATCCTCAATACTCAATCTTCAATCCTCAATCCTCAATCCTCAATCCTCAATCCTCAATGCTCAATCCTCTATCCTCAACCATCAATCTGCAATCCTCAATACTCAATCTGCAATCGTCAATCCTCAATCCTCAATTCTCAATCCTCATTCTTCAATCCCTAATGCCCAGTCCTCAATCATCAATCCTCAATCCTCAATCCTCAATTCTCAATCCTCAATCCTCAATCATCAATCCTCAATCCTCAACCTTCAATCCTCAATCCTGAGTCCACAAACCTCGATTCTGAATCCTCAATCCTGAGTCCTCAATCTTCAGCCCTCAGTCCTCAACAATCAGTAGCCAATCCTCAATCCTCAGTAGAATATCCTCAATTCACAGTTTTCAACACTCAATACTCGATCAGCAATCTTCAAACCACTATCCACAAACATCAATTCTCATCACTCAACCCTCAGCACTCAGTCCTCAATGTTCAATCCTCAATCCTCAATTCTCAATCTTCAATCCTCAATACTGAACCTTCAATCCCCAATCCTCAATCCTCAATCCTCAGTCCTCAATACTCAATCCACAATCCTCAATCCTCAATCCTCATTCTTCAATTCTCAATACCCAATCCTCAATCTTCAATCCTCAACACCCAATCTGCAATCTTCAATCCTCAATGTTCAATTCGCAATACCCAATCCTCAATCTTCAATCCTCAACCCTCAATCCTCAATCCTCAATCCTCAATCCTCAATCCTCAATCTTCAATCCTCAATACTCAATCTTCAATCCTCAATCCTCAATCCTCGGTCCTCAACCCTCAATCGTCAATCTCCAATCCTGAATACTGAATCTTCAATCCTCAATCCTCAATCCTCGATCCTCAATCCTCAATCCTCAATCTTCAATCCTCGATACTCAACCTTCAATCCTCAATCCTCAGTCCACAAACTTCAATCCTCAATGCTCAATCCTCAATCCTCAATCCTCAGTCCTCAATCCACAATCCTCAATCCTCAAACCTCAATCCTCAACCGTCAGTCCTCGTCCTCAAACCTCAACCCCCAATCCTCAATGCTCAATCTTCAATCATCAATACTCAATATTCAATCCTCAATACTCAATCTTCAATCCTCAATCCTCAATTCTCAACCCTCAATGCTCAATACTCAATCCTCAATACTCATTCTTCAATTCTCAACACCCAATCCTCAATCTTCAATCCTCAATACCCAATCCTCACTCTGCAATCCTCAATCCTCAATCCTCAATCCTCAATCCTCAATCTTCAATCCTCAATACTCAATCTTCAATCCTCAATCTTCAATCCTCAATCCTCAATCCTCAATCCTCAATCCTGATCCTTCAATCCTCAATACTCAAACTGCAATCCTCAATCCTCAGTCCTCACTCCTCAATCCTCATTCTTCAATCCTCTATACCGAATCCTCAATCTTCAATCCTCAATCCTCAGTCCTCAATTCTCAATCCTCAATCCTCAATCCTCAGACTTCAAACACCAATACTCAACCCTCAGTCCTCGTCCTCAATCCACAACCCTCAATCCTCAATCCTCAATCTTCAATCATTAATATTCAGTCTTCAATTCTCAATCCACAAACCTCAATCCTCAATCCTCAACACTCAGTCCTCAATCCTCAATCTCCAATCCTCAATACTCAATCTTCAATCCTCAATCTTCAATCCTCAGTCCCAAATCCTCAATCTTCAATACTCAATCCTCAATCCTCAATCTTCAATCCTCAATCCTCAGTCCACACACCTCAATTCTGAATCCTCAATCCTGAGTCCTCAATCTTCAGCCCTCAGTCCTCAACAATCAGTAGTCTATCCTCAATCCTCAGTAGAATATCCTCAATTCACAGTTTTCAACACTCGATACTCGATCTGCAATCTTCAAACCACTATCCACAAACATCAATTCTCATCACTCAACCCTCAGCACTCAGTCCTCAATGTTCAATCCTCAATCCTCAATTCTCAATCTTCAATTCTCAATACTGAACCTTCAATCCCCAATCCTCAATCCTCAATCCTCAATCCTCAATACTCAATCCTCAATCCTCAATCCTCAATCCACAATCCTCAATCCTCATTCTTCAATTCTCAACACCCAATCCTCAATCTTCAATCCTCAATCCTCAATCCTCAATTCTCAGTCCTCAATCCTCAATCCTCAATCCTCAATCCTCAATCCTCAATACTCAATCTTCAATACTCAATCCTCAATTCTCAATCCTCAATGCTCAATACTCAATCGTCAATCCTCAATCCCCAATCCTCAATCTTCAATCCTCAAACCTCAATCCTCAATCCTCAATCCTCGATCCTCAATCTTCAATCCTCAATACTCAATCTTCAATCCTCAATCCTCAATCCTCAATCCTCAATCCTCAATCCTCAATCTTCAATCCTCAATACTCAATCTTCTATCCTCAATCCTCAATCCTCAATCCTCAATCCACATTCTTCAATCCTCAACACCCAATCCTCAATCTTCAATCCTCAACCCTCAGTCCTCAATTCTCAATCCTCAATCCTCAATCCTCAGACCTCAAACAACAATACTCAACCCTCAGTCCCCGTCCTCAATCCACAACCCTCAATCCTCGATCCTCAATCTTCAATCATCAATATTCAATCTTCAATCCTCAATCCTCAATCCTCAATACTCAATCCACAATCCTCAATGTTCAATCGTCAATACCCAAACCTCAATCTTCAATCCTCAATCCTCAATCCTCAATCCTCAATCCTCAATCCTCAATCCTCAGTCCTCTAACCTCAATCCTGAATCCTCAAACCTGAATCCTCATTCTTCAGCCCTCAGTCCTCAACAATCAGTTGTCAATCCTCAATCCTCAATAGAATATCATCAATTCACAGTTTTCATTACTCAATACTCAATCTGCAATCTTCAAATCTCTATCCACAAACATCAATTCTCATCACTCAACCCTCAACACTCAGTCCCCAATCCTGAATATTCAATTCTCAATCCTCAATCCACAATCCTCAACGTTCAATCCTCAATACTCAATCTTCAATGCTCATTCCTCAATCCTCAATCCTCAATTCTCAATCCTCAATCGTCAATCTTCAATCGTCAATTCTCAATCTTCAATCCTCAATCCTCAATCCTCGGTCCTCAATCCTCGGTCCTCAATCCTCAACCGTCAATCTCCAATCCTGAATACTCAATCTTCAATCCTCAATCATCAATCCTCAGTCCTCAGTCTTCAATCCTCAGTACTCAAACTGCAATCCTCAATCCTTAGTAGTCACTCCTCAATCCTCATTCTTCAATCCTCAATACCGAATCCTCAATCTTCAATCCTCAATCCTCAATCCTCAATTCTCAGTCCTCAATCCTCAATCCTCAATCCTCAATCCTCAATCCTCAATACTCAATCTTCAATACTCAATACTCAATTCTCAATCCTCAATGCTCAATACTCAATCGTCAATCCTCAATCCCCAATCCTCAATCTTCAATCCTCAAACCTCAATCCTCAATCCTCAATCCTCGATCCTCAATCTTCAATCCTCAATACTCAATCTTCAATCGTCAATCCTCAATCCTCAATCCTCAATCCTCAATCCTCAGTCCTCAATCCTCAAACCTCAATCCTCAACCGTCAGTCCTCGTCCTCAATCCTCAACCCTCAATCCTCAATCCTCCCATCTTCAATCATCAATACTCAATCTTCAATCATCAATCCTCAATCCTCAGTCCTCAAACCTCAATCCTGAATCCTCAATCCTGAATCCTCAATCTTCAGCCCTGAGTCCTCAACAATCAGTTGCCAATCCTCAATCCTCAATCGAATATCCTCAATTCACAGTTTTCAATACACAATACTCAATCTGCAATCTTCAGATCTCTATCCACAAACATCAATTCTCATCACTCAACCCTGAATACTCAGTCCCTAATCCTCAATCTTCAATCCCCAAACCTCGATCCTCTATCCTCAATCCTAAATCCTCAGTCCTCAATCCTCAATCTTCAATCCTCAATCTTCAATCCTCAATCTTCAATCCTCAATCCTCAATCCTAAATCCTCAATCCTCAATCCTCAATCCTCAATTCTCAATCCTCAGTCCTCAAACCGCAATCCTGAATCCTCGATCCTGAATCCTCAATCTTCAGCCCTCAGTCCTCTACAGTCAGTTGTCAATCCTCAATCCTCAAAGAATATCATCAATTCACAGTTTTCATTACTCAATACTCAATCTGCAATCTTCAAATCTCTATCCACAAACATCAATTATCATCACTCAACCCTCAACACTCAGTCCCCAATCCTCAATATTCAATCCTCAATCCACAATCCTCAATCCACAATCCTCAACGCTCAATCCTCAATACTCAACCTTCAATGCTCATTCCTCAATCCTCAATCCTCATTTCTTAATACTCAATCGTCAATCTTCTATCCTCAATAATCAATCTTCAATCCCCAATCCTTAATCCTCGGTCCTCAATCATCAATCGTCAATCTCCAATCCTGAATACTCAATCTTCAGTCCTCAATCCTCAATCCTCAATCCTCAATCCTCAACCCTCATCCTTCAATCCTCAATACCCAATCCTCAATCTTCAATAGTCAATCCTCAATCCTCAATTCTCAATCCTCAATCCTCAGTCCTCAGTCCTCAAACCTCAATCCTCAACCCTCAGCCGTCATCCTCAATCCTCAATCCTCAATCCTCAATCCTCAGTCTTCAATCCTCAATACTCAATCTTCAATCCTCAATCCTCAGTCCTCAATCCACAATCCTCAATCTTGAGTCCTCAATACTCAATCTTCAATAATCAATCCTCAATTCTCAATCCTCAATACTCAATCCTCAATCGTCAACCCTCAATCCCCAATCATCAATCCTCAATCCTCAATCTTCAATCCTCAATCCTAAATACTCAACCCTCAATCCTCAATCGTCAATCTTCAATCCTCAATACTCAATCTTCTATCCTCAATCCTCAATCCTCAATCCTCAATCCTCAGTCCTCATTCTTCAATCCTCAATCTTCAATCCTCAATCTTCAATCCTCAATCCTCAGCCCTCATTCTCAATCCTCAATCCACAATCCTCAAACCTCAATCCTCAACCGTCAGACCTAGTCCTCAATCCTCAACTCTCAATCCTCAATCCTCCCATCTTCAATCATCAATACTCAATCTTCAATCCTCAATCCTCAATCCTCAGTCCTCAAACCTCAATCCTGAATCCTCAATCCTGAATCCTCAATCTTTAGCCCTGAGTCCTCAACAATCAGTTGCAAATCCTCAATCCTCAATCGAATATCCTCAATTCACAGTTTTCAATACACAATACTCAATCTGCAATATCCAGATCTCTATCCACAAACATCAATACTCATCAATCAACCCTGAATACTCAGTCCCTAATCCTCAATCTTCAATCCTCAATCCTCAATCCTCAATCCTCAATCCTCAATCTTAATCTTCAATCCTCAATACTCAATCTTCAATCCTCAATCCTCAATCCTCAATCCTCAATCCTCAATCTTCAATCCTCAATACTCAATATTCAATACTCAATCCTCAATCCTGAATCCTCAATCCTCAATCCTCAATCCTCAATCCTCAATTCTCAATCCTCCATCCTCAATCATCAATCCTCAATCCTCAATCCTCAATCCTCAATCCTCGATACTCAATCTTCAATCCTCAATCCTCAATTCTCAATCCTCAATCCTCAAACCTCAATCCTCAACCGTCAGTCCCGTCCTCAATTCTCAAACATGATAACTCAATCCTCAATCTTCAATCATCAATACTCAATCTTCAATCCTCAATCCTCAATCCTCAATCCTCAATCCTCAGTCCTCAATATTCAACACACAACCCTAAACCATCAATCCTCAATACTCAACCATCAATCCTCAATTCTCAATACTCAATAGAATATCCTGAATTCTCATGATTCAATACTCAATACTCAATATTCAATAACCAAATCGCAATCGTCAAACATCAGCTCTCAGCACTCAATCCACAATACTCTGTCCTCTCTCTTCAATCCACCATCCTCAATCTTCAATCCTCAAGCGTCAATCCTCAATCCTCAATCCTCAATCCTCAACCCTCAATCCTGAGTCCTCAAACCTCAATCCGGTATCCTCAATCCTGAATACTCAATCTTCAGCCGTCAGTACTCAACAATCAATTGTCAATACTCAATCCTGAATATTCAATCCTCAATCCTCAATCCGCAATCATCAATCCTCAATCTTCAATCCTCAATACTCAATCTTCAATCCTCAATCATCAATCCTCAACCCTCAATCCTCAATCCTCAATCATCAATCTTCAATCCTCAGACCTCAAACAGCAATACTCAATCCTCAATCCTCAATCCTCAATCCTCAATTCTCAATCCTCCATCCTCAATCACCAATCCTCAATCCACAATCCTCAATCCTCAATCCCCAACACCCAATCTTCAATCCTCAATCCTCAATTCTCAATCCTCAATTCTGAATCCTCAAACCTCAATCCTCAATCTTCAATCCTCAATGTTCAATGCGCAATACCCAATCCTGAATCTTCAATCCTCAATCCTCAATCCTCAATCCTCTATCCTCAATACTCAATCCTCAATCCTCAGTCCTCAAACATCAAACCTGTGTCCTCAATCCTGAATCCTCAATCTTCAGACCTCAGTCCTCAACAATCAGTTGTCAATTCTCAATCCTCAACACAATATCATCAATTCACAGTTTTCAATACTCAATACTCAACCTGCAATCTTCGAATCTCTATCCACAAACATCAATTCTCATCATTCAACCCTCAACACTCAGTCCCCAATCCTCAATCTTCAATCCTCCATCCTCAATCCACAATCCTCGATCCTCAACCCCCAATCCTCAATCCTCAATCTTCAATCCTCAATACTCAATCTTCAATAATCAATCCTCAATCCTCAATCCTCAATCCTCAATCGTCAATCCTCAATCCTCAATACTCAATCTTCAATCCTCAATCCTCAATCCTCAATCCTCAATCCTCCCATCCTCAATCATCAATACTCAATCTTCAATCCTCAATCCTCAAGCCTCAGTCCTCAAACATCAATCCTGAATCCTCAATCCTGAATCCTCAATCTTCAGCCGTGAGTCCTCAACAATCAGTTGCCAATCCTCAATCCTCAATAGAATATCCTCAATTCACAGTTTTCAATACACAATACTCAATCTGCAATCTTCAGATCTCTATCCACAAACACCAATTCTCATCACTCAACCCTGAATACTCAGTCCCTAATCCTCAATCTTCAATCCTCAATCCTCTATCCTCAATCCTCAATCCTCAATCTTAATCTTCAATAATCAATACTCAATCTTCAATCCTCAATCCTCAATCCTCAATCCTCAATCCTCAATCTTCAATCCACAATACTCAATCTTCAATCCTCAATCCTCAATACTCAATCTTCAATGCTCATTCCTCAATGCTCAATACTCAATCGTCAATCCTCAATCCCAAGTCCTCAATCTTCAATCCTCAATCCTCAATCCTCAATCCTCAATCTTCAGTCCTCAATCCTCAATCCTCATTCTTCAATCCTCAATGCCCAGTCCTCAATCTTCAATCCTCAATCCTCAATCCTCAATTCTCAATCCTCAATCCTCAATCCTCAATGTTCAATCCTCAATCCTCAATTCTCAGTCCTCAATACTCAATCCTCAATCGTCAAACCTCAATCCCCAATCCACAATCTTCAATCGTCGATCCTCAATCCTCAACACCCAATCCTCAATCTTCAATCCTCAATACTCAATCTTCAATCCTCAATCCTCAATCCTCAATCCTCAATCCTCAATGCTCAATCCTCAATCCTCAATCCTCAACCATCAATCTTCAATCCTCAATACTCAATCTGCAATCGTCAATCCTCAATCCTCAATTCTCAATCCTCATTCTTCAATCCTCACTGCCCAGTCCTCAATCTTCAATCCTCAATCCTCAATCCTCAATTCTCAATCCTCAATCCTCAATCATCAATCCTCAATCCTCAATCTTCAATCCTCAATCCTGAGTCCACAAACCTCGATTCTGAATCCTCAATCCTGAGTCCTCAATCTTCAGCCCTCAGTCCTCAACAATCAGTAGTCAATCCTCAATCCTCAGTAGAATATCCTCAATTCACAGTTTTCAACACTCAATACTCGATCAGCAATCTTCAAACCACTATCCACAAACATCAATTCTCATCACTCAACCCTCAGCACTCAGTCCTCAATGTTCAATCCTCAATCCTCAATTCTCAATCTTCAATCCTCAATACTGAACCTTCAATCCCCAATCCTCAATCCTCAATCCTCAGTCCTCAATACTCAATCCTCAATCCTCAATCCTCAATCCTCATTCTTCAATTCTCAATACCCAATCCTCAATCTTCAATCCTCAACACCCAATCTGCAATCTTCAATCCTCAATGTTCAATTCGCAATACCCAATCCTCAATCTTCAATCCTCAACCTTCAATCCTCAATCCTCAATCCTCAATCCTCAATCCTCAATCTTCAATCCTCAATACTCAATCTTCAATCCTCAATCCTCAAACCTCGGTCCTCAACCCTCAATCGTCAATCTCCAATCCTGAATACAGAATCTTCAATCCTCAATCCTCAATCCTCGATCCTCAATCCTCAATCCTCAATCTTCAATCCTCGATACTCAACCTTCAATCCTCAATCCTCAGTCCACAAACTTCAATCCTCAATGCTCAATCCTCAATCCTCAATCCTCAGTCCTCAATCCTCAATCCTCAATCCTCAAACCTCAATCCTCAACCGTCAGTCCTCGTCCTCAAACCTCAACCCCCAATCCTCAATCCTCAATCTTCAATCATCAATACTCAATATTCAATCCTCAATACTCAATCTTCAATCCTCAATCCTCAATTCTCAACCCTCAATGCTCAATACTCAATCCTCAATCCTCATTCTTCAATTCTCAACACCCAATCCTCAATCTTCAATCCTCAATCCCCAATCCTCAATCTGCAATCCTCAATCCTCAATCCTCAATCCTCAATCCTCAATCCTCAATCTTCAATCCTCAATACTCAATCTTCAATCCTCAATCTTCAATCCTCAATCCTCAATCCTCAATCCTCAATCCTGAACCTTCAATCCTCAATACTCAAACTGCAATCCTCAATCCTGAGTCCTCACTCCTCAATCCTCATTCTTCAATCCTCAATACCGAATCCTCAATCTTCAATCCTCAATCCTCAGTCCTCAATTCTCAATACTCAATCCTCAATCCTCAGACTTCAAACACCAATACTCAACCCTCAGTCCTCGTCCTCAATCCACGACCCTCAATCCTCAATCCTCAATCTTCAATCATTAATAATCAGTCTTCAATTCTCAATCCACAAACCTCAATCCTCAATGCTCAATACTCTGTCCTCAATCCTCAATCTTCAATCCTCAATACCGAATCCTCAATCTTCAATCCTCAATCCTCAATCCTCAATTCTCAGTCCTCAATCCTCAATCCTCAATCCTCAATCCTCAATCCTCAATCGTCAATCTTCAATCCTCAATACTCAATCTTCAATACTCAATCCTCAATTCTCAATCCTCAATGCTCAATACTCAATCGTCAATCCTCAATCCCCAATCCTCAATCTTCAATCCTCAAACCTCAATCCTCAACCCTCAATCCTCGATCCTCAATCTTCAATCCTCAATACTCAATCTTCAATCCTCAATCCTCAATCCTCAATCCTCAATCCTCAATCCTCAGTCCTCAATCCTCAAACCTCATTCCTCAACCGTCAGTCCTCGTCCTCAATCCTCAACCCTCAATCCTCAATCCTCCCATCTTCAATCATCAATACTCAATCTTCAATCATCAATCCTCAATCCTCAGTCCTCAAACCTCAATCCTGAATCCTCAATCCTGAATCCTCAATCTTCAGCCCTGAGTCCTCAACAATCAGTTGCCAATCCTCAATCCTCAATCGAATATCCTCAATTCACAGTTTTCAATACACAATACTCAATCTGCAATCTTCAGATCTCTATCCACAAACATCAATTCTCATCACTCAACCCTGAATACTCAGTCCCTAATCCTCAATCTTCAATCCCCAATCCTCGATCCTCTATCCTCAATACTCAATCCTCAATCTTAGTCTTCAATCCTCAATACTCAATCTTCAATCCTCAATCCTCAATCCTCAATCCTCAATCCTCAATCTTCAATACACAATACTCAATCTTCAATCCTCAATCCTGAATTCTCAATCCTCAATCCTCAATCCTCAATCCTCAATCGTCAATCTTCAATCCTCAATACTCAATCTTCAATCCTCAATCCTCAATCCTCAATCCTCAATCCTCAATCCTCATTCTTCAATCCTCAACCTTCAATCCTCTATCTTCAACCCTCAATCCTCAATCCCCAATCATCAACCCTCAATCTTCAATCCTCAGTCCTCAAACCTCAATCCTGAATCCCCTAACCTGAATCCTCAATCTTCAGCCCTCAGTCCTCTACAATCAGTTGTCAATCCTCTATCCTCAATAGAGTATCATCAATTCACAGTTTTCATTACTCAATACTCAATCTGCAATCTTCAAATCTCTATCCACAAACATCAATTCTCATCACTCAACACTCAACACTCTGTCCCCAATCCTGAATATTCAATTCTCAATCCTCAATCCACAATCCTCAACGTTCAATCCTCAATCCTCAATCCTCGATCCTCAATCTTCAATCCTCAATACTCAATCTTCAATCCTCAATCCTCGATCCTCCCATCTTCAATAATCAATACTCAATCTTCAATCATCAATCCTCAATCCTCAGTCCTCAAACCTCAATCCTGAATCCTCAATCCTGAATCCTCAATCTTCAGCCCTGAGTCCTCAACAATCAGTTGCCAATCCTCAATCCTCAATCGCATATCCTCAATTCACAGTTTTCAATACACAATACTCAATCTGCAATCTTCAGATCTCTATCCACAAACATCAATTCTCATCACTCAACCCTGAATACTCAGTCCCTAATCCTCAACCTTCAGTCCCCAATCCTCAATCCTCAATCCTCAATCCTCAATCTTAATCTTCAATCCTCAATACACACTCTTCAATCCTCAATCCACAATCCTCAATCCTCAATCCTCAATCTTCAATCCTCAATCCTCAATCCTCAATCCTCAATGCTCAATCCTCAATCCTCAATCCTCAACCGTCAATCTTCAATCCTCAATACTCAATCTGCAATCCTCAATTGTCAATCCTCAATCCTCAATCCTCATTCTTCAATCCTCGATGCCCAATCCTCAATCTTCAATCCTCTATCCTCAATCCTCAATTCTCAATCCTGAATCCTCAGTCCTCAATCCACAATCCTCAATCCTCAAACCTCAATCGTCAATCGTCAGCCCTCGTCCTCAATCCTCAACACTCAATCCTCAATCCTCAATCTTCAATCCTCAACACTCAAACTTCCATCCTCAATCCTCAATCCTCAATCCTCAATCCTCAATGCTCAATCCTCAATCCTCAATCCTCAACCATCAATCTTCAATCCTCAATACTCAATCTGCAATCCTCAATCCTCAATCCTCAATCCTCAATCCTCATTCTTCAATCCTCAATGCCCAGTCCTCAATCTTCAATCCACAATCCTCAATCCTCAACTCTCAATCCTCAATCCTCAAGCATCAATACTCAATCTTCAACCCTCAATCCTCAATCCTCAATTCTCAATACTGAATCCTCAAACCTCAATACTCTAACCTCAATGCTCAATCCTCATTCTTCAATCCTCAATACCCAAAACTCAATCCTCAATCCTCAATCCTCAATCCTCAATTCTCAATCCTCAATCCTCAATCCTCAGACCTCAAACATCAATACTCAACCCTCGGTCCTCGTCCTCAATCCACAACCCTCAATCCTCAATCCTCAGTCCTCTATCGTCAATCCTCAATCCTCAAACCTCAATCCTCAACCGTCAGTCCCCGTCGTCAATCCTCAAACATGATTCCTCAATCCTCAGACTTCAATCATCAATACTCAATCTTCAATCCTCAATCCTCAATCCTCATTCCTCAATCCTCAATCCTCATTCTTCAATCCTCATTCTTCAATCCTCAACACCCAATCTTCAATCTTCAATCCTCAATCCTCAACTCTCAATCCTCAATCCTCAGTCCTCAGTCCACAAACCTCAATCCTCAACCCTCAGCCCTCATCCTCAATCCTCAATTCTCAAACTTCAATCCTCAATCCTCAATCCTCAATTCTCAATCCTCAATCCTCAGTCCTCAGTCCTCAAACCTCAATCCTGAATCCTCAATCCTGAATCCTCAATCTTCAGCCCTGAGTCCTCAACAATCAGTTGTCAATCCTCAATCCTCAATAGAATATCATCAATTGACAGTTTTCATTACTCAATACTCAATCTGCAATCTTCAAATCTCTATCCACAAACATCAATTCTCATCACTCAACCCTGAATACTCAGTCCCTAATCCTCAACCTTCAGTCCCCAATCCTCAATCCTCAATCCTCAATCCTCAATCTTAATCTTCAATCCTCAATACACACTCTTCAATCCTCAATCCACAATCCTCAATCCTCAATCCTCAATCTTCAATCCTCAATCCTCAATCCTCAATCCTCAATGCTCAATCCTCAATCCTCAATCCTCAACCGTCAATCTTCAATCCTCAATACTCAATCTGCAATCCTCAATTGTCAATCCTCAATCCTCAATCCTCATTCTTCAATCCTCGATGCCCAATCCTCAATCTTCAATCCTCTATCCTCAATCCTCAATTCTCAATCCTGAATCCTCAGTCCTCAATCCACAATCCTCAATCCTCAAACCTCAATCGTCAATCGTCAGCCCTCGTCCTCAATCCTCAACACTCAATCCTCAATCCTCAATCTTCAATCCTCAACACTCAAACTTCCATCCTCAATCCTCAATCCTCAATCCTCAATCCTCAATGCTCAATCCTCAATCCTCAATCCTCAACCATCAATCTTCAATCCTCAATACTCAATCTGCAATCCTCAATCCTCAATCCTCAATCCTCAATCCTCATTCTTCAATCCTCAATGCCCAGTCCTCAATCTTCAATCCACAATCCTCAATCCTCAACTCTCAATCCTCAATCCTCAAGCATCAATACTCAATCTTCAACCCTCAATCCTCAATCCTCAATTCTCAATACTGAATCCTCAAACCTCAATACTCTAACCTCAATGCTCAATCCTCATTCTTCAATCCTCAATACCCAAAACTCAATCCTCAATCCTCAATCCTCAATCCTCAATTCTCAATCCTCAATCCTCAATCCTCAGACCTCAAACATCAATACTCAACCCTCGGTCCTCGTCCTCAATCCACAACCCTCAATCCTCAATCCTCAGTCCTCTATCGTCAATCCTCAATCCTCAAACCTCAATCCTCAACCGTCAGTCCCCGTCGTCAATCCTCAAACATGATTCCTCAATCCTCAGACTTCAATCATCAATACTCAATCTTCAATCCTCAATCCTCAATCCTCATTCCTCAATCCTCAATCCTCATTCTTCAATCCTCATTCTTCAATCCTCAACACCCAATCTTCAATCTTCAATCCTCAATCCTCAACTCTCAATCCTCAATCCTCAGTCCTCAGTCCACAAACCTCAATCCTCAACCCTCAGCCCTCATCCTCAATCCTCAATTCTCAAACTTCAATCCTCAATCCTCAATCCTCAATTCTCAATCCTCAATCCTCAGTCCTCAGTCCTCAAACCTCAATCCTGAATCCTCAATCCTGAATCCTCAATCTTCAGCCCTGAGTCCTCAACAATCAGTTGTCAATCCTCAATCCTCAATAGAATATCATCAATTGACAGTTTTCATTACTCAATACTCAATCTGCAATCTTCAAATCTCTATCCACAAACATCAATTCTCATCACTCAACCCTCAACACTCAGTCCCCAATCCTGAATATTCAATTCTCAATCCTCAATCCACAATCCTCAACGTTCAATCCTCAATACTCAATCTTCAATGCTCATTCCTCAATCCTCAATCCTCAATTCTCAATCCTCAATCGTCAATCTTCAATCGTCAATTCTCAATCTTCAATCCTCAATCCTCAATCCTCGGTCCTCAATCCTCGGTCCTCAATCCTCAACCGTCAATCTCCAATCCTGAATACTCAATCTTCAATCCTCAATCATCAATCCTCAGTCCTCAGTCTTCAATCCTCAGTACTCAAACTGCAATCCTCAATCCTTAGTAGTCACTCCTCAATCCTTATTCTTCAATCCTCAATACCGAATCCTCAATCTTCAATCCTCAATCCTCAATCCTCAATTCTCAGTCCTCAATCCTCAATCCTCAATCCTCAATCCTCAATCCTCAATACTCAATCTTCAATACTCAATACTCAATTCTCAATCCTCAATGCTCAATACTCAATCGTCAATCCTCAATCCCCAATCCTCAATCTTCAATCCTCAAACCTCAATCCTCAATCCTCAATCCTCGATCCTCAATCTTCAATCCTCAATACTCAATCTTCAATCCTCAATCCTCAATCCTCAATCCTCAATCCTCAATCCTCAGTCCTCAATCCTCAAACCTCAATCCTCAACCGTCAGTCCTCGTCCTCAATCCTCAACCCTCAATCCTCAATCCTCCCATCTTCAATCATCAATACTCAATCTTCAATCATCAATCCTCAATCCTCAGTCCTCAAACCTCAATCCTGAATCCTCAATCCTGAATCCTCAATCTTCAGCCCTGAGTCCTCAACAATCAGTTGCCAATCCTCAATCCTCAATCGAATATCCTCAATTCACAGTTTTCAATACACAATACTCAATCTGCAATCTTCAGATCTCTATCCACAAACATCAATTCTCATCACTCAACCCTGAATACTCAGTCCCTAATCCTCAATCTTCAATCCCCAAACCTCGATCCTCTATCCTCAATCCTAAATCCTCAGTCCTCAATCCTCAATCTTCAATCCTCAATCTTCAATCCTCAATCTTCAATCCTCAATCCTCAATCCTAAATCCTCAATCCTCAATCCTCAATCCTCAATTCTCAATCCTCAGTCCTCAAACCGCAATCCTGAATCCTCGATCCTGAATCCTCAATCTTCAGCCCTCAGTCCTCTACAGTCAGTTGTCAATCCTCAATCCTCAAAGAATATCATCAATTCACAGTTTTCATTACTCAATACTCAATCTGCAATCTTCAAATCTCTATCCACAAACATCAATTATCATCACTCAACCCTCAACACTCAGTCCCCAATCCTCAATATTCAATCCTCAATCCACAATCCTCAATCCACAATCCTCAACGCTCAATCCTCAATACTCAACCTTCAATGCTCATTCCTCAATCCTCAATCCTCATTTCTTAATACTCAATCGTCAATCTTCTATCCTCAATAATCAATCTTCAATCCCCAATCCTTAATCCTCGGTCCTCAATCATCAATCGTCAATCTCCAATCCTGAATACTCAATCTTCAGTCCTCAATCCTCAATCCTCAATCCTCAATCCTCAACCCTCATCCTTCAATCCTCAATACCCAATCCTCAATCTTCAATAGTCAATCCTCAATCCTCAATTCTCAATCCTCAATCCTCAGTCCTCAGTCCTCAAACCTCAATCCTCAACCCTCAGCCGTCATCCTCAATCCTCAATCCTCAATCCTCAATCCTCAGTCTTCAATCCTCAATACTCAATCTTCAATCCTCAATCCTCAGTCATCAATCCACAATCCTCAATCTTGAGTCCTCAATACTCAATCTTCAATAATCAATCCTCAATTCTCAATCCTCAATACTCAATCCTCAATCGTCAACCCTCAATCCCCAATCATCAATCCTCAATCCTCAATCTTCAATCCTCAATCCTAAATACTCAACCCTCAATCCTCAATCGTCAATCTTCAATCCTCAATACTCAATCTTCTATCCTCAATCCTCAATCCTCAATCCTCAATCCTCAGTCCTCATTCTTCAATCCTCAATCTTCAATCCTCAATCTTCAATCCTCAATCCTCAGCCCTCATTCTCAATCCTCAATCCACAATCCTCAAACCTCAATCCTCAACCGTCAGACCTAGTCCTCAATCCTCAACTCTCAATCCTCAATCCTCCCATCTTCAATCATCAATACTCAATCTTCAATCCTCAATCCTCAATCCTCAGTCCTCAAACCTCAATCCTGAATCCTCAATCCTGAATCCTCAATCTTTAGCCCTGAGTCCTCAACAATCAGTTGCAAATCCTCAATCCTCAATCGAATATCCTCAATTCACAGTTTTCAATACACAATACTCAATCTGCAATATCCAGATCTCTATCCACAAACATCAATTCTCATCACTCAACCCTGAATACTCAGTCCCTAATCCTCAATCTTCAATCCTCAATCCTCAATCCTCAATCCTCAATCCTCAATCTTAATCTTCAATCCTCAATACTCAATCTTCAATCCTCAATCCTCAATCCTCAATCCTCAATCCTCAATCTTCAATCCTCAATACTCAATATTCAATACTCAATCCTCAATCCTGAATCCTCAATCCTCAATCCTCAATCCTCAATCCTCAATTCTCAATCCTCCATCCTCAATCATCAATCCTCAATCCTCAATCCTCAATCCTCAATCCTCGATACTCAATCTTCAATCCTCAATCCTCAATTCTCAATCCTCAATCCTCAAACCTCAATCCTCAACCGTCAGTCCCGTCCTCAATTCTCAAACATGAATACTCAATCCTCAATCCTCAATCATCAATACTCAATCTTCAATCCTCAATCCTCAATCCTCAATCCTCAATCCTCAGTCCTCAATATTCAACACACAACCCTAAACCATCAATCCTCAATACTCAACCATCAATCCTCAATTCTCAATACTCAATAGAATATCCTGAATTCTCATGATTCAATACTCAATACTCAATATTCAATAACCAAATCGCAATCGACAAACATCAGCTCTCAGCACTCAATCCACAATACTCTGTCCTCTCTCTTCAATCCACCATCCTCAATCTTCAATCCTCAAGCGTCAATCCTCAATCCTCAATCCTCAATCCTCAACCCTCAATCCTGAGTCCTCAAACCTCAATCCGGTATCCTCAATCCTGAATACTCAATCTTCAGCCGTCAGTACTCAACAATCAATTGTCAATACTCAATCCTCAATATTCAATCCTCAATCCTCAATCCGCAATCATCAATCCTCAATCTTCAATCCTCAATACTCAATCTTCAATCCTCAATCATCAATCCTCAACCCTCAATCCTCAATCCTCAATCATCAATCTTCAATCCTCAGACCTCAAACAGCAATACTCAATCCTCAATCCTCAATCCTCAATCCTCAATTCTCAATCCTCCATCCTCAATCACCAATCCTCAATCCACAATCCTCAATCCTCAATCCCCAACACCCAATCTTCAATCCTCAATCCTCAATTCTCAATCCTCAATTCTGAATCCTCAAACCTCAATCCTCAATCTTCAATCCTCAATGTTCAATGCGCAATACCCAATCCTGAATCTTCAATCCTCAATCCTCAATCCTCAATCCTCTATCCTCAATCCTCAATCCTCAATCCTCAGTCCTCAAACATCAAACCTGTGTCCTCAATCCTGAATCCTCAATCTTCAGACCTCAGTCCTCAACAATCAGTTGTCAATTCTCAATCCTCAACAGAATATCATCAATTCACAGTTTTCAATACTCAATACTCAACCTGCAATCTTCGAATCTCTATCCACAAACATCAATTCTCATCATTCAACCCTCAACACTCAGTCCCCAATCCTCAATCTTCAATCCTCCATCCTCAATCCACAATCCTCGATCCTCAACCCCCAATCCTCAATCCTCAATCTTCAATCCTCAATACTCAATCTTCAATAATCAATCCTCAATTCTCAATCCTCAATACTCAATCCTCAATCGTCAATCCTCAATCCCCAATCCTCAATCTTCAATCCTCAATCCTCAATCCTCCATCCTCAATCCTCAATCCTCAATCCTCAATCGTCAATCCTCAATCCTCAATACTCAATCTTCAATCCTCAATCCTCAATCCTCAATCCTCAATCCTCAGTCCTCATTCTTCAATCCTCTATCTTCAATCCTCAATCTTCAATCCTCAATCCTCAGCCCTCATTCTCAATCCTCAATCCACAATCCTCAGACTTCAATCCTCAACCGTCAGTCCTCGTCCTCAATCCTCAACCCTCAATCCTCAATCCTCCCATCCTCAATCATCAATACTCAATCTTCAATCCTCAATCCTCAAGCCTCAGTCCTCAAACATCAATCCTGAATCCTCAATCCTGAATCCTCAATCTTCAGCCGTGAGTCCTCAACAATCAGTTGCCAATCCTCAATCCTCAATAGAATATCCTCAATTCACAGTTTTCAATACACAATACTCAATCTGCAATCTTCAGATCTCTATCCACAAACACCAATTCTCATCACTCAACCCTGAATACTCAGTCCCTAATCCTCAATCTTCAATCCTCAATCCTCTATCCTCAATCCTCAATCCTCAATCTTAATCTTCAATAATCAATACTCAATCTTCAATCCTCAATCCTCAATCCTCAATCCTCAATCCTCAATCTTCAATCCACAATACTCAATCTTCAATCCTCAATCCTCAATACTCAATCTTCAATGCTCATTCCTCAATGCTCAATACTCAATCGTCAATCCTCAATCCCAAGTCCTCAATCTTCAATCCTCAATCCTCAATCCTCAATCCTCAATCTTCAGTCCTCAATCCTCAATCCTCATTCTTCAATCCTCAATGCCCAGTCCTCAATCTTCAATCCTCAATCCTCAATCCTCAATTCTCAATCCTCAATCCTCAATCCTCAATCCTCAATTCTCAGTCCTCAATACTCAATCCTCAATCGTCAAACCTCAATCCCCAATCCACAATCTTCAATCGTCGATCCTCAATCCTCAACACCCAATCCTCAATCTTCAATCCTCAATACTCAATCTTCAATCCTCAATCCTCAATCCTCAATCCTCAATCCTCAATGCTCAATCCTCAATCCTCAATCCTCAACCATCAATCTTCAATCCTCAATACTCAATCTGCAATCGTCAATCCTCAATCCTCAATTCTCAATCCTCATTCTTCAATCCTCACTGCCCAGTGCTCAATCTTCAATCCTCAATCCTCAATCCTCAATTCTCAATCCTCAATCCTCAATCATCAATCCTCAATCCTCAATCTTCAATCCTCAATCCTGAGTCCACAAACCTCGATTCTGAATCCTTAATCCTGAGTCCTCAATCTTCAGCCCTCAGTCCTCAACAATCAGTAGTCAATCCTCAATCCTCAGTAGAATATCCTCAATTCACAGTTTTCAACACTCAATACTCGATCAGCAATCTTCAAACCACTATCCACAAACATCAATTCTCATCACTCAACCCTCAGCACTCAGTCCTCAATGTTCAATCCTCAATCCTCAATT
Organism: Calliopsis andreniformis; assembly: GCF_051401765.1. NCBI lineage: Eukaryota > Metazoa > Arthropoda > Insecta > Hymenoptera > Andrenidae > Calliopsis > Calliopsis andreniformis. The sequence goes on from NW_027480504.1 coordinate 1,234,509, forward strand.
CTCAATCTTCAATCCTCAATACTGAACCTTCAATCCCCAATCCTCAATCCTCAATCCTCAGTCCTCAATACTCAATCCTCAATCCTCAATCCTCAATCCTCATTCTTCAATTCTCAATACCCAATCCTCAATCTTCAATCCTCAACACCCAATCTGCAATCTTCAATCCTCAATGTTCAATTCGCAATACCCAATCCTCAATCTTCAATCCTCAACCCTCAATCCTCAATCCTCAATCCTCAATCCTCAATCCTCAATCTTCAATCCTCAATACTCAATCTTCAATCCTCAATCCTCAATCCTCGGTCCTCAACCCTCAATCGTCAATCTCCAATCCTGAATACAGAATCTTCAATCCTCAATCCTCAATCCTCGATCCTCAATCCTCAATCCTCAATCTTCAATCCTCGATACTCAACCTTCAATCCTCAATCCTCAGTCCACAAACTTCAATCCTCAATGCTCAATCCTCAATCCTCAATCCTCAGTCCTCAATCCTCAATCCTCAATCCTCAAACCTCAATCCTCAACCGTCAGTCCTCGTCCTCAAACCTCAACCCCCAATCCTCAATCCTCAATCTTCAATCCTCAATCCTCAATCCTCAATCTTCAATCCTCAATACTCAATCTTCAATCCTCAATCTTCAATCCTCAATCCTCAATCCTCAATCCTCAATCCTGAAACTTCAATCCTGAACCTTCAATCCTCAATACTCAAACTGCAATCCTCAATCCTGAGTCCTCACTCCTCAATCCTCATTCTTCAATCCTCAATACCGAATCCTCAATCTTCAATCCTCAATCCTCAGTCCTCAATTCTCAATACTCAATCCTCAATCCTCAGACTTCAAACACCAATACTCAACCCTCAGTCCTCGTCCTCAATCCACGACCCTCAATCCTCAATCCTCAATCTTCAATCATTAATAATCAGTCTTCAATTCTCAATCCACAAACCTCAATCCTCAATGCTCAATACTCTGTCCTCAATCCTCAATCTTCAATCCTCAATACCGAATCCTCAATCTTCAATCCTCAATCCTCAATCCTCAATTCTCAGTCCTCAATCCTCAATCCTCAATCCTCAATCCTCAATCCTCAATCGTCAATCTTCAATCCTCAATACTCAATCTTCAATACTCAATCCTCAATTCTCAATCCTCAATGCTCAATACTCAATCGTCAATCCTCAATCCCCAATCCTCAATCTTCAATCCTCAAACCTCAATCCTCAACCCTCAATCCTCGATCCTCAATCTTCAATCCTCAATACTCAATCTTCAATCCTCAATCCTCAATCCTCAATCCTCAATCCTCAATCCTCAGTCCTCAATCCTCAAACCTCATTCCTCAACCGTCAGTCCTCGTCCTCAATCCTCAACCCTCAATCCTCAATCCTCCCATCTTCAATCATCAATACTCAATCTTCAATCATCAATCCTCAATCCTCAGTCCTCAAACCTCAATCCTGAATCCTCAATCCTGAATCCTCAATCTTCAGCCCTGAGTCCTCAACAATCAGTTGCCAATCCTCAATCCTCAATCGAATATCCTCAATTCACAGTTTTCAATACACAATACTCAATCTGCAATCTTCAGATCTCTATCCACAAACATCAATTCTCATCACTCAACCCTGAATACTCAGTCCCTAATCCTCAATCTTCAATCCCCAATCCTCGATCCTCTATCCTCAATACTCAATCCTCAATCTTAGCCTTCAATCCTCAATACTCAATCTTCAATCCTCAATCCTCAATCCTCAATCCTCAATCCTCAATCTTCAATACACAATACTCAATCTTCAATCCTCAATCCTGAATTCTCAATCCTCAATCCTCAATCCTCAATCCTCAATCGTCAATCTTCAATCCTCAATACTCAATCTTCAATCCTCAATCCTCAATCCTCAATCCTCAATCCTCAATCCTCATTCTTCAATCCTCAACCTTCAATCCTCTATCTTCAACCCTCAATCCTCAATCCCCAATCATCAACCCTCAATCTTCAATCCTCAGTCCTCAAACCTCAATCCTGAATCCCCTAACCTGAATCCTCAATCTTCAGCCCTCAGTCCTCTACAATCAGTTGTCAATCCTCTATCCTCAATAGAGTATCATCAATTCACAGTTTTCATTACTCAATACTCAATCTGCAATCTTCAAATCTCTATCCACAAACATCAATTCTCATCACTCAACACTCAACACTCTGTCCCCAATCCTGAATATTCAATTCTCAATCCTCAATCCACAATCCTCAACGTTCAATCCTCAATCCTCAATCCTCGATCCTCAATCTTCAATCCTCAATACTCAATCTTCAATCCTCAATCCTCGATCCTCCCATCTTCAATAATCAATACTCAATCTTCAATCATCAATCCTCAATCCTCAGTCCTCAAACCTCAATCCTGAATCCTCAATCCTGAATCCTCAATCTTCAGCCCTGAGTCCTCAACAATCAGTTGCCAATCCTCAATCCTCAATCGCATATCCTCAATTCACAGTTTTCAATACACAATACTCAATCTGCAATCTTCAGATCTCTATCCACAAACATCAATTCTCATCACTCAACCCTGAATACTCAGTCCCTAATCCTCAACCTTCAGTCCCCAATCCTCAATCCTCAATCCTCAATCCTCAATCTTAATCTTCAATCCTCAATACACACTCTTCAATCCTCAATCCTCAATCCTCAATCCTCAATCCTCAATCTTCAATCCTCAATCCTCAATCCTCAATCCTCAATGCTCAATCCTCAATCCTCAATCCTCAACCGTCAATCTTCAATCCTCAATACTCAATCTGCAATCCTCAATTGTCAATCCTCAATCCTCAATCCTCATTCTTCAATCCTCGATGCCCAATCCTCAATCTTCAATCCTCTATCCTCAATCCTCAATTCTCAATCCTGAATCCTCAGTCCTCAATCCACAATCCTCAATCCTCAAACCTCAATCGTCAATCGTCAGCCCTCGTCCTCAATCCTCAACACTCAATCCTCAATCCTCAATCTTCAATCCTCAACACTCAATCTTCCATCCTCAATCCTCAATCCTCAATCCTCAATCCTCAATGCTCAATCCTCAATCCTCAATCCTCAACCATCAATCTTCAATCCTCAATACTCAATCTGCAATCCTCAATCCTCAATCCTCAATCCTCAATCCTCATTCTTCAATCCTCAATGCCCAGTCCTCAATCTTCAATCCACAATCCTCAATCCTCAACTCTCAATCCTCAATCCTCAAGCATCAATACTCAATCTTCAACCCTCAATCCTCAATCCTCAATCCTCAATACTGAATCCTCAAACCTCAATACTCTAACCTCAATGCTCAATCCTCATTCTTCAATCCTCAATACCCAAAACTCAATCCTCAATCCTCAATCCTCAATCCTCAATTCTCAATCCTCAATCCTCAATCCTCAGACCTCAAACATCAATACTCAACCCTCGGTCCTCGTCCTCAATCCACAACCCTCAATCCTCAATCCTCAGTCCTCTATCGTCAATCCTCAATCCTCAAACCTCAATCCTCAACCGTCAGTCCCCGTCGTCAATCCTCAAACATGATTCCTCAATCCTCAGACTTCAATCATCAATACTCAATCTTCAATCCTCAATCCTCAATCCTCATTCCTCAATCCTCAATCCTCATTCTTCAATCCTCATTCTTCAATCCTCAACACCCAATCTTCAATCTTCAATCCTCAATCCTCAACTCTCAATCCTCAATCCTCAGTCCTCAGTCCACAAACCTCAATCCTCAACCCTCAGCCCTCATCCTCAATCCTCAATTCTCAAACTTCAATCCTCAATCCTCAATCCTCAATTCTCAATCCTCAATCCTCAGTCCTCAGTCCTCAATCCTCAATCCTCAATCCTCAATCCTCAATCCTCAACTTTCAATCCTCAATACTCAATCTTCAATCCTCAATCCTCAATACTCAATCTTCCTTCCTCAATCCTCAATCCTCAATCCTCAATGCTCAATCCTCAATCCTCAATCCTCAACCGTCAATCTTCAATCCTCAATACTCAATCTGCAATCCTCAATTGTCAATCCTCAATCCTCAATCCTCATTCTTCAATCCTCGATGCCCAATCCTCAATCTTCAATCCTCTATCCTCAATCCTCAATTCTCAACCCTGAATCCTCAGTCCTCAATCCACAATCCTCAATCCTCAAACCTCAATCGTCAATCGTCAGCCCTCGTCCTCAATCCTCAACACTCAATCCTCAATCCTCAATCTTCAATCCTCAACACTCAATCTTCCATCCTCAATCCTCAATCCTCAATCCTCAATGCTCAATCCTCAATCCTCAATCCTCAACCATCAATCTTCAATCCTCAATACTCAATCTGCAATCCTCAATCCTCAATCCTCAATCCTCAATCCTCATTCTTCAATCCTCAATGCCCAGTCCTCAATCTTCAATCCACAATCCTCAATCCTCAACTCTCAATCCTCAATCCTCAAGCATCAATACTCAGTCTTCAACCCTCAATCCTCAATCCTCAATCCTCAATACTGAATCCTCAAACCTCAATACTCTATCCTCAATGCTCAATCCTCATTCTTCAATCCTCAATACCCAAAACTCAATCCTCAATCCTCAATCCTCAATCCTCAATTCTCAATCCTCAATCCTCAATCCTCAGACCTCAAACATCAATACTCAACCCTCGGTCCTCGTCCTCAATCCACAACCCTCAATCCTCAATCCTCAGTCCTCTATCGTCAATCCTCAATCCTCAAACCTCAATCCTCAACCGTCAGTCCCCGTCGTCATTCCTCAAACATGATTCCTCAATCCTCAGACTTCAATCATCAATACTCAATCTTCAATCCTCAATCCTCAATCCTCATTCCTCAATCCTCAATCCTCATTCTTCAATCCTCATTCTTCAATCCTCAACACCCAATCTTCAATCTTCAATCCTCAATCCTCAACTCTCAATCCTCAATCCTCAGTCCTCAGTCCACAAACCTCAATCCTCAACCCTCAGCTCTCATCCTCAATCCTCAATTCTCAAACTTCAATCCTCAATCCTCAATCCTCAATTCTCAATCCTCAATCCTCAGTCCTCAGTCCTCAAACCTCTACCCTCAACCCTCAGCCCTCATCCTCAATCCTCAATCCTCAATCATCAATCCTCAGTCCTCAATCCACAATCCTCAATCCTCAAACCTCAATCGTCAATCGTCAGCCCTCGTCCTCAATCCTCAACACTCAATCCTCAATCCTCAATATTCTATCATCAATACTCAATCTTCAATCCTCAATCCTCAATTTTCAATCCTCAATCCTCAATCCTCAATCCTCAATCCTCAATCCTCAACTTTCAATCCTCAATACTCAATCTTCAATCCTCAATCCTCAATACTCAATCTTCCATCCTCAATCCCCAATCCTCAATCCTCAATGCTCAATCCTCAATCCTCAATCCTCAACCATCAATCTTCAATCCTCAATACTCAATCTGCAATCCTCAATCCTCAATCCTCAATCCTCAATCCTCATTCTTCAATCCTCAATGCCCAGTCCTCAATCTTCAATCCTCAATCCTCAATCCTCAATTCTCAATCCTGAATCCTCAGTCCGCAATTCACAATCCTCAATCCTCAAATCTCAATCGTCAATCGTCAGCCCTCGTCCACAATCCTCAACACTCAATCCTCAATCCTCAATATTCAATCATCAATACTCAATCTTCAATCCTCAAACCTCAATCTTCAATCCTCAATCCTCAATTCTCAGTCCTCAATACTCAATCCTCAATCGTCTATCCTCAATCCCAAATCCTCAATCTTCAATCCTCGATCCTCAATCCTCAATCCTCAATCCTCAATCTTCAATCCTCAATACTCAATCTTCCATCCTCAATCCTCAATCCTCAATCCTCAATGCTCAATCCTCAATCCTCAATCCTCAACCATCAATCTTCAATCCTCAATACTCAATCTGCAATCCTCAATCCTCAATCCTCAATCCTCAATCCTCATTCTTCAATCCCCAATGCCCAGTCCTCAATCTTCAATCCTCAATCCTCAATCCTCAATTCTCAATCCTCAATCCTCAATCATCAATACTCAATCTTCAATCCTCAATCCTCAATCCTCAATCCTCAATACTGAATTCTCAAACCTCAATACTCTATCCTCAGTCCTCAATCCTCATTCTTCAATCCTCAATACCCAAAACTCAATCTTCAATCCTCAATCCTCAATCCTCAATTCTCAATCCTCAATACTCAATCTCCAATCCTCAATACTTAATCTCCAATCCTCAAACCTCAGTCCTCAAACCTCAATCCTCAGTCCCCAATCCTCAATCTTCAACGCTCAATCCTCAATCCTCAATCCTCGATCCTCAGTCCTCAATCCTCAATCCTCAATCCTCAATCCTCAATCTTCAATCCTCAATACTCAATCTCCAATCCTCAAACCTCAGTCCTCAAACCTCAATTCTGAATCCTCAAATCTCAATTCTGAATCCTCAGTCCTGAACCCTCAATCTTCAGCTCTCAGTCCTCAACAATCAATTGTCAATTCTCAATCCTCAATAGAATATACTCAATTCACAGTTTTCAATACACAGTACTCAATCTGCAATCTTCAAATCTCTATCCACAAACATCAATTCTCATCACTCAACCCTCAACACTCAGTCCTCAATGTTCAATCCTCAATCCTCAATCCTCAATCATCAATCCTCAATCCTCAATCCTCAGTCCTCAAACCTTTATCCTGAATCCTCAATCCTGAATCCTCAATCTTCAGCCGTGAGTCCTCAACAATCAGTTGCCAATCCTCAATCCTCAATAGAATATCCTCAATTCACAGTTTTCAATAAACAATACTCAATCTGCAATCTTCAGATCTCTATCCACAAACATCAATTCTCATCACTCAACCCTGAATACTCAGTCCCAAATCCTCAATCTTCAATCCTCAATCCTCTATCCTCAATCCTCAATCCTCAATCTTAATCTTCAATCCTCAATACTCAATCTTCCATCCTCAATCCTCAATCCTCAATCCTCAATCCTCAATCTTCAATCCACAATACTCAATCTTCAATCCTCAATCCTCAATTCTCAATCCTCAATCCTCAATCCTCAATCGTCAATCTTCAATCCTCAATACTCAATCTTCAATCCTCAATCCTCAATCCTCAATCCTCAATCCTCAATCCTCATTCTTCAATCCTCAACCCTCAATCCTCTATCTTCAATCCTCAATCCTCAATCCTCAATCCTCAACCCTCAATCTTCAATCCTCAGTCCTCAAACCTCAATTCTGAATCCCCTATCCTGAATCCTCAATCTTCAGCCCTCAGTCCTCTACAATCAGTTGTCAATCCTCAATCCTCGATAGAGTATCATCATTCACAGTTTTCATTACTTAATACTCAATCTGCTGTCTTCAAATCTCTATCCACAAACATCAATTCTCATCACTCAACACTCAACACTCAGTCCCCAATCCTGAATATTCAATTCTCAATACTCAATCCACAATCCTCAACGTTCAATCCTCAATACTCAATCTTCAATGCTCATTCCTCAATCCTCAATCCTCAATTCTCAATTCGCAATCGTCAATCTTCAATCGTCAATACTCAATCTTCAATCCTCAATCCTCAATCCTCGGTCCTCAATACTCGGTCCTCAATCCTCAACCGTCAATCTCCAATCCTGAATACTCAATCTTCAACCCTCAATCATCAATCCTCAGTCCTCAATCTTCAATCCTCAGTACTCAAACTGCAATCCTCAATCCTTAGTAGTCACTCCTCAATCCTCATTCTTCAATCCTCAATACCGAATCCTCAATCTTCAATCCTCAATACTCAATCCTCAATTCTCAATCCTCAATCCTCAATCCTCAATCCTCAATCCACAATCCTCAATCGTCAATCTTCAATCCTCAATACTCAATCTTCAATACTCAATCCTCAATTCTCAATCCTCAATGCTCAATACTCAATCGTCAATCCTCAATCCCCAATCCTCAATCTTCAATCCTCAATCCTCAATCCTCAATCCTCAATCCTCGATCCTCAATCTTCAATCCTCAATACTCAATCTTCAATCCTCAATCCTCAATCCTCAATCCTCAATCCGCAATCCTCAGTCCTCAATCCTCAAACCTCAATCCTCAACCGTCAGTCCTCGTCCTCAATCCTCAACCCTCAATCCTCAATCCTCCCATCTTCAATCATCAATACTCAATCTTCAATCATCAATCCTCAATCCTCTGTCCTCAAACCTCAATCCTGAATCCTCAATCCTGAATCCTCAATCTTCAGCCCTGAGTCCTCAACAATCAGTTGCCAATCCTCAATCCTCAATCGAATATCCTCAATTCACAGTTTTCAATACACAATACTCAATCTGCAATCTTCAGATCTCTATCCACAAACATCAATTCTCATCACTCAACCCTGAATACTCAGTCCCTAATCCTCAATCTTCAATCCCCAATCCTCAATCCTCAATCCTCAATCCTCAATCTTAATCTTCAATCCTCAATACACACTCTTCAATCCTCAATCCTCAATCCTCAATCCTCAACTTTCAATCCTCAATACTCAATCTTCAATCCTCAATCCTCAATACTCAATCTTCCATCCTCAATCCTCAATCCTCAATCCTCAATGCTCAATCCTCAATCCTCCATCCTCAACCGTCAATCTTCAATCCTCAATACTCAATCTGCAATCCTCAATCCTCAATCCTCAATCCTCAATCCTCATTCTTCAATCCTCGATGCCCAATCCTCAATCTTCAATCCTCAATCCTCAATCCTCAATTCTCAATCCTCAATCCTCAATCCTCAGACCTCAAACATCAATACTCAACCCTCGGTCCTCGTCCTCAATCCACAACCCTCAATCCTCAATCCTCAGTCCTCTATCGTCAATCCTCAATCCTCAAACCTCAATCCTCAACCGTCAGTCCCCGTCGTCAATCCTCAAACATGATTCCTCAATCCTCAGACTTCAATCATCAATACTCAATCTTCAATCCTCAATCCTCAATCCTCAATCTTCAATCCTCAATACTCAATCTTCAATCCTCAATCCTCAATCCTCAATCCTCAATCCTCAATCCTCAGTCCTCAATCCTCAAACCTCAATCCTCAACCGTCAGTCCTCGTCCTCAATCCTCAACCCTCAATCCTCAATCCTCCCATCTTCAATCATCAATACTCAATCCTCAATCCTCAATCTTCAATCCTCAACACTCAATCTTCCATCCTCAATCCTCAATCCTCAATCCTCAATGCTCAATCCTCAATCCTCAATCCTCAACCATCAATCTTCAATCCTCAATACTCAATCTGCAATCCTCAATCCTCAATCCTCAATCCTCAATCCTCATTCTTCAATTCTCAATGACCAGTCCTCAATCTTCAATCCACAATCCTCAATCCTCAACTCTCAATCCTCAATCCTCAATCATCAATACTCAATCTTCAACCCTCAATCCTCAATCCTCAATCCTCAATACTGAATCCTCAAACCTCAATACTCTATCCTCAATGCTCAATCCTCATTCTTCAATCCTCAATACCCAAAACTCAATATTCAATCCTCAATCCTCAATCCTCAATTCTCAATCCTCAATCCTCAATCCTCAGACCTCTAACATCAATACTCAACCCTCGGTCCTCGTCCTCAATCCACAACCCTCAATCCTCAATCCTCAGTCCTCTATCGTCAATCCTCAATCCTCAAACCTCAATCCTCAACCGTCAGTCCCCGTCGTCAATCCTCAAACATGATTCCTCAATCCTCAGACTTCAATCATCAATACTCAATCTTCAATCCTCAATCCTCAATCCTCATTCCTCAATCCTCAATCCTCATTCTTCAATCCTCATTCTTCAATCCTCAACAACCAATCTTCAATCTTCAATCCTCAATCCTCAACTCTCAATCCTCAATCCTCAGTCCTCAGCCCACAGACCTCAATCCTCAACCCTCAGCCCTCATCCTCAATCCTCAATTCTCAAACTTCAATCCTCAATCCTCAATCCTCAATTCTCAATCCTCAATCCTCAGTCCTCAGTCCTCAAACCTCTACCCTCAACCCTCAGCCCTCATCCTCAATCCTCAATCCTCAATCCTCAATCCTCAGTCCTCAATCCACAATCCTCAATCCTCAAACCTCAATCGTCAATCGTCAGCCCTCGTCCTCAATCCTCAATCCTCAATATTCAATCATCAATACTCAATCTTCAATCCTCAATCCTCAATCTTCAATCCTCAATCCTCAATCCTCAATCCTCAATCCTCAATCCTCAACTTTCAATCCTCAATCCTCAACTCTCAATCCTCAATCCTCAGTCCTCAGTCCACAAACCTCAATCCTCAACCCTCAGCCCTCATCCTCAATCCTCAATTCTCAAACTTCAATCCTCAATCCTCAATCCTCAATTCTCAATCCTCAATCCTCAGTCCTCAGTCCTCAAACCTCAATCCTGAATCCTCAATCCTGAATCCTCAATCTTCAGCCCTGAGTCCTCAACAATCAGTTGCCAATCCTCAATCCTCAATCGAATATCCTCAATTCACAGTTTTCAATACACAATACTCAATCTGCAATCTTCAGATCTCTATCCACAAACATCAATTCTCATAACTCAACCCTGAATACTCAGTCCCTAATCCTCAATCTTCAATCCCCAATCCTCGATCCTCTATCCTCAATACTCAATCCTCAATCTTAATCTTCAATCCTCAATACTCAATCTTCAATCCTCAATCCTCAATCCTCAATCCTCAATCCTCAATCTTCAATACACAATACTCAATCTTCAATCCTCAATCCTGAATTCTCAATCCTCAATCCTCAATCCTCAATCCTCAATCCTCAATCCTCAATCCTCAATCCTCAATCCTCAATCCTCAACTTTCAATCCTCAATACTCAATCTTCAATCCTCAATCCTCAATACTCAATCTTCCATCCTCAATCCTCAATCCTCAATCCTCAATGCTCAATCCTCAATCCTCAATCCTCAACCATCAATCTTCAATCCTCAATACTCAATCTGCAATCCTCAATCCTCAATCCTCAATCCTCAATCCTCATTCTTCAATCCTCAATGCCCAGTCCTCAATCTTCAATCCTCAATCCTCAATCCTCAATTCTCAATCCTGAATCCTCAGTCCGCAATCCACAATCCTCAATCCTCAAATCTCAATCGTCAATCGTCAGCCCTCGTCCACAATCCTCAACACTCAATCCTCAATCCTCAATATTCAATCATCAATACTCAATCTTCAATCCTCAAACCTCAATCTTCAATCCTCAATCCTCAATTCTCAGTCCTCAATACTCAATCCTCAATCGTCTATCCTCAATCCCAAATCCTCAATCTTCAATCCTCGATCCTCAATCCTCAATCCTCAATCCTCAATCTTCAATCCTCAATACTCAATCTTCCATCCTCAATCCTCAATCCTCAATCCTCAATGCTCAATCCTCAATCCTCAATCCTCAACCATCAATCTTCAATCCTCAATACTCAATCTGCAATCCTCAATCCTCAATCCTCAATCCTCAATCCTCATTCTTCAATCCCCAATGCCCAGTCCTCAATCTTCAATCCTCAATCCTCAATCCTCAATTCTCAATCCTCAATCCTCAATCATCAATACTCAATCTTCAATCCTCAATCCTCAATCCTCAATCCTCAATACTGAATTCTCAAACCTCAATACTCTATCCTCAGTCCTCAATCCTCATTCTTCAATCCTCAATACCCAAAACTCAATCTTCAATCCTCAATCCTCAATCCTCAATTCTCAATCCTCAATACTCAATCTCCAATCCTCAATACTTAATCTCCAATCCTCAAACCTCAGTCCTCAAACCTCAATCCTCAGTCCCCAGTCCTCAATCTTCAACGCTCAATCCTCAATCCTCAATCCTCGATCCTCAGTCCTCAATCCTCAATCCTCAATCCTCAATCCTCAATCTTCAATCCTCAATACTCAATCTCCAATCCTCAAACCTCAGTCCTCAAACCTCAATTCTGAATCCTCAAATCTCAATTCTGAATCCTCAGTCCTGAACCCTCAATCTTCAGCTCTCAGTCCTCAACAATCAATTGTCAATTCTCAATCCTCAATAGAATATACTCAATTCACAGTTTTCAATACACAGTACTCAATCTGCAATCTTCAAATCTCTATCCACAAACATCAATTCTCATCACTCAACCCTCAACACTCAGTCCTCAATGTTCAATCCTCAATCCTCAATCCTCAATCATCAATCCTCAATCCTCAATCCTCAGTCCTCAAACCTTTATCCTGAATCCTCAATCCTGAATCCTCAATCTTCAGCCGTGAGTCCTCAACAATCAGTTGCCAATCCTCAATCCTCAATAGAATATCCTCAATTCACAGTTTTCAATAAACAATACTCAATCTGCAATCTTCAGATCTCTATCCACAAACATCAATTCTCATCACTCAACCCTGAATACTCAGTCCCAAATCCTCAATCTTCAATCCTCAATCCTCTATCCTCAATCCTCAATCCTCAATCTTAATCTTCAATCCTCAATACTCAATCTTCCATCCTCAATCCTCAATCCTCAATCCTCAATCCTCAATCTTCAATCCACAATACTCAATCTTCAATCCTCAATCCTCAATTCTCAATCCTCAATCCTCAATCCTCAATCGTCAATCTTCAATCCTCAATACTCAATCTTCAATCCTCAATCCTCAATCCTCAATCCTCAATCCTCAATCCTCATTCTTCAATCCTCAACCTTCAATCCTCTATCTTCAATCCTCAATCCTCAATCCTCAATCCTCAACCCTCAATCTTCAATCCTCAGTCCTCAAACCTCAATTCTGAATCCCCTATCCTGAATCCTCAATCTTCAGCCCTCAGTCCTCTACAATCAGTTGTCAATCCTCAATCCTCGATAGAGTATCATCATTCACAGTTTTCATTACTTAATACTCAATCTGCTATCTTCAAATCTCTATCCACAAACATCAATTCTCATCACTCAACACTCAACACTCAGTCCCCAATCCTGAATATTCAATTCTCAATACTCAATCCACAATCCTCAACGTTCAATCCTCAATACTCAATCTTCAATGCTCATTCCTCAATCCTCAATCCTCAATTCTCAATCCGCAATCGTCAATCTTCAATCGTCAATACTCAATCTTCAATCCTCAATCCTCAATCCTCGGTCCTCAATACTCGGTCCTCAATCCTCAACCGTCAATCTCCAATCCTGAATACTCAATCTTCAACCCTCAATCATCAATCCTCAGTCCTCAATCTTCAATCCTCAGTACTCAAACTGCAATCCTCAATCCTTAGTAGTCACTCCTCAATCCTCATTCTTCAATCCTCAATACCGAATCCTCAATCTTCAATCCTCAATACTCAATCCTCAATTCTCAATCCTCAATCCTCAATCCTCAATCCTCAATCCACAATCCTCAATCGTCAATCTTCAATCCTCAATACTCAATCTTCAATACTCAATCCTCAATTCTCAATCCTCAATGCTCAATACTCAATCGTCAATCCTCAATCCCCAATCCTCAATCTTCAATCCTCAATCCTCAATCCTCAATCCTCAATCCTCGATCCTCAATCTTCAATCCTCAATACTCAATCTTCAATCCTCAATCCTCAAACCTCAATCCTCAACCGTCAGTCCTCGTCCTCAATCCTCAACCCTCAATCCTCAATCCTCCCATCTTCAATCATCAATACTCAATCCTCAATCCTCAATCTTCAATCCTCAACACTCAATCTTCCATCCTCAATCCTCAATCCTCAATCCTCAATGCTCAATCCTCAATCCTCAATCCTCAACCATCAATCTTCAATCCTCAATACTCAATCTGCAATCCTCAATCCTCAATCCTCATTCTTCAATTCTCAATGACCAGTCCTCAATCTTCAATCCACAATCCTCAATCCTCAACTCTCAATCCTCAATCCTCAATCATCAATACTCAATCTTCAACCCTCAATCCTCAATCCTCAATCCTCAATACTGAATCCTCAAACCTCAATACTCTATCCTCAATGCTCGATCCTCATTCTTCAATCCTCAATACCCAAAACTCAATCCTCAATCCTCAATCCTCAATCCTCAATTCTCAATCCTCAATCCTCAATCCGCAGACCTCTAACATCAATACTCAACCCTCGGTCCTCGTCCTCAATCCACAACCCTCAATCCTCAATCCTCAGTCCTCTATCGTCAATCCTCAATCCTCAAACCTCAATCCTCAACCGTCAGTCCCCGTCGTCAATCCTCAAACATGATTCCTCAATCCTCAGACTTCAATCATCAATACTCAATCTTCAATCCTCAATCCTCAATCCTCATTCCTCAATCCTCAATCCTCATTCTTCAATCCTCATTCTTCAATCCTCAACACCCAATCTTCAATCTTCAATCCTCAATCCTCAACTCTCAATCCTCAATCCTCAGTCCTCAGTCCACAGACCTCAATCCTCAACCCTCAGCCCTCATCCTCAATCCTCAATTCTCAAACTTCAATCCTCAATCCTCAATCCTCAATTCTCAATCCTCAATCCTCAGTCCTCAGTCCTCAAACCTCTACCCTCAACCCTCAGCCCTCATCCTCAATCCTCAATCCTCAATCCTCAATCCTCAGTCCTCAATCCACAATCCTCAATCCTCAAACCTCAATCGTCAATCGTCAGCCCTCGTCCTCAATCCTCAACACTCAATCCTCAATCCTCAATATTCAATCATCAATACTCAATCTTCAATCCTCAATCCTCAATCTTCAATCCTCAATCCTCAATCCTCAATCCTCAATCCTCAATCCTCAACTTTCAATCCTCAATACTCAATCTCCAATCCTCAATCCTCAATACTCAATCTTCCATCCTCAATGCTCAATCCTCAATCCTCAATGCTCAATCCTCAATCCTCAACCATCAATCTTCAATCCTCAATACTCAATCTGCAATCCTCAATCCTCAATCCTCAATCCTCAATCCTCATTCTTCAATCCTCAATGCCCAGTCCTCAATCTTCAATCCTCAATCCTCAATCCTCAATTCTCAATCCTGAATCCTCAGTCCGCAATCCACAATCCTCAATCCTCAAACCTCAATCGTCAATCGTCAGCCCTCGTCCTCAATCCTCAACACTCAATCCTCAATCCTCAATATTCAATCATCAATACTCAATCTTCAATCCTCAAACCTCAATCTTCAATCCTCAATCCTCAATTCTCAGTCCTCAATACTCAATCCTCCATCGCCAATCCTCAATCCCAAATCCTCAATCTTCAATCCTCGATCCTCAATCCTCAATCCTCAATACTCAATCTTCAATCCTCAATACTCAATCTTCCATCCTCAATCCTCAATCCTCAATCCTCAATGCTCAATCCTCAATCCTCAATCCTCAACCATCAATCTTCAATCCTCAATACTCAATCTGCAATCCTCAATCCTCAATCCTCAATCCTCAATCCTCATTCTTCAATCCCCAATGCCCAGTCCTCAATCTTCAATCCTCAATCCTCAATCCTCAATTCTCAATCCTCAATCCTCAATCATCAATACTCAATCTTCAATCCTCAATCCTCACTCCTCAATCCTCAATACTGAATTCTCAAACCTCAATACTCTATCCTCAGTCCTCAATCCTCATTCTTCAATCCTCAATACCCAAAACTCAATCTTCAATCCTCAATCCTCAACCCTCAACTCTCAATCCTCAATACTCAATCTCCAATCCTCAATACTCAATCTCCAATCCTCAAACCTCAGTCCTCAAACCTCAATCCTCAGTCCCCAATCCTCAATCTTCAACCCTCAATCCTCAATCCTCAATCCTCGATCCTCAGTCCTCAATCCTCAATCCTCAATCCTCAATCCTCAATCTTCAATCCTCAATACTCAATCTTCAATCCTCAATCCTCAATCCTCAATTCTCAATCCTGAATCCTCAGTCCTCAATCCACAATCCTCAATCCTCAAACCTCAATCGTCAATCGTCAGCCCTCGTCCTCAATCCTCAACACTCAATCCTCAATCCTCTATCTTCAATCCTGAACACTCAATCTTCCATCCTCAATCCTCAATCCTCAATCCTCAATGCTCAATCCTCAATCCTCAATCCTCAACCATCAATCTTCAATCCTCAATACTCAATCTGCAATCCTCAATCCTCAATCCTCAATCCTCAATCCTCATTCTTCAATCCTCAATGCCCAGTCCTCAATCTTCAATCCACAATCCTCAATCCTCAACTCTCAATCCTCAATCCTCAATCATCAATACTCAATCTTCAACCCTCAATCCTGAATCCTCAATCCTCAATACTGAATCCTCAAACCTCAATTCTCTATCCTCAATGCTCAATCCTCATTCTTCAATCCTCAATACCCAAAACTCAATCCTCAATCCTCAATCCTCAATCCTCAATTCTCAATCCTCAATCCTCAATCCTCAGACCTCAAACATCAATACTCAACCGTCGGTCCTCGTCCTCAATCCACAACCCTCAATCCTCAATCCTCAGTCCTCTATCGTCAATCCTCAATCCTCAAACCTCAATCCTCAACCGTCAGTCCCCGTCGTCAATCCTCAAACATGATTCCTCAATCCTCAGACTTCAATCATCAATACTCAATCTTCAATCCTCAATCCTCAATCCTCATTCCTCAATCCTCAATCCTCATTCTTCAATCCTCATTCTTCAATCCTCAACTCTCAATCCTCAATCCTCAGTCCTCAGTCCACAAACCTCAATCCTCAACACTCAGCCCTCATCCTCAATCCTCAATTCTCAAACTTCAATCCTCAATCCTCAATCCTCAATTCTCAATCCTCAATCCTCAGTCCTCAGTCCTCAAACCTCTACCCTCAACCCTCAGCCCTCATCCTCAATCCTCAATCCTCAATCATCAATCCTCAGTCCTCAATCCACAATCCTCAATCCTCAAACCTCAATCGTCAATCGTCAGCCCTCGTCCTCAATCCTCAACACTCAATCCTCAATCCTCAATATTCAATCATCAATACTCAATCTTCAACCCTCAATCCTCAATCCTCAATCCTCAATCCTCATTCTTCAATCCTCAATGCCCAGTCCTCAATCTTCAATCCTCAATCCTCAATCCTCAATTCTCGATCCTGAATCCTCAGTCCGCAATCCACAATCCTCAATCCTCAAACCTCAATCGTCAATCGTCAGCCCTCGTCCACAATCCTCAACACTCAATCCTCAATCCTCAATATTCAATCATCAATACTCAATCTTCAATCCTCAAACCTCAATCTTCAATCCTCAATCCTCAATTCTCAGTCCTCAATACTCAATCCTCAATCGTCAATCCTCAATCCCAAATCCTCAATCTTCAATCCTGGATCCTCAATCCTCAATCCTCAATCCTCAATCTTCAATCCTCAATACTCAATCTTCCATCCTCAATCCTCAATCCTCAATCCTCAATGCTCAATCCTCAATCCTCAATCCTCAACCATCAATCTTCAATCCTCAATACTCAATCTGCAATCCTCAATCCTCAATCCTCAATCCTCAATCCTCATTCTTCAATCCCCAATGCCCAGTCCTCAATCTTCAATCCTCAATCCTCAATCCTCAATTCTCAATCCTCAATCCTCAATCATCAATACTCAATCTTCAATCCTCAATCCTCAATCCTCAATCCTCAATACTGAATTCTCAAACCTCAATACTCTATCCTCAGTCCTCAATCCTCATTCTTCAATCCTCAATACCCAAAACTCAATCTTCAATCCTCAATCCTCAATCCTCAATTCTCAATCCTCAATACTCAATCTCCAATCCTCAATACTTAATCTCCAATCCTCAAACCTCAGTCCTCAAACCTCAATCCTCAGTCCCCAATCCTCAATCTACAACCCTCAATCCTCAATCCTCAATCCTCGATCCTCAGTCCTCAATCCTCAATCCTCTATCCTTCATCCTCAATCTTCAATCCTCAATACTCAATCTCCAATCCTCAAACCTCAGTCCTCAAACCTCAATTCTGAATCCTCAAATCTCAATTCTGAATCCTCAGTCCTGAACCCTCAATCTTCAGCTCTCAGTCCTCAACAATCAATTGTCAATTCTCAATCCTCAATAGAATATACTCAATTCACAGTTTTCAATACACAGTACTCAATCTGCAATCTTCAAATCTCTATCCACAAACATCAATTCTCATCACTCAACCCTCAACACTCAGTCCTCAATGTTCAATCCTCAATCCTCAATCCTCAATCATCAATCCTCAATCCTCAATCCTCAGTCCTCAAACCTTTATCCTGAATCCTCAATCCTGAATCCTCAATCTTCAGCCGTGAGTCCTCAACAATCAGTTGCCAATCCTCAATCCTCAATAGAATATCCTCAATTCACAGTTTTCAATAAACAATACTCAATCTGCAATCTTCAGATCTCTATCCACAAACATCAATTCTCATCACTCAACCCTGAATACTCAGTCCCTAATCCTCAATCTTCAATCCTCAATCCTCAATCCTCAATCCTCAATCCTCAATCCTCATTCTTCAATCCTCAACCTTCAATCCTCTATCTTCAATCCTCAATCCTCAATCCTCAATCCTCAACCCTCAATCTTCAATCCTCAGTCCTCAAACCTCAATTCTGAATCCCCTATCCTGAATCCTCAATCTTCAGCCCTCAGTCCTCTACAATCAGTTGTCAATCCTCAATCCTCGATAGAGTATCATCATTCACAGGTTTCATTACTCAATACTCAATCTGCTATCTTCAAATCTCTATCCACAAACATCAATTCTCATCACTCAACACTCAACACTCAGTCCCCAATCCTGAATATTCAATTCTCAATACTCAATCCACAATCCTCAACGTTCAATCCTCAATACTCAATCTTCAATGCTCATTCCTCAATCCTCAATCCTCAATTCTCAATCCTCAATCGTCAATCTTCAATCGTCAATACTCAATCTTCAATCCTCAATCCTCAATCCTCGGTCCTCAATACTCGGTCCTCAATCCTCAACCGTCAATCTCCAATCCTGAATACTCAATCTTCAATCCTCAATCATCAATCCTCAGTCCTCAATCTTCAATCCTCAGTACTCAAACTGCAATCCTCAATCCTTAGTAGTCACTCCTCAATCCTCATTCTTCAATCCTCAATACCGAATCCTCAATCTTCAATCCTCAATCCTCAATCCTCAATCCTCAATCCTCGATCCTCAATCTTCAATCCTCAATACTCAATCTTCAATCCTCAATCCTCAATCCTCAATCCTCAATCCTCAATCCTCAGTCCTCAATCCTCAAACCTCAATCCTCAACCGTCAGTCCTCGTCCTCAATCCTCAACCCTCAATCCTCAATCCTCCCATCTTCAATCATCAATACTCAATCTTCAATCATCAATCCTCAATCCTCAGTCCTCAAACCTCAATCCTGAATCCTCAATCCTGAATCCTCAATCTTCAGCCCTGACTCCTCAACAATCAGTTGCCAATCCTCAATCCTCAATCGAATATCCTCAATTCACAGTTTTCAATACACAATACTCAATCTGCAATCTTCAGATCTCTATCCACAAACATCAATTCTCATCACTCAACCCTGAATACTCAGTCCCTAATCCTCAATCTTCAATCCCCAATCCTCAATCCTCAATCCTCAATCCTCAATCTTAATCTTCAATCCTCAATACACACTCTTCAATCCTCAATCCTCAATCCTCAATCCTCAATCCTCAATCTTCAATCCTCATTCTTCAATCCTCAATACCCAATCCTCAATCTTCAATCCTCAACACTCAATCCTCAATCCTCAATCCTCAATCCTCAATCCTCAATCCTCAACTTTCAATCCTCAATACTCAATCTTCAATCCTCAATCCTCAATACTCAATCTTCCATCCTCAATCCTCAATCCTCAATCCTCAATGCTCAATCCTCAATCCTCCATCCTCAACCGTCAATCTTCAATCCTCAATACTCAATCTGCAATCCTCAATCCTCAATCCTCAATCCTCAATCCTCATTCTTCAATCCTCGATGCCCAATCCTCAATCTTCAATCCTCAATCCTCAATCCTCAATTCTCAATCCTCAATCCTCAATCCTCAGACCTCAAACATCAATACTCAACCCTCGGTCCTCGTCCTCAATCCACAACCCTCAATCCTCAATCCTCAGTCCTCTATCGTCAATCCTCAATCCTCAAACCTCAATCCTCAACCGTCAGTCCCCGTCGTCAATCCTCAAACATGATTCCTCAATCCTCAGACTTCAATCATCAATACTCAATCTTCAATCCTCAATCCTCAATCCTCAATCTTCAATCCTCAATACTCAATCTTCAATCCTCAATCCTCAATCCTCAATCCTCAATCCTCAATCCTCAGTCCTCAATCCTCAAACCTCAATCCTCAACCGTCAGTCCTCGTCCTCAATCCTCAACCCTCAATCCTCAATCCTCAATCCTCAATGCTCAATCCTCAATCCTCAATCCTCAACCATCAATCTTCAATCCTCAATACTCAATCTGCAATCCTCAATCCTCAATCCTCAATCCTCAATCCTCATTCTTCAATTCTCAATGCCCAGTCCTCAATCTTCAATCCACAATCCTCAATCCTCAACTCTCAATCCTCAATCCTCAATCATCAATACTCAATCTTCAACCCTCAATCCTCAATCCTCAATCCTCAATACTGAATCCTCAAACCTCAATACTCTATCCTCAATGCTCAATCCTCATTCTTCAATCCTCAATACCCAAAACTCAATCCTCAATCCTCAATCCTCAATCCTCAATTCTCAATCCTCAATCCTCAATCCTCAGACCTCTAACATCAATACTCAACCCTCGGTCCTCGTCCTCAATCCACAACCCTCAATCCTCAATCCTCAGTCCTCTATCGTCAATCCTCAATCCTCAAACCTCAATCCTCAACCGTCAGTCCCCGTCGTCAATCCTCAAACATGATTCCTCAATCCTCAGACTTCAATCATCAATACTCAATCTTCAATCCTCAATCCTCAATCCTCATTCCTCAATCCTCAATCCTCATTCTTCAATCCTCATTCTTCAATCCTCAACACCCAATCTTCAATCTTCAATCCTCAATCCTCAACTCTCAATCCTCAATCCTCAGTCCTCAGTCCACAGACCTCAATCCTCAACCCTCAGCCCTCATCCTCAATCCTCAATTCTCAAACTTCAATCCTCAATCCTCAATCCTCAATTCTCAATCCTCAATCCTCAGTCCTCAGTCCTCAAACCTCTACCCTCAACCCTCAGCCCTCATCCTCAATCCTCAATCCTCAATCCTCAATCCTCAGTCCTCAATCCACAATCCTCAATCCTCAAACCTCAATCGTCAATCGTCAGCCCTCGTCCTCAATCCTCAACACTCAATCCTCAATCCTCAATATTCAATCATCAATACTCAATCTTCAATCCTCAATCCTCAATCTTCAATCCTCAATCCTCAATCCTCAATCCTCAATCCTCAATCCTCAACTTTCAATCCTCAATACTCAATCTCCAATCCTCAATCCTCAATACTCAATCTTCCATCCTCAATGCTCAATCCTCAATCCTCAATGCTCAATCCTCAATCCTCAACCATCAATCTTCAATCCTCAATACTCAATCTGCAATCCTCAATCCTCAATCCTCAATCCTCAATCCTCATTCTTCAATCCTCAATGCCCAGTCCTCAATCTTCAATCCTCAATCCTCAATCCTCAATTCTCAATCCTGAATCCTCAGTCCGCAATCCACAATCCTCAATCCTCAAACCTCAATCGTCAATCGTCAGCCCTCGTCCTCAATCCTCAACACTCAATCCTCAATCCTCAATATTCAATCATCAATACTCAATCTTCAATCCTCAAACCTCAATCTTCAATCCTCAATCCTCAATTCTCAGTCCTCAATACTCAATCCTCCATCGCCAATCCTCAATCCCAAATCCTCAATCTTCAATCCTCGATCCTCAATCCTCAATCCTCAATACTCAATCTTCAATCCTCAATACTCAATCTTCCATCCTCAATCCTCAATCCTCAATCCTCAATGCTCAATCCTCAATCCTCAATCCTCAACCATCAATCTTCAATCCTCAATACTCAATCTGCAATCCTCAATCCTCAATCCTCAATCCTCAATCCTCATTCTTCAATCCCCAATGCCCAGTCCTCAATCTTCAATCCTCAATCCTCAATCCTCAATTCTCAATCCTCAATCCTCAATCATCAATACTCAATCTTCAATCCTCAATCCTCACTCCTCAATCCTCAATACTGAATTCTCAAACCTCAATACTCTATCCACAGTCCTCAATCCTCATTCTTCAATCCTCAATACCCAAAACTCAATCTTCAATCCTCAATCCTCAACCCTCAACTCTCAATCCTCAATACTCAATCTCCAATCCTCAATACTCAATCTCCAATCCTCAAACCTCAGTCCTCAAACCTCAATCCTCAGTCCCCAATTCTCAATCTTCAACCCTCAATCCTCAATCCTCAATCCTCGATCCTCAGTCCTCAATCCTCAATCCTCAATCCTCAATCCTCAATCTTCAATCCTCAATACTCAATCTTCAATCCTCAATCCTCAATCCTCAATTCTCAATCCTGAATCCTCAGTCCTCAATCCACAATCCTCAATCCTCAAACCTCAATCGTCAATCGTCAGCCCTCGTCCTCAATCCTCAACACTCAATCCTCAATCCTCTATCTTCAATCCTGAACACTCAATCTTCCATCCTCAATCCTCAATCCTCAATCCTCAATGCTCAATCCTCAATCCTCAATCCTCAACCATCAATCTTCAATCCTCAATACTCAATCTGCAATCCTCAATCCTCAATCCTCAATCCTCAATCCTCATTCTTCAATCCTCAATGCCCAGTCCTCAATCTTCAATCCACAATCCTCAATCCTCAACTCTCAATCCTCAATCCTCAATCATCAATACTCAATCTTCAACCCTCAATCCTGAATCCTCAATCCTCAATACTGAATCCTCAAACCTCAATTCTCTATCCTCAATGCTCAATCCTCATTCTTCAATCCTCAATACCCAAAACTCAATCCTCAATCCTCAATCCTCAATCCTCAATTCTCAATCCTCAATCCTCAATCCTCAGACCTCAAACATCAATACTCAACCGTCGGTCCTCGTCCTCAATCCACAACCCTCAATCCTCAATCCTCAGTCCTCTATCGTCAATCCTCAATCCTCAAACCTCAATCCTCAACCGTCAGTCCCCGTCGTCAATCCTCAAACATGATTCCTCAATCCTCAGACTTCAATCATCAATACTCAATCTTCAATCCTCAATCCTCAATCCTCATTCCTCAATCCTCAATCCTCATTCTTCAATCCTCATTCTTCAATCCTCAACTCTCAATCCTCAATCCTCAGTCCTCAGTCCACAAACCTCAATCCTCAACACTCAGCCCTCATCCTCAATCCTCAATTCTCAAACTTCAATCCTCAATCCTCAATCCTCAATTCTCAATCCTCAATCCTCAGTCCTCAGTCCTCAAACCTCTACCCTCAACCCTCAGCCCTCATCCTCAATCCTCAATCCTCAATCATCAATCCTCAGTCCTCAATCCACAATCCTCAATCCTCAAACCTCAATCGTCAATCGTCAGCCCTCGTCCTCAATCCTCAACACTCAATCCTCAATCCTCAATATTCAATCATCAATACTCAATCTTCAACCCTCAATCCTCAATCCTCAATCCTCAATCCTCATTCTTCAATCCTCAATGCCCAGTCCTCAATCTTCAATCATCAATCCTCAATCCTCAATTCTCGATCCTGAATCCTCAGTCCGCAATCCACAATCCTCAATCCTCAAACCTCAATCGTCAATCGTCAGCCCTCGTCCACAATCCTCAACACTCAATCCTCAATCCTCAATATTCAATCATCAATACTCAATCTTCAATCCTCAAACCTCAATCTTCAATCCTCAATCCTCAATTCTCAGTCCTCAATACTCAATCCTCAATCGTCAATCCTCAATCCCAAATCCTCAATCTTCAATCCTGGATCCTCAATCCTCAATCCTCAATCCTCAATCTTCAATCCTCAATACTCAATCTTCCATCCTCAATCCTCAATCCTCAATCCTCAATGCTCAATCCTCAATCCTCAATCCTCAACCATCAATCTTCAATCCTCAATACTCAATCTGCAATCCTCAATCCTCAATCCTCAATCCTCAATCCTCATTCTTCAATCCCCAATGCCCAGTCCTCAATCTTCAATCCTCAATCCTCAATCCTCAATTCTCAATCCTCAATCCTCAATCATCAATACTCAATCTTCAATCCTCAATCCTCAATCCTCAATCCTCAATACTGAATTCTCAAACCTCAATACTCTATCCTCAGTCCTCAATCCTCATTCTTCAATCCTCAATACCCAAAACTCAATCTTCAATCCTCAATCCTCAATCCTCAATTCTCAATCCTCAATACTCAATCTCCAATCCTCAATACTTAATCTCCAATCCTCAAACCTCAGTCCTCAAACCTCAATCCTCAGTCCCCAATCCTCAATCTACAACCCTCAATCCTCAATCCTCAATCCTCGATCCTCAGTCCTCAATCCTCAATCCTCTATCCTTCATCCTCAATCTTCAATCCTCAATACTCAATCTCCAATCCTCAAACCTCAGTCCTCAAACCTCAATTCTGAATCCTCAAATCTCAATTCTGAATCCTCAGTCCTGAACCCTCAATCTTCAGCTCTCAGTCCTCAACAATCAATTGTCAATTCTCAATCCTCAATAGAATATACTCAATTCACAGTTTTCAATACACAGTACTCAATCTGCAATCTTCAAATCTCTATCCACAAACATCAATTCTCATCACTCAACCCTCAACACTCAGTCCTCAATGTTCAATCCTCAATCCTCAATCCTCAATCATCAATCCTCAATCCTCAATCCTCAGTCCTCAAACTTTTATCCTGAATCCTCAATCCTGAATCCTCAATCTTCAGCCGTGAGTCCTCAACAATCAGTTGCCAATCCTCAATCCTCAATAGAATATCCTCAATTCACAGTTTTCAATAAACAATACTCAATCTGCAATCTTCAGATCTCTATCCACAAACATCAATTCTCATCACTCAACCCTGAATACTCAGTCCCTAATCCTCAATCTTCAATCCTCAATCCTCAATCCTCAATCCTCAATCCTCAATCCTCATTCTTCAATCCTCAACCTTCAATCCTCTATCTTCAATCCTCAATCCTCAATCCTCAATCCTCAACCCTCAATCTTCAATCCTCAGTCCTCAAACCTCAATTCTGAATCCCCTATCCTGAATCCTCAATCTTCAGCCCTCAGTCCTCAATCCTCAAACCTCAATCCTCAACCGTCAGTCCTCGTCCTCAATCCTCAACCCTCAATCCTCAATCCTCCCATCTTCAATCATCAATACTCAATCTTCAATCATCAATCCTCAATCCTCAGTCCTCAAACCGCAATCCTGAATCCTCAATCCTGAATCCTCAATCTTCAGCCCTGAGTCGTCAACAATCAGTTGCCAATCCTCAATCCTCAATCGAATAGCCTTAATTCACAGTTTTCAATACACAATACTCAATCTGCAATCTTCAGATCTCTATCCACAAACATCAATTCTCATTACTCAACACTGAATACTCAGTCCCTAATCCTCAATCTTCAATCCCCAATCCTCAATCCTCAATCCTCAATCCTCAATCTTAATCTTCAATCCTCAATACACACTCTTCAATCCTCAATCCTCAATCCTCAATCCTCAATCCTCAATCTTCAATCCTCATTCTTCAATCCTCAATACCCAATCCTCAATCTTCAATCCTCAATCCTCAATCCTCAATCCTCAATCCTCAATCCTCAGCTTTCAATCCTCAATACTCAATCTTCAATCCAAAATCCTCAATACTCAATCTTCCATTCTCAATCCTCAATCCTCAATCCTCAATGCTCAATCCTCAATCCTCAATCCTCAAACATCAATCTTCAATCCTCAATACTCAATCTGCAATCCTCAATCCTCAATCCTCAATCCTCAATCCTCATCCTTCAATCCTCAATGCCCAGTCCTCAACCTTCAATCCTCAATCCTCAATCCTCAATTCTCAATCCTGAATCCTCAGTCCTCAATCCACAATCCTCAATCCTCAAACCTCAATCGTCAATCGTCAGCCCTCGTCCTCAATCCACAAACACTCAATCCTCAATCCTCAATATTCAATCGTCAATACTCAATCCACAATCCTCAACCATCAACCTTCAATCCTCAATACTCAATCTGCAATCCTCAATCCTCAATCCTCAATCCTCAATCCTCATCCTTCAATCCCCAATGCCCAGTCCTCAATCTTCAATCCTCAATCCTCAATCCTCAATTCTCAATCCTCAATCCTCAATCATCAATACTCAATCTTCAATCCTCAATCCTCAATCCTCAATCCTCAATACTGAATCCTCAAACCTCAATACTCTATCCTCAGTCCTCAGTCCTCATTCTTCAATCCTCAATACCCAAAACTCAATCTTCAATCCTCAATCCTCGATCCTCAATTCTCAATCCTCAATACTCAA
Organism: Calliopsis andreniformis; assembly: GCF_051401765.1. Lineage (NCBI taxonomy): Eukaryota > Metazoa > Arthropoda > Insecta > Hymenoptera > Andrenidae > Calliopsis > Calliopsis andreniformis. The sequence continues at coordinate 1,261,193 of NW_027480504.1, forward strand.
TCTCCAATCCTCAAACCTCAGTCCTCAAACCTCAATCCTCAGTCCCCAGTCCTCAATATTCAACCCTCAATCCTCAATCCTCAATCCTCGATCCTCAGTCCTCAATCCTCAATCCTCAATCCTCAATCCTCAATCTTCAATCCTCAATACTCAATCTCCAATCCTCAAACCTCAGTCCTCAAACCTCAATTCTGAATCCTCAAATCTCAATTCTGCATCCTCAGTCCTGAACCGTCAATCTTCAGCTCTCAGTCCTCAACAATCAGTTGTCAATTCTCAATCCTCAATAGAATATACTCAATTCACAGTTTTCAATACACAATACTCAATCTGCAATCTTCAAATCTCTATCCACAAACATCAATTCTCATCACTCAACCCTCAACACTCAGTCCTCAATGTTCAATCCTCAATCCTCAATCGTCAATCTTCAATCCTCAATACTCAATCTTCAATACTCAATCCTCAATTCTCAATCCTCAATGCTCAATACTCAATCGTCAATCCTCAATCCTCAAACCTCAATCTTCAATCCTCAATCCTCAATCCTCAATCCTCAATCCTCAATCCTCAATCTTCAATCCTCAATACTCAATCTTCAATCCTCAATCCTCAATCCTCAATACTCAATCCTCAATCCTCAGTCCTCAATCCTCAAACATCAATCCTCAATCGTCAATCGTCAGCCCTCGTCCTCAATCCTCAACACTCAATCCTCAATCCTCAATATTCAATCATCAATACTCAATCTTCAATCCTCAAACCTCATTCTTCAATCCTCAATCCTCAATTCTCAGTCCTCAATACTCAATCCTCAATACTCAATCTCCAATCCTCAAACCTCAGTCCTCAAACCTCAATCCTCAGTCCCCAATCCTCAATCTTCAACCCTCAATCCTCAATCCTCAATCCTCGATCCTCAGTCCTCAATCCTCAATCCTCAATCCTCAATCCTCAATCTTCAATCCTCAATACTCAATCTCCAATCCTCAAACCTCAGTAATCAAACCTCAATTCTGAATCCTCAAATCTCAATTCTGAATCCTCAGTCCTGAACCCTCAATCTTCAGCTCTCAGTCCTCAACAATCAATTGTCAATTCTCAATCCTCAATAGAATATACTCAATTCACAGTTTTCAATACACAGTACTCAATCTGCAATCTTCAAATCTCTATCCACAAACATCAATTCTCATCACTCAACACTCAACACTCAGTCCTCAATGTTCAATCCTCAATCCTCAATCCTCAATCATCAATCCTCAATCCTCAATCCTCAGTCCTCAAACCTTTATCCTGAATCCTCTATCCTGAATCCTCAATCTTCAGCCGTGAGTCCTCAACAATCAGTTGCCAATCCTCAATCCTCAATAGAATATCCTCAATTCACAGTTTTCAATAAACAACACTCAATCTGCAATCTTCAGATCTCTATCCACAAACATCAATTCTCATCACTCAACCCTGAATACTCAGTCCCTAATCCTCAATCTTCAATCCTCAATCCTCTATCCTCAATCCTCAATCCTCAATCTTAATCTTCAATCCTCAATACTCAATCTTCCATCCTCAATCCTCAATCCTCAATCCTCAATCCTCAATCTTCATCCACAATACTCAATCTTCAATCCTCAATCCTCAATTCTCAAACCTCAATCCTCAATCCTCAATCCTCAATCGTCAATCTTCAATCCTCAATACTCAATCTTCAATCCTCAATCCTCAATCCTCAATCCTCAACCCTCAATCTTCAGTCCTCAGTCCTCAAACCTCAATCCTGAGTCCCCTATCCTGAATCCTCAATCTTCAGCCCTCAGTCCTCTACAATCAGTTTTCAATCTTCAATCCTCAATAGAGTATCATCAATTCACAGTTTTCATTACTCAATACTCAATCTGCAATCTTCAAATCTCTATCCACAAACATCAATTCTCATCACTCAACACTCAACACTCAGTCCCCAATCCTGAATATTCAATTCTCAATCCTCAATCCACAATCCTCAACGTTCAATCCTCAATACTCAATCTTCAATGCTCATTCCTCAATCCTCAATCCTCAATCCTCAATTCTCAATCCTCAATCCTCAATCCTCAATCTTCAATCCTCAATCTTCAATCCTCAATACTCAATCTTCAATCCTCAATCCTCAATTCTCAATCCTCAATGCTCAATACTCAATCGTCAATCCTCAATCCCAAATCCTCAATCTTCAATCCTCAATCCTCAATCCTCAATCGTCAATCCTCAATCTTCAGTCCTCAATCCTCAACCTTCAATCCTCAATACTCGATCTTCAATGCTCAATCCTCAATCCTCGGTACTCAATCCTCAATCGTCGATCTCCAATCCTGAATACTCAATCTTCAATATTCCTCAGTCCTCAACCCACAATCCTCAATCATCAATCCTCAATCCTCATTCTTCAATCCTCAATACCCAATCCTCAATGTTCAATCCTCAATCCTCAATCTTCAATCCTCAATACTCAATCTTCAATCCTCAATCCTCAATCCTCAATACTCAATCCTCAATCCTCAGTCCTCAATCCTCAAACATCAATCCTCAATCGTCAATCGTCAGCCCTCGTCCTCAATCCTCAACACTCAATCCTCAATCCTCAATATTCAATCATCAATACTCAATCTTCAATCCTCAAACCTCATTCTTCAATCCTCAATCCTCAATTCTCAGTCCTCAATACTCAATCCTCAATACTCAATCTCCAATCCTCAAACCTCAGTCCTCAAACCTCAATCCTCAGTCCCCAATCCTCAATCTTCAACCCTCAATCCTCAATCCTCAATCCTCGATCCTCAGTCCTCAATCCTCAATCCTCAATCCTCAATCCTCAATCTTCAATCCTCAATACTCAATCTCCAATCCTCAAACCTCAGTAATCAAACCTCAATTCTGAATCCTCAAATCTCAATTCTGAATCCTCAGTCCTGAACCCTCAATCTTCAGCTCTCAGTCCTCAACAATCAATTGTCAATTCTCAATCCTCAATAGAATATACTCAATTCACAGTTTTCAATACACAGTACTCAATCTGCAATCTTCAAATCTCTATCCACAAACATCAATTCTCATCACTCAACACTCAACACTCAGTCCTCAATGTTCAATCCTCAATCCTCAATCCTCAATCATCAATCCTCAATCCTCAATCCTCAGTCCTCAAACCTTTATCCTGAATCCTCAATCCTGAATCCTCAATCTTCAGCCGTGAGTCCTCAACAATCAGTTGCCAATCCTCAATCCTCAATAGAATATCCTCAATTCACAGTTTTCAATAAACAACACTCAATCTGCAATCTTCAGATCTCTATCCACAAACATCAATTCTCATCACTCAACCCTGAATACTCAGTCCCTAATCCTCAATCTTCAATCCTCAATCCTCTATCCTCAATCCTCAATCCTCAATCTTAATCTTCAATCCTCAATACTCAATCTTCCATCCTCAATCCTCAATCCTCAATCCTCAATCCTCAATCTTCAATCCACAATACTCAATCTTCAATCCTCAATCCTCAATTCTCAATCCGCAGTCCTCAATCCTCAATCCTCAATCGTCAATCTTCAATCCTCAATACTCAATCTTCAATCCTCAATCCTCAATCCTCAATTCTCAATCCTCAATCCTCAATCCTCAGACTTCAAACACCAATACTCAACCCTCAGTCCTCGTCCTCAATCCACAACCCTCAATCCTCAATCCTCAATCTTCAATCATTAATATTCAGTCTTCAATCCTCAATCCTCATACCTCAATCCTCAATCCTCACTAATCAGTCCTCAATCCTCAATCTTCAGTCCTCAATACTCAATCTTCAATCCTCAATCTTCAATCCTCAGTCCCAAATCCTCAATCTTCAATACTCAATCCTCAATCCTCAATTTTCAATCCTCAATGCTCAATACTCAATCGTCAATCCTCAATCCCCAATCCTCAATCTTCAATCCTCAATCCTCAATCGTCAATCCTGAATCCTCAATCTTCAATCCTCAATACTCAATCTTCAATCCTCAATCTTCAATCCTCAATCCTCAATCCTCAATCCTCAACCCTCAACCTTCAATCCTCAATACTCAAACTGCAATCCTCAATTCTCAGTCCTCACTCCTCAATCCTCATTCTTCAATCCTCAATACCAAATCCTCAATCTTCAATCCACAATCCTCAATCCTCAATTCTCAATCCTCAATCCTCAATCCTCAGACTTCAAACACCAATACTCAACCCTCAGTCCTCGTCCTCAATCCACAACCCTCAATCCTCAATCCTCAATCTTCAATCATTAATATTCAGTCTTCAATCCTCAATCCTCATACCTCAATCCTCAATCCTCAATAATCAGTCCTCAATCCTCAATCTTCAGTCCTCAATACTCAATCTTCAATCCTCAATCTTCAATCCTCAGTCCCAAATCCTCAATCTTCAATACTCAATCCTCAATCCTCAATTTTCAATCCTCAATCCTCAGTCCACACACCTCAATTCTGAATCCTCAATCCTGAGTGTCCTCAATCTTCAGCCCTCAGTCCTCAATCCTCAATCCTCAGTCCTCAATCCACAATCCTCAATCCTCAAACCTCAATCGTCAATCGTCAGCCCTCAATCCTCAATCCTCAATCGTCAATCCTCAATCCCCAATCCTCAATCTTCAATCCTCGATCCTCAATCCTCAATCCTCAATCCTCAATCCTCAATTCTCAATCCTCAATCCTCAATCCTCAGACCTCAAACATCAATACTCAACCCTCGGTCCTCGTCCTCAATCCACAACCCTCAATCCTCAATCCTCAGTCCTCTATCCTCAACCCTCAATCCTCAAACCTCAATCCTCAACCGTCAGTCCCCGTCGTCAATCCTCAAACATGAATCCTCAATCCTCAGGCTTGAATCATCAATACTCAATCTTCAATCCTCAATCCTCAATCCTCATTCCTCAATCCTCAATCCTCATTCTTCAATCCTCATTCTTCAATCCTCAACACCCAATCTTCAATCTTCAATCCTCAATCCTCAACTCTCAATCCTCAATCCTCAGTCCTCAGTCCACAAACCTCAATTCTCAACCCTCAGCCCTCATCCTCAATCCTCAATTCTCAAACTTCAATCCTCAATCCTCAATCCTCAATTCTCAATCCTCAATCCTCAGTCCTCAGTCCTCAAACCTCTACCCTCAACCCTCAGCCCTCATCCTCAATCCTCAATCCTCAATCCTCAATCCTCAGTCCTCGATCCACAATCCTCAATCCTCAAACCTCAATCGTCAATCGTCAGCCCTCGTCCTCAATCCTCAACACTCAATCCTCAATCCTCAATATTCAATCATCAATACTCAATCTTCAATCCTCAATCCTCAATCTTCAATCCTCAATCCTCAATCCTCAATCCTCAATCCTCAATCCTCAACTTTCAATCCTCAATACTCAATCTTCAATCCTCAATCCTCAATACTCAATCTTCCATCCTCAATCCTCAATTCTCAATCCTCAATGCTCAATCCTCAATCCTCAATCCTCAATCCTCAATCCTCAATCCTCAATGCTCAATCTTCAATCCTCAATCCTCAACCATCAATCTTCAGTCCTCAATACTCAATCTGCAATCCTCAATCCTCAATCCTCAATCCTCAATCCTCATTCTTCAATCCTCAATGCCCAGTCCTCAATATTCAATCCTCAATCCTCAATCCTCAATTCTCAATCCTCAATCCTCAATCCTCAATCTTCAATCCTCAATCTTCAATCCTCAATACTCAATCTTCAATCCTCAATCCTCAATTCTCAATCCTCAATGCTCAATACTCAATCGTCAATCCTCAATCCCAAATCCTCAATCTTCAATCCTCAATCCTCAATCCTCAATCGTCAATCCTCAATCTTCAGTCCTCAATCCTCAGCCCTCATCCTCAATCCTCAATCCTCAATCCTCAATCCTCAATCCTCAATCTTCAATCCTCAATACTCAATCTGCAATCCTCAATCCTCAGTCCGCAATCCTTAATCCCCAATCCTCAATCCTCAGTCCGCAATCCTCAATCCCCAATCCTCAATCCTCAACCGTCAGTCCCCGTCCTCAATCCTCAAACATGAATCCTCAATCCTCAGTCTTCAATCATCAATACGCAATCTTCAATCCTCAATCCTCAATCCCCATTCCTCAATCCTCAATCCTCATTCCTCAATCCTCATTCTTCAATCCTCAACACCATATCCTCAATCTTCAATCCTCAATCCTCAACTCTCAATCCTCAATCCTCAGTCCTCAGTCCACGAACCTCAATCCTCAATCCTCAGCCCTCATCCTCAATCCTCAATCCTCAAACTTCAATCCTCAATCCTCAATCCTCAATTCTCAATCCTCAATCCTCAGTCCTCAGTCCTCAAACCTCTACCCTCAACCCTCAGCCCTCATCCTCAATCCTCAATCCTCAATCCTCAATCCTCAGTCCTCAACCCACAATCCTCAATCCTCAAACCTCAATCGTCAATCGTCAGCCCTCGTCCTCAATCCTCAACACTCAATCCTCAATCCTCAATATTCAATCATCAATACTCAATCTTCAATCCTCAATCCTCAATCTTCAATCCTTAATCCTCATTTCTCAGTCCTCAATACTCAATCCTCAATCGTCAATCCTCAATCCCCAGTCCTCAATCTTCAATCCTCGATCCTCAATCCTCAATCGTCAATCCTCAATTTTCAATCCTCAATACTCAATCTTCAATCCTCAATCCTCAATCCTCAATCCTCAATCCTCAATCCTCAATGCTCAATCCTCAATTCTCAATCCTCAACCACAATCTTCAGTCCTCAATACTCAATCTGCAATCCTCAATCCTCAATCCTCAATCCTCAATCCTCAATCCTCATTCTTCAATACTCAATGCCCAGTCCTCAATCTTCAATCCTCAATCCTCAATCCTCAATTCTCAATCCTCAATCCTCAATCCTCAATCTTCAATCCTCAATACTCAATCTCCAATTCTCAAACCTCAGTCCTCAAACCTCAATTCTGAGTCCTCAAATCTCAATTCTGAATCCTCAATCCTGAACCCTCAATCTTCAGCCCTCAGTCCTCAACTATCAGTTGTCAATCTTCAATCCTCAACAGAATATCCTCAATTCACAGGTTTCAATTCTCAATACTCAACCTGAAATCTTCAAATCTCTATCCACAAACATCAATTCTCATCACTCAACCCTCAACACTCAGTCCCCAATCCTCAATCTTCAATCCTCAATCCTCAAACCTCAATCCTCAATCCTCAACCTTCAATCCTCAATACTCGATCTTCAATGCTCAATCCTCAATCCTCGGTACTCAATCCTCAATCGTCGATCTCCAATCCTGAATACTCAATCTTCAATATTCCTCAGTCCTCAACCCACAATCCTCAATCATCAATCCTCAATCCTCATTCTTCAATCCTCAATACCCAATCCTCAATGTTCAATCCTCAATCCTCAATCCTCAATCCTCAATCCTCAACTTTCGATCCTCAATACTCAATCTTCAATCCTCAATCCTCAATACTCAATCTTCCATCCTCAATCCTCAATCCTCAATCCTCAATGCTCAATCCTCAATCCTCAATCCTCAACCATCAATCTTCAATCCTCAATACTCAATCTGCAATCCTCAATCCTCAATCCTCAATCCTCAATACTGAATCCTCAATCATCTATCCTCAATCCTCAATCCTGAAACCTCAATTCTCAATACTCAATCTCCAATCCTAAATCCTCAATTCTCAATCCTCAATACTGAATCCTCAAGCCTCAATCCTCTATCCTCAATCCTCAATCCTCAATCTTCAATCCTCAATACTCAATCTGCAATCCTCAATCCACAGTCCGCAATCCTCAATCCTCAATCCTCAATATTCAACGCACAACCCTCAACCATCAATCCTCAATACCCAACCATCAATCCTAAATTCTCAATACCCAAAAGAATATCCTGAATTCTCATGGTTCAATACTCAATCCACAATGTTCAATAATCAAATCTCAATCCTCAAACATCAATTCTCGACACACAATCCTCAACACTCAGTCCTCTCCCTTCAATCCTCCATCCTCAATCCTCAATCCTCAAGCGTCAATCCTCAATCCTCAATCCTCAACCGTCAGTCCTCGTCCTCAAACCTCAACCCTCAATCCTCAATCCTCAGTACCCAATCCTCAACCTTCAATCCTCAATCCTCAATCCTCAATCCTCAATCCTCACTCCTCAATCCTCAATCTTCAATCCTCAGTCCCAAATCCTCAATCTTCAATACTCAATCCTCAATCCTCAATCTTCAATCCTCAATCCTCAATCTTCAATCCTCAATCTTCAATCCTCAATACTCAATCTTCAATCCTCAATCCTCAATTCTCAATCCTCAATGCTCAATACTCAATCGTCTTTCCTCAATCCCCAATCCTCAATCTTCAATCCTCAATCCTCAATCGTCAATCCTGAATCCTCAATCTTCAATCCTCAATACTCAATCTTCAATCCTCAATCTTCAATCCTCAATCCTCAATCCTCAATCCTCAACCCTCAACCTTCAATCCTCAATACTCAAACTGCAATCCTCAATTCTCAGTCCTCACTCCTCAATCCTCATTCTTCAATCCTCAATACCAAATCCTCAATCTTCAATCCACAATCCTCAATCCTCAATTCTCAATCCTCAATCCTCAATCCTCAGACTTCAAACACCAATACTCAACCCTCAGTCCTCGTCCTCAATCCACAACCCTCAATCCTCAATCCTCAATCTTCAATCATTAATATTCAGTCTTCAATCCTCAATCCTCATACCTCAATCCTCAATCCTCAATAATCAGTCCTCAATCCTCAATCTTCAGTCCTCAATACTCAATCTTCAATCCTCAATCTTCAATCCTCAGTCCCAAATCCTCAATCTTCAATACTCAATCCTCAATCCTCAATTTTCAATCCTCAATCCTCAGTCCACACACCTCAATTCTGAATCCTCAATCCTGAGTGCCCTCAATCTTCAGCCCTCAGTCCTCAATCCTCAATCCTCAGTCCTCAATCCACAATCCTCAATCCTCAAACCTCAATCGTCAATCGTCAGCCCTCAATCCTCAATCCTCAATCGTCAATCCTCAATCCCCAATCCTCAATCTTCAATCCTCGATCCTCAATCCTCAATCCTCAATCCTCAATCTTCAATCCTCAATACTCAATCTTCCATCCTCAATCCTCAATCCTCAATCCTCAATGCTCAATCCTCAATCCTCGATCCTCAACCATCAATCTTCAATCCTCAATACTCAATCTGCAATCGTCAATCCTCAATCCTCTATCCTCAATCCTCATTCTTCAATCCTCAATGCCCTGTCCTCAATCTTCAATCCTCAATCCTCAATCCCCAATTCTCAATCCTCAATCCTCAATCATCAATACTCAATCTTCAATCCTCAATCCTCAATCCTCAAACCTCAATCCTCAACCGTCAGTCCCCGTCCTCAATCCTCAAACACGAATCCTCAAACCTCAGTCTTCAATCATCAATACTCAATCTTCAATCCTCAATCCTCAATCCTCATTCCTCAATACTCAATCCTCATTCTTCAATACTCATTCTTGAATCCTCAACACCCAATCATCAATCTTCAATCCTCAATCCTCAACTCTCAATCCTCAATCCTCAGTCCTCAGTCCACAAACCTCAATCCTCAATCCTCAGCCCTCATGGTCAGTCCTCAATCCTCAAACTTCAATCCTCAATCCTCAATCCTCAATTCTCAATCCTCAATCCTCAGTCCTCAGTCCTCAAACCTCTACCCTCAACCCTCAGCCCTCATCCTCAATCCTCAATCCTCAATCCTCAATCCTCAGTCCTCAATCCACAATCCTCAATCCTCAAACCTCAATCGTCAATCGTCAGCCCTCGTCCTCAATCCTCAACACTCAATCCTCAATCCTCAATATTCAATCATCAATACTCAATCTTCAATCCCCAATCCTCAATCTTCAATCCTCAATCCTCAATTCTCAGTCCTCAATACTCAATCCTCAATCGTCAATCCTCATTCCCCAATCCTCAATCTTCAATCCTCGATGCTCAATCCTCAATCGTCGATCCTCAATCTTCAATCCTCAATACTCAATCTTCAATCCTCAATCCTCAATCCTCAATCCTCAATGCTCAATCCTCAATCTTCAATCCTCAATACTCAATCTCCAATCCTCAAACCTCAGTCCTCAAACCTCAATTCTGAATCCTCAAATCTCAATTCTGCATCCTCAGTCCTGAACCGTCAATCTTCAGCTCTCAGTCCTCAACAATCAGTTGTCAATTCTCAATCCTCAATAGAATATACTCAATTCACAGTTTTCAATACACAATACTCAATCTGCAATCTTCAAATCTCTATCCACAAACATCAATTCTCATCACTCAACCCTCAACACTCAGTCCTCAATGTTCAATCCTCAATCCTCAATCGTCAATCTTCAATCCTCAATACTCAATCTTCAATACTCAATCCTCAATTCTCAATCCTCAATGCTCAATACTCAATCGTCAATCCTCAATCCCCAAACCTCAATCTTCAATCCTCAATCCTCAATCCTCAATCCTCAATCCTCAATCCTCAATCTTCAATCCTCAATACTCAATCTTCAATCCTCAATCCTCAATCCTCAATACTCAATCCTCAATCCTCAGTCCTCAATCCTCAAACATCAATCCTCAATCGTCAATCGTCAGCCCTCGTCCTCAATCCTCAACACTCAATCCTCAATCCTCAATATTCAATCATCAATACTCAATCTTCAATCCTCAAACCTCATTCTTCAATCCTCAATCCTCAATTCTCAGTCCTCAATACTCAATCCTCAATACTCAATCTCCAATCCTCAAACCTCAGTCCTCAAACCTCAATCCTCAGTCCCCAATCCTCAATCTTCAACCCTCAATCCTCAATCCTCAATCCTCGATCCTCAGTCCTCAATCCTCAATCCTCAATCCTCAATCCTCAATCTTCAATCCTCAATACTCAATCTCCAATCCTCAAACCTCAGTAATCAAACCTCAATTCTGAATCCTCAAATCTCAATTCTGAATCCTCAGTCCTGAACCCTCAATCTTCAGCTCTCAGTCCTCAACAATCAATTGTCAATTCTCAATCCTCAATAGAATATACTCAATTCACAGTTTTCAATACACAGTACTCAATCTGCAATCTTCAAATCTCTATCCACAAACATCAATTCTCATCACTCAACACTCAACACTCAGTCCTCAATGTTCAATCCTCAATCCTCAATCCTCAATCATCAATCCTCAATCCTCAATCCTCAGTCCTCAAACCTTTATCCTGAATCCTCAATCCTGAATCCTCAATCTTCAGCCGTGAGTCCTCAACAATCAGTTGCCAATCCTCAATCCTCAATAGAATATCCTCAATTCACAGTTTTCAATAAACAACACTCAATCTGCAATCTTCAGATCTCTATCCACAAACATCAATTCTCATCACTCAACCCTGAATACTCAGTCCCTAATCCTCAATCTTCAATCCTCAATCCTCTATCCTCAATCCTCAATCCTCAATCTTAATCTTCAATCCTCAATACTCAATCTTCCATCCTCAATCCTCAATCCTCAATCCTCAATCCTCAATCTTCAATCCACAATACTCAATCTTCAATCCTCAATCCTCAATTCTCAATCCGCAGTCCTCAATCCTCAATCCTCAATCGTCAATCTTCAATCCTCAATACTCAATCTTCAATCCTCAATCCTCAATCCTCAATTCTCAATCCTCAATCCTCAATCCTCAGACTTCAAACACCAATACTCAACCCTCAGTCCTCGTCCTCAATCCACAACCCTCAATCCTCAATCCTCAATCTTCAATCATTAATATTCAGTCTTCAATCCTCAATCCTCATACCTCAATCCTCAATCCTCAATAATCAGTCCTCAATCCTCAATCTTCAGTCCTCAATACTCAATCTTCAATCCTCAATCTTCAATCCTCAGTCCCAAATCCTCAATCTTCAATACTCAATCCTCAATCCTCAATTTTCAATCCTCAATGCTCAATACTCAATCGTCAATCCTCAATCCCCAATCCTCAATCTTCAATCCTCAATCCTCAATCGTCAATCCTGAATCCTCAATCTTCAATCCTCAATACTCAATCTTCAATCCTCAATCTTCAATCCTCAATCCTCAATCCTCAATCCTCAACCCTCAACCTTCAATCCTCAATACTCAAACTGCAATCCTCAATTCTCAGTCCTCACTCCTCAATCCTCATTCTTCAATCCTCAATACCAAATCCTCAATCTTCAATCCACAATCCTCAATCCTCAATTCTCAATCCTCAATCCTCAATCCTCAGACTTCAAACACCAATACTCAACCCTCAGTCCTCGTCCTCAATCCACAACCCTCAATCCTCAATCCTCAATCTTCAATCATTAATATTCAGTCTTCAATCCTCAATCCTCATACCTCAATCCTCAATCCTCAATAATCAGTCCTCAATCCTCAATCTTCAGTCCTCAATACTCAATCTTCAATCCTCAATCTTCAATCCTCAGTCCCAAATCCTCAATCTTCAATACTCAATCCTCAATCCTCAATTTTCAATCCTCAATCCTCAGTCCACACACCTCAATTCTGAATCCTCAATCCTGAGTGCCCTCAATCTTCAGCCCTCAGTCCTCAATCCTCAATCCTCAGTCCTCAATCCACAATCCTCAATCCTCAAACCTCAATCGTCAATCGTCAGCCCTCAATCCTCAATCCTCAATCGTCAATCCTCAATCCCCAATCCTCAATCTTCAATCCTCGATCCTCAATCCTCAATCCTCAATCCTCAATCTTCAATCCTCAATACTCAATCTTCCATCCTCAATCCTCAATCCTCAATCCTCAATGCTCAATCCTCAATCCTCGATCCTCAACCATCAATCTTCAATCCTCAATACTCAATCTGCAATCGTCAATCCTCAATCCTCTATCCTCAATCCTCATTCTTCAATCCTCAATCCTCAATCCTCAAACCTCAATCCTCAACCGTCAGTCCCCGTCCTCAATCCTCAAACACGAATCCTCAAACCTCAGTCTTCAATCATCAATACTCAATCTTCAATCCTCAATCCTCAGCCCTCATCGTCAGTCCTCAATCCTCAAACTTCAATCCTCAATCCTCAATCCTCAATTCTCAATCCTCAATCCTCAGTCCTCAGTCCTCAAACCTCTACCCTCAACCCTCAGCCCTCATCCTCAATCCTCAATCCTCAATCCTCAATCCTCAGTCCTCAATCCACAATCCTCAATCCTCAAACCTCAATCGTCAATCGTCAGCCCTCGTCCTCAATCCTCAACACTCAATCCTCAATCCTCAATATTCAATCATCAATACTCAATCTTCAATCCCCAATCCTCAATCTTCAATCCTCAATCCTCAATTCTCAGTCCTCAATACTCAATCCTCAATCGTCAATCCTCATTCCCCAATCCTCAATCTTCAATCCTCGATGCTCAATCCTCAATCGTCGATCCTCAATCTTCAATCCTCAATACTCAATCTTCAATCCTCAATCCTCAATCCTCAATCCTCAATGCTCAATCCTCAATCTTCAATCCTCAATACTCAATCTCCAATCCTCAAACCTCAGTCCTCAAACCTCAATTCTGAATCCTCAAATCTCAATTCTGCATCCTCAGTCCTGAACCGTCAATCTTCAGCTCTCAGTCCTCAACAATCAGTTGTCAATTCTCAATCCTCAATAGAATATACTCAATTCACAGTTTTCAATACACAATACTCAATCTGCAATCTTCAAATCTCTATCCACAAACATCAATTCTCATCACTCAACCCTCAACACTCAGTCCTCAATGTTCAATCCTCAATCCTCAATCGTCAATCTTCAATCCTCAATACTCAATCTTCAATACTCAATCCTCAATTCTCAATCCTCAATGCTCAATACTCAATCGTCAATCCTCAATCCCCAAACCTCAATCTTCAATCCTCAATCCTCAATCCTCAATCCTCAATCCTCAATCCTCAAGTTTCAATCCTCAATACTCAATCTTCAATCCTCAATCCTCAATCCTCAATACTCAATCCTCAATCCTCAGTCCTCAATCCTCAAACATCAATCCTCAATCGTCAATCGTCAGCCCTCGTCCTCAATCCTCAACACTCAATCCTCAATCCTCAATATTCAATCATCAATACTCAATCTTCAATCCTCAAACCTCATTCTTCAATCCTCAATCCTCAATTCTCAGTCCTCAATACTCAATCCTCAATACTCAATCTCCAATCCTCAAACCTCAGTCCTCAAACCTCAATCCTCAGTCCCCAATCCTCAATCTTCAACCCTCAATCCTCAATCCTCAATCCTCGATCCTCAGTCCTCAATCCTCAATCCTCAATCCTCAATCCTCAATCTTCAATCCTCAATACTCAATCTCCAATCCTCAAACCTCAGTAATCAAACCTCAATTCTGAATCCTCAAATCTCAATTCTGAATCCTCAGTCCTGAACCCTCAATCTTCAGCTCTCAGTCCTCAACAATCAATTGTCAATTCTCAATCCTCAATAGAATATACTCAATTAACAGTTTTCAATACACAGTACTCAATCTGCAATCTTCAAATCTCTATCCACAAACATCAATTCTCATCACTCAACACTCAACACTCAGTCCTCAATGTTCAATCCTCAATCCTCAATCCTCAATCATCAATCCTCAATCCTCAATCCTCAGTCCTCAAACCTTTATCCTGAATCCTCAATCCTGAATCCTCAATCTTCAGCCGTGAGTCCTCAACAATCAGTTGCCAATCCTCAATCCTCAATAGAATATCCTCAATTCACAGTTTTCAATAAACAACACTCAATCTGCAATCTTCAGATCTCTATCCACAAACATCAATTCTCATCACTCAACCCTGAATACTCAGTCCCTAATCCTCAATCTTCAATCCTCAATCCTCTATCCTCAATCCTCAATCCTCAATCTTAATCTTCAATCCTCAATACTCAATCTTCCATCCTCAATCCTCAATCCTCAATCCTCAATCCTCAATCTTCAATCCACAATACTCAATCTTCAATCCTCAATCCTCAATTCTCAATCCTCAATCCTCAATCCTCAATCCTCAATCGTCAATCTTCAATCCTCAATACTCAATCTTCAATCCTCAATCCTCAATCCTCAATCCTCAATCCTCAATCCTCATTCTTCAATCCTCAACCTTCAATCCTCTATCTTCAATCCTCAATCCTCAATCCTCAATCCTCAACCCTCAATCTTCAGTCCTCAGTCCTCAAACCTCAATCCTGAATCCCCTATCCTGAATCCTCAATCTTCAGCCCTCAGTCCTCTACAATCAGTTGTCAATCTTCAATCCTCAATAGAGTATCATCAATTCACAGTTTTCATTACTCAATACTCAATCTGCAATCTTCAAATCTCTATCCACAAACATCAATTCTCATCACTCAACACTCAACACTCAGTCCCCAATCCTGAATATTCAATTCTCAATCCTCAATCCACAATCCTCAACGTTCAATCCTCAATACTCAATCTTCAATGCTCATTCCTCAATCCTCAACCCTCAATTCTCAATCCTCAATCGTCAATCTTCAATCGTCAATACTCAATCTTCAATCCTCAATCCTCAATCCTCGGTCCTCAATCCTCGGTCCTCAATCCTCAACCGTCAATCTCCAATCCTGAATACTCAATCTTCAATCCTCAATCATCAATCCTCAGTCCTCAATCTTCAATCCTCAGTACTCAAACTGCAATCCTCAATCCTTAGCAGTCACTCCTCAATCCTCATTCTTCAATCCTCAATACCGAATCCTCAATTTTCAATCCTCAATCCTCAATCCTCAATTCTCAATCCTCAATCCTCAATCCTCAATCCTCAATCCTCAATCCTCAATCCTCAATCGTCAATCTTCAATCCTCAATACTCAATCTTCAATACTCAATCCTCAATTCTCAATCCTCAATGCTCAATACTCAATCGTCAATCCTCAATCCCCAATCCTCAATCTTCAATCCTCAATCCTCAATCCTCAATCCTCAATCCTCGATCCTCAATCTTCAGTCCTCAATACTCGATATTCAATCCTCAATCCTCAATCCTCAATCCTCAATCCTCAATCCTCAGTCCTCAATCCTCAAACCTCAATCCTCAACCGTCAGTCCTCGTCCTCAATCCTCAACCCTCAATCCTCATTCCTCCCATCTTCAATCATCAATACTCAATCTTCAATCATCAATCCTCAATCCTCAGTCCTCAAACCTCAATCCTGAATCCTCAATCCTGAATCCTCAATCTTCAGCCCTGAGTCCTCAACAATCAGTTGCCAATCCTCAATCCTCAATCGAATATCCTCAATTCACAGTTTTCAATACACAATACTCAATCTGCAATCTTCAGATCTCTATCCACAAACATCAATTCTCATCACTCAACCCTGAATACTCAGTCCCTAATCCTCAATCTTCAATCCCCAATCCTCAATCCTCAATCCTCGATCCTCAATCTTAATCTTCAATCCTCAATACACACTCTTCAATCCTCAACCCTCAATCCTCAATCCTCAATACTCAATCTTCAGTCCTCATTCTTCAATCCTCAATACCCAATCCTCAATCTTCAATCCTCAATCCTCAATCCTCAATCCTCAATCCTCAATCCTCAGCTTTCAATCCTCAATGCTCAATCTTCAATCCTCAATCCTCAATACTCAATCTTCCATCCTCAATCCTCAATCCTCAATCCTCAATGCTCAATCCTCAATCCTCAATCCTCAAACATCAATCTTCAATCCTCAATACTCAATCTGCAATCCTCAATCCTCAATCCTCAATCCTCAATCCTCATTCTTCAATCCTCAATCCTCAAACCTCTATCCTCAACCGTCAGTCCTCGTCCTCAATCCTCAACCCTCAATCCTCAATCCTCCCAATTTCAATCATCAATACTCAATCTTCAATCATCAATCCTCAATCCTCAGTCCTCAAACCTCAATCCTGAATCCTCAATCCTGAATCCTCAATCTTCAGCCCTGAGTCCTCAACAATCAGTTGCCAATCCTCAACCCTCAATCGAATATCCTCAATTCACAGTTTTCAATACACAATACTCAATCTTCAATCTTCAGATCTCTATCCACAAACATCAATTCTCATCACTCAACCCTGAATACTCAGTCCCTAATCCTCAATCTTCAATCCCCAATCCTCAATCCTCAATCCTCAATCCTCAATCTTAATCTTCAATCCTCAATACACACTCTTCAATCCTCAATCCTCAATCCTCAATCCTCAATCCTCAATCTTCAATCCTCATTCTTCAATCCTCAATACCCAATCCTCAATCTTCAATCCTCAATCCTCAATCCTCAATCCTCAATCCTCAATCCTCAATCCTCAGCTTTCAATCCTCAATACTCAATCTTCAATCCTCAATCCTCAATACTCAATCTTCCATCCTCAATCCTCAATCCTCAATCCTCAGCTTTCAATCCTCAATACTCAATCTTCAATCCTCAATCCTCAATACTCAATCTTCCATCCTCAATCCTCAATCCTCAATCCTCAATGCTCAATCCTCAATCCTCAATCCTCAAACATCAATCTTCAATCCTCAATACTCAATCTGCAATCCTCAATCCTCAATCCTCGATCCTCAATCCTCATTCTTCAATCCTCAATGCCCAGTCCTCAATCTTCAATCCTCAATCCTCAATCCTCAATTCTCAAACTTCAATCCTCAATCCTCAATTCTCAATCCTCGATGCTCAATACTCAATCGTCAATCCTCAATATTCAATCGTCAATACTCAATCTTCAATCCTCAGTCCTCCATCTTCAATCCTCAATCCTCAATTCTCAGCCCTCAATACTCAATCCTCAGTCGTCAGTCCTCAATCCCCAATCCTCAATCTTCAATCCTCGAACCTCAATCCTCAATCCTCAATCCTCAATCTTCAATCCTCAACACTCAATCTTCCATCCTCAATCCTCAATCCTCCATCCTCAATGCTCAATCCTCAATCCTCAATCCTCAACCATCAATCTTCAATCCTCAATACTGAATCTGCAATCCTCAATCCTCAATCCTCAATCCTCAATCCTCATTCTTCAATCCTCAATGCCCAGTCCTCAATCTTCAATCCTCAATCCTCAATCCTCAACTCTCAATCCTCAATCCTCAATCATCAATACTCAATCTTCAATCCTCAATCGTCAATCCTCAATCCTCAATACTGAATCCTCAAACCTCAATAGTGTATCCTCAATCCTCAATCCTCATTCTTCAATCCTCAATACCCAAAACTCAATCTTCAATCCTCAATCCTCAATCCTCAATTCTCAATCCTCAATCCTCAATCCTCAGACCTCAAACATCAATACTCAACCCTCGGTCCTCGTCCTCAATCCACAACCCTCAATCCTCAATCCTCAGTCCTCTATCCTCAACCCTCAATCCTCAAACCTCAATCCTCAACCGTCAGTCCCCGTCGTCAATCCTCAAACATGAATCCTCAATCCTCAGGCTTGAATCATCAATACTCAATCTTCAATCCTCAATCCTCAATCCTCATTCCTCAATCCTCAATCCTCATTCTTCAATCCTCATTCTTCAATCCTCAACACCCAATCTTCAATCTTCAATCCTCAATCCTCAACTCTCAATCCTCAATCCTCAGTCCTCAGTCCACAAACCTCAATTCTCAACCCTCAGCCCTCATCCTCAATCCTCATTTCTCAAACTTCAATCCTCAATCCTCAATCCTCAATTCTCAATCCTCAATCCTCAGTCCTCAGTCCTCAAACCTCTACCCTCAACCCTCAGCCCTCATCCTCAATCCTCAATCCTCAATCCTCAATCCTCAGTCCTCAATCCACAATCCTCAATCCTCAAACCTCAATCGTCAATCGTCAGCCCTCGTCCTCAATCCTCAACACTCAATCCTCAATCCTCAATATTCAATCATCAATACTCAATCTTCAATCCTCAATCCTCAATCTTCAATCCTCAATCCTCAATCCTCAATCCTCAATCCTCAATCCTCATCTTTCAATCCTCAATACTCAATCTTCAATCCTCAATCCTCAATACTCAATCTTCCATCCTCAATCCTCAATTCTCAATCCTCAATGCTCAATCCTCAATCCTCAATCCTCAATCCTCAATCCTCAATCCTCAATGCTCAATCTTCAATCCTCAATCCTCAACCATCAATCTTCAGTCCTCAATACTCAATCTGCAATCCTCAATCCTCAATCCTCAATCCTCAATCCTCATTCTTCAATCCTCAATGCCCAGTCCTCAATATTCAATCCTCAATCCTCAATCCTCAATTCTCAATCCTCAATCCTCAATCCTCAATCTTCAATCCTCAATCTTCAATCCTCAATACTCAATCTTCAATCCTCAATCCTCAATTCTCAATCCTCAATGCTCAATACTCAATCGTCAATCCTCAATCCCAAATCCTCAATCTTCAATCCTCAATCCTCAATCCTCAATCGTCAATCCTCAATCTTCAGTCCTCAATCCTCAGCCCTCATCCTCAATCCTCAATCCTCAATCCTCAATCCTCAATCCTCAATCTTCAATCCTCAATACTCAATCTGCAATCCTCAATCCTCAGTCCGCAATCCTCAATCCCCAATCCTCAATCCTCAGTCCGCAATCCTCAATCCCCAATCCTCAATCCTCAACCGTCAGTCCCCGTCCTCAATCCTCAAACATGAATCCTCAATCCTCAGTCTTCAATCATCAATACGCAATCTTCAATCCTCAATCCTCAATCCCCATTCCTCAATCCTCAATCCTCATTCCTCAATCCTCATTCTTCAATCCTCAACACCCTATCCTCAATCTTCAATCCTCAATCCTCAACTCTCAATCCTCAATCCTCAGTCCTCAGTCCACGAACCTCAATCCTCAATCCTCAGCCCTCATCCTCAATCCTCAATCCTCAAACTTCAATCCTCAATCCTCAATCCTCAATTCTCAATCCTCAATCCTCAGTCCTCAGTCCTCAAACCTCTACCCTCAACCCTCAGCCCTCATCCTCAATCCTCAATCCTCAATCATCAATCCTCAGTCCTCAACCCACAATCCTCAATCCTCAAACCTCAATCGTCAATCGTCAGCCCTCGTCCTCAATCCTCAACACTCAATCCTCAATCCTCAATATTCAATCATCAATACTCAATCTTCAATCCTCAATCCTCAATCTTCAATCCTCAATCCTCAATTCTCAGTCCTCAATACTCAATCCTCAATCGTCAATCCTCAATCCCCAGTCCTCAATCTTCAATCCTCGATCCTCAATCCTCAATCGTCAATCCTCAATCTTCAATCCTCAATACTCAATCTTCAATCCTCAATCCTCAATCCTCAATCCTCAATCCTCAATCCTCAATGCTCAATCCTCAATTCTCAATCCTCAACCACAATCTTCAGTCCTCAATACTCAATCTGCAATCCTCAATCCTCAATCCTCAATCCTCAATCCTCAATCCTCATTCTTCAATACTCAATGCCCAGTCCTCAATCTTCAATCCTCAATCCTCAATCCTCAATTCTCAATCCTCAATCCTCAATCCTCAATCTTCAATCCTCAATACTCAATCTCCAATTCTCAAACCTCAGTCCTCAAACCTCAATTCTGAGTCCTCAAATCTCAATTCTGAATCCTCAATCCTGAACCCTCAATCTTCAGCCCTCAGTCCTCAACTATCAGTTGTCAATCTTCAATCCTCAACAGAATATCCTCAATTCACAGGTTTCAATTCTCAATACTCAACCTGAAATCTTCAAATCTCTATCCACAAACATCAATTCTCATCACTCAACCCTCAACACTCAGTCCCCAGTCCTCAATCTTCAATCCTCAATCCTCAAACCTCAATCCTCAATCCTCAACCTTCAATCCTCAATACTCGATCTTCAATGCTCAATCCTCAATCCTCGGTACTCAATCCTCAATCGTCGATCTCCAATCCTGAATACTCAATCTTCAATATTCCTCAGTCCTCAACCCACAATCCTCAATCCTCAATCCTCAATCCTCATCCTTCAATCCTCAATACCCAATCCTCAATCTTCAATCCTCAATCCTCAATCCTCAACTTTCGATCCTCAATACTCAATCTTCAATCCTCAATCCTCAATACTCAATCTTCCATCCTCAATCCTCAATCCTCAATCCTCAATGCTCAATCCTCAATCCTCAATCCTCAACCATCAATCTTCAATCCTCAATACTCAATCTGCAATCCTCAATCCTCAATCCTCAATCCTCAATACTGAATCCTCAATCATCTATCCTCAATCCTCAATCCTGAAACCTCAATTCTCAATACTCAATCTCCAATCCTAAATCCTCAATTCTCAATCCTCAATACTGAATCCTCAAGCCTCAATCCTCTATCCTCAATCCTCAATCCTCAATCTTCAATCCTCAATACTCAATCTGCAATCCTCAATCCACAGTCCGCAATCCTCAATCCTCAATCCTCAATATTCAACGCACAACGCTCAACCATCAATCCTCAATACTCAACCATCAATCCTAAATTCTCAATACACAAAAGAATATCCTGAATTCTGATGGTTCAATACTCAATCCACAATGTTCAATAATCAAATCTCAATCCTCAAACATCAATTCTCGACACACAATCCTCAACACTCAGTCCTCTCCCTTCAATCCTCCATCCTCAATCCTCAATCCTCAAGCGTCAATCCTCAATCCTCAATCCTCAACCGTCAGTCCTCGTCCTCAAACCTCAACCCTCAATCCTCAATCCTCAGTACCCAATCCTCAACCTTCAATCCTCAATCCTCAATCCTCAATCCTCAATCCTCACTCCTCAATCCTCAATCTTCAATCCTCAGTCCCAAATCCTCAATCTTCAATACTCAATCCTCAATCCTCAATCTTCAATCCTCAATCCTCAATCTTCAATCCTCAATCTTCAATCCTCAATACTCAATCTTCAATCCTCAATCCTCAATTCTCAATCCTCAATGCTCAATACTCAATCGTCAATCCTCAATCCCCAATCCTCAATCTTCAATCCTCAATCCTCAATCGTCAATCCTGAATCCTCAATCTTCAATCCTCAATACTCAATCTTCAATCCTCAATCTTCAATCCTCAATCCTCAATCCTCAATCCTCAACCCTCAACCTTCAATCCTCAATACTCAAACTGCAATCCTCAATTCTCAGTCCTCACTCCTCAATCCTCATTCTTCAATCCTCAATACCAAATCCTCAATCTTCAATCCACAATCCTCAATCCTCAATTCTCAATCCTCAATCCTCAATCCTCAGACTTCAAACACCAATACTCAACCCTCAGTCCTCGTCCTCAATCCACAACCCTCAATCCTCAATCCTCAATCTTCAATCATTAATATTCAGTCTTCAATCCTCAATCCTCATACCTCAATCCTCAATCCTCAATAATCAGTCCTCAATCCTCAATCTTCAGTCCTCAATACTCAATCTTCAATCCTCAATCTTCAATCCTCAGTCCCAAATCCTCAATCTTCAATACTCAATCCTCAATCCTCAATTTTCAATCCTCAATCCTCAGTCCACACACCTCAATTCTGAATCCTCAATCCTGAGTGCCCTCAATCTTCAGCCCTCAGTCCTCAATCCTCAATCCTCAGTCCTCAATCCACAATCCTCAATCCTCAAACCTCAATCGTCAATCGTCAGCCCTCAATCCTCAATCCTCAATCGTCAATCCTCAATCCCCAATCCTCAATCTTCAATCCTCGATCCTCAATCCTCAATCCTCAATCCTCAATCTTCAATCCTCAATACTCAATCTTCCATCCTCAATCCTCAATCCTCAATCCTCAATGCTCAATCCTCAATCCTCGATCCTCAACCATCAATCTTCAATCCTCAATACTCAATCTGCAATCGTCAATCCTCAATCCTCTATCCTCAATCCTCATTCTTCAATCCTCAATGCCCAGTCCTCAATCTTCAATCCTCAATCCTCAATCCCCAATTCTCAATCCTCAATCCTCAATCATCAATACTCAATCTTCAATCCTCAATCCTCAATCCTCAAACCTCAATCCTCAACCGTCAGTCCCCGTCCTCAATCCTCAAACACGAATCCTCAAACCTCAGTCTTCAATCATCAATACTCAATCTTCAATCCTCAATCCTCAATCCTCATTCCTCAATACTCAATCCTCATTCTTCAATACTCATTCTTGAATCCTCAACACCCAATCATCAATCTTCAATCCTCAATCCTCAACTCTCAATCCTCAATCCTCAGTCCTCAGTCCACAAACCTCAATCCTCAATCCTCAGCCCTCATCGTCAGTCCTCAATCCTCAAACTTCAATCCTCAATCCTCAATCCTCAATTCTCAATCCTCAATCCTCAGTCCTCAGTCCTCAAACCTCTACCCTCAACCCTCAGCCCTCATCCTCAATCCTCAATCCTCAATCCTCAATCCTCAGTCCTCAATCCACAATCCTCAATCCTCAAACCTCAATCGTCAATCGTCAGCCCTCGTCCTCAATCCTCAACACTCAATCCTCAATCCTCAATATTCAATCATCAATACTCAATCTTCAATCCCCAATCCTCAATCTTCAATCCTCAATCCTCAATTCTCAGTCCTCAATACTCAATCCTCAATCGTCAATCCTCATTCCCCAATCCTCAATCTTCAATCCTCGATGCTCAATCCTCAATCGTCGATCCTCAATCTTCAATCCTCAATACTCAATCTTCAATCCTCAATCCTCAATCCTCAATCCTCAATGCTCAATCCTCAATCCTCAATCCTCAACCACAATCTTCAGTCCTCAATACTCAATCTGCAATCCTCAATCCTCAATCCTCAATCCTCAGTCCTCATTCTTCAATCCTCAATGCCCAGTCCTCAATCTTCAATCCTCAATCCTCAATCCTCAATTCTCAATCCTCAATACTCAATCCTCTATCTTCAATCCTCAATTCTCAATCTCCAAACCTAAAAGCTCAGTCCTCAAACCTCAATTCTGATTCCTCAAACCTCAATTCTGAATCCTCAATCCTCAATCCTCAATCCTCAACCTTCAATCCTCAATACTCAATCTTCAATCCTCAATCCTCAATCCTCGGACCTCAATCCTCAATCGTCGATTTCCAATCCTGAATACTCAATCTTCAATACTCAATCCTCAATCCTCAATCCTCAATCCTCAATCCTCATTCTTCAATCCTCAATACCCAATCCTCAATCTTCAATCCTCAATCCTCAATCCTCAATCCTCAATCCTCAACTTTCAATCCTCAATACTCAATCTTCAATCCTCAATCCTCAATTCTCAATCTTCCATCCTCAATCCTCAATCCTCAATCCTCAATGCTCAATCCTCAATCCTCAATCCTCAACCATCAATCTTCAATCCTCAATACTCAATCTGCAATCCTCAATCCTCAATTCTCAATCCTCAATACTGAATCCTCAATCATCTATCCTCAATCCTCAATCCTGAAACCTCAATTCTCAATACTCAATCTCCAATCCTAAATCCTCAATTCTCAATCCTCAATACTGAATCCTCAAGCCTCAATCCTCTATCCTCAATCCTCAATCCTCAATCTTCAATCCTCAATACTCAATCTGCAATCCTCAATCCACGGTCCGCAATCCTCAATCCTCAATCCTCAATATTCAACGCACAACCCTCAACCATCAATCCTCAATACTCAACCATCAATCCTAAATTCTCAATACCCAAAAGAATATCCTGAATTCTCATGGTTCAATACTCAATCCACAATGTTCAATAATCAAATCTCAATCCTCAAACATCAATTCTCGACACACAATCCTCAACACTCAGTCCTCTCCCCTCAATCCTCCATCCTCAATCCTCAATCCTCAAGCGTCAATCCGCAATCCTCAATACTCAACCGTCAGTCCTCGTCCTCAAACCTCAACCCTCAATCCTCAATCCTCAGTACCCAATCCTCAACCTTCAATCCTCAATCCTCAATCCTCAATCCTCAATCCTCACTCCTCAATCCTCAATCTTCAATCCTCAGTCCCAAATCCTCAATCTTCAATACTCAATCCTCAATCCTCAATCTTCAATCCTCAATCCTGAGTCCACAAACCTCAATTCTGAATCCTCAACCCTGAGTCCTCAATCTTCAGCCCTCAGTCCTGAACAATCAGTAGTCAATCCTCAATCCTCAGCAGAATATCCTCAATTCACAGTTTTCAACACTCAATACTCGATCAGCAATCTTCAAACCACTATCCACAAACATCAATTCTCATCACTCAACCCTCAGCACTCAGTCCTCAATGTTCAATCCTCAATCCTTAATTCTCAATCTTCAATCCTCAATACTGAACCTTCAATCCCCAATCCTCAATCCTCAATCCTCAATCCTCAATACTCAATCCTCAATCCTCAATCCTCAATCCTCATTCTTCAATTCTCAATACCCAATCCTCAATCTTCAATCCTCAACACCCAATCTGCAATCTTCAATCCTCAATGTTCAATCCTCAATACCCAATCCTCAATCTTCAATCCTCAACTCTCAATCCTCAATCCTCAATCCTCAATCCTCAATCCTCAATCTTCAATCCTCAATACTCAATCTTCAATCCTCAATCCTCAATCCTCGGTCCTCAACCCTCAATCGTCAATCTCCAATCCTGAATACTGAATCTTCAATCCTCAATCCTCAATCCTCAATCCTCAATCCTCAATCCTCAATCCTCAATCTTCAATCCTCGATACTCAACCTTCAATCCTCAATCCTCAGTCCACAATCTTCAATCCTCAATGCTCAATCCTCAATCCTCAATCCTCAGTCCTCAATCCTCAATCCTCAGTCCTCAAACCTCAATCCTCAACCGTCAGTCCTCGTCCTCAAACCTCAACACCCAATCCTCAATCCTCAATCTTCAATCATCAATACTCAATCTTCAATCCTCAATCCTCAATCCTCAATCCTCAATCCTCAATCCTCAATATTCAACGCACTACCCTCAGCCATCAATCCTCAATACTCAACCATCAATCCTCAATTCTCAATACTCAATAGAATATTCTGAATTCTCATGGTTCAATACTCAATCCACAATATTCAATAATCAAATCTCAATCCTCAAACATCAATTCTCAACACTCTATCCTCAACACTCAGTCCTCTCTCATCAATCCTCCATCCTCAATCCTCAATCCTCAAGGGTCAATCCTCAATCCTCAGTCCTCAACACTCAATCCTCAGTCCTCAAACATCCACCACGAATCCACAATCCTGAATCCTCAATCTTCAGCCGTAAGACCTCAACAATCAATTGTCAATCCTCAATCCTCAATAGAATATCCTCAATTCACAGTTTTCGACACTCGATATTCGATCTGCAATCTTCAAATCTCTATCCACAAACATCAATTCTCATCACTCAACCCTCAACACTCAGTCCTCAATGTTCAATCCTCAATCCTCAATTCTCAATCTTCAATCCTCAATACTGAACCTTCAATACTCAATCCTCAATCCTCAGTCCTCAATCCTCAATCCTCATTCTTCAATCCTCAATACCCAGTCCTCAATCTTCAATCCTCAATCCTCAATCCTCAATTCTCAATCCTCAATCCTCAGTCCTCAATCCACAATCCTCAATCCTCAAACCTCAATCGTCAATCGTCAGCCCTCAATCATCAATCCTCAATCGTCAATCCTCAATCCCCAATCCTCAATCTTCAATCCTCGATCCTCAATCCTCAATCCTCAATCCTCAATCTTCAATCCTCAATACTCAATCTTCCATCCTCAATCCTCAATCCTCAATCCTCAGTGCTCAATCCTCAATCCTCGATCCTCAACCATCAATCTTCAATCCTCAATACTCAATCTGCAATCCTCAATCCTCAATCCTCTATCCTCAATCCTCATTCTTCAATCCTCAATGCCCAGTCCTCAATCTTCAATCCTCAATCCTCAATCCCCAATTCTCAATCCTCAATCCTCAATCATCAATACTCACTCTTCAATCCTCAATCCTCAATACTCAATCCTCAATACTGAATCCTCAAACCTCAATACTCTATCCTCAATCCTCAATCCTCATTCTTCAATCCTCAATACCCAATACTCAATCTTCAATCCTCAATCCTCAATCCTCAATTCTCAATCCTCAATCCTCAATCCTCAGACCTCAAACATCAATACTCAACCCTCGGTCCTCGTCCTCAATCTACAACCCTCAATCCTCAATCCTCAGTACTGAATCCTCAATCCTCAATCCTCAAACCTCAATCCTCAACCGTCAGTCCCCGTCCTCAATCCTCAAACATGAATCCTCAAACCTCAGTCTTCAATCATCAATACTCAATCTTCAATCCTCAATCCTCAATCCTCATTCCTCAATCCTCAATCCTCATTCTTCAATACTCATTCTTCAATCCTCAACACCCAATCATCAATCTTCAATCCTCAATCCTCAACTCTCAATCCTCAATCCTCAGTCCTCAGTCCACAAACCTCAATCCTCAATCCTCAGCCCTCATCCTCAGTCCTCAATCCTCAAACTTCAATCCTCAATCCTCAATCCTCAATTCTCAATCCTCAATCCTCAGTCCTCAGTCCTCAAACCTCTGCCCTCAGCCCTCAGCCCTCATCCTCAATCCTCAATCCTCAATCCTCAATCCTCAGTCCTCAATCCACAATCCTCAATCCTCAAACCTCAATCGTCAATCGTCAGCCCTCGTCCTCAATCCTCAACACTCAATCCTCAATCCTCAATATTCAATCATCAATACTCAATCTTCAATCCTCAATCCTCAATCTTCAATCCTCAATCCTCAATTCTCAGTCCTCAATACTCAATCCTCAATCGTCAATCCTCAATCCCCAATCCTCAATCTTCAATCCTCGATCCTCAATCCTCAATCGTCGATCCTCAATCTTCAATCCTCAATACTCAATCTTCAATCCTCAATCCTCAATCCTCAATCCTCAATGCTCAGTCCTCAATCCTCAATCCTCAACCACAATCTTCAGTCCTCAATACTCAATCTGCAATCCTCAATCCTCAATCCTCAATCCTCAATCCTCATTCTTCAATCCTCAATGCCCAGTCCTCAATCTTCAATCCTCAATCCTCAATCCTCAATTCTCAATCCTCAATACTCAATCCTCAATCTTGAATCCTCAATACTCATTCTCCAAACCTCAAACCTCAGTGCTCAAACCTCAATTCTGATTCCTCAAATCTAAATTCTGAATCCTCAATCCTGAACCCTCAATCTTCAGCCCTCAGTCCTCAACAATCAGTTGTCAATCCTCAATCCTCAACAGAATATCCTCAATTCACAGGTTTCAGTACTCAATACTCAACCTGAAATCTTCAAATCTCTATCCACAAACATCAATTCTCATCACTCAACCCTCAACACTCAGTCCCGAATCCTCAATCTTCAATCCTCAATCCTCAATCCTCAATCCTCAATCCTCAACCTTCAATCCTCAATACTCAATCTTCAATCCTCAATCCTCAATCCTCGGTCCTCAATCCTCAATCCTCAATCCTCAATTCTCAATCCTCAATCCTCAATCCTCAGACTTCAAACACCAATACTGAACCCTCAGTCCTCGTCCTCAATCCACAACCATCAATCCTCAATCCTCAATATTCAATCATTAATATTCAGTCTTCAATCCTCAATCCTCAAACCTCAATCCTCAATGCTCAATACTCAGTCCTCAATCCTCAATCTTCAATCCTCAATACTCAATCATCAATCCTCAATCTTCAATCCTCAGTCCCAAATCCTCAATCTTCAATACTCAATCCTCAATCCTCAATCTTCAATCCTCAATCCTCAATACTCAATCCTCAATCCTCAATCCTCAATCCTCATTCTTCAATTCTCAATACCAAATCCTCAATCTTCAATCCTCAACACCCAATCCGCAATCTTCAATCCCCAATGTTCAATTCGCAATACCCAATCCCCAATCTTCAATCCTCAATCCTCAATCCTCAATCCTCAATCTTCAATCCTCAATACTCAATCTTCTATCCTCAATCCTCAGTCCTCACTCCTCAATCCTCATTCTTCAATCCTCAATACCAAATCCTCAATCCTCAATCCTCAATTCTCAATCCTCAATCCTCAATCCTCAGACTTCAAACACCAATTCTCAACCCTCAGTCCTCGTCCTCAATCCACAACCCTCAATCCTCAATCCTCAATCTTCAATCCTCAATACCCAATCTTCAATCCTCAATCCTCAAACCTCAATCCTCAATCCTCAGTCCTCAATTCTCAATCCTCAATCTTCAATCCTCAGTCCCCAATCCTCAATCTTCGACCCTCAATCCTCAATCCTCAATCCTCGATCCTCAGTCCTCAATCCTCAATCCTCAATCCTCAATGTTCAATCCGCAATACCCAATCCTCAACCTTCAATCCTCAATCCTCAATCCTCAATCCTCAACCCTCAATCTTCAATCCTCAATACTCAATCTTCAATCCTCAATCCTCAATCCTCAATCCTCAATGCTCAATCATCAATCCTCAATCCTCAACCCTCAATCTACAATCCTCAATACACAATCTGCAATCCTCAATCCTCAATCCTCAATCCTCACTCTTCAATCCTCAATGCCCAGTCTTCAATCATCAATCCTCAATCCTCAATCCTCAATTCTCAATCCTCATTCCTCTATCATCAGTCCTCAATCTTCAATCCTCAAACCTCAATTCTCAATACTCAATCTTCAATCCTCAATCCTCAATTCTCAATCCTCAATACTGAATCCTCAAACCTCAATCCTCTATCCTCAATCCTCAATCCTCATTCTTCAATCCTCAATACCCAATACTCAATCTTCAATCCTCAATCCTCAATCCTCAATCCTCAATTCTCAATCCTCGAGCCTCAATCCTCAGACCTCAAACATCAATACTCAGACCTCAGTCCTCGTCCTCAATCCACAACCCTCAATCCTCAATCCTTAGTCCTCAATCCTCAATCCTCAATCCTCAAACCTCAATCCTCAACCGTCAGTCCCCGTCCTCAATCTTCAAACATGAATCCTCAATCCTCAGTCTTCAATCATCAATACTCAATCTTCAATCCTCAATCCTCAATCCTCATTCCTCAATCCTCAATCCTCATTCCTCAATCCTCATTCTTCAATCCTCAACACCCAATCCTCAATCTTCAATCCTCAATCCTCAACTCTCAATCCTCAATCCTCAGTCCTCAGTTCACAAACCTCAATCCTCAACACTCAGCCCTCATCCTCAATCCTCAATCCTCAAACTTCAATCCTCAATCCCCAATGCTCAATTCTCAATCCTCAATCCTCAGGCGTCAGTCCTCAAACCTCTACCCTCAACTCTCAGCCCCCATCCTCAGTCCTCAATCCTCAATCCTCAATCCTCAGTCCTCAATCCACAATCCTCAATCCTCAAACCTGAATCGTCAATCGTCAGCCCTCGTCCTCAATCCTCAACACTCAATCCTCAATCCTCAATATTCAATCATCAATACTCAATCTTCAATCCTCAATCCTCAATCTTCAATCCTCAATCCTCAATTCTCAGTCCTCAATACTCAATCCTCAATCGTCAATCCTCAATCCCCAATCCTCAATCTTCAATCCTCGATCCTCAATCCTCAATCCTCAATCCTCAATCTTCAATCCTCAATACTCAATCTTCAATCCTCAATCTTCAATCCTCAATCCTCAATCCTCAATCCTCAATCCTCAATCGTCAATCTTCAATCCTCAATACTCAATCTTCAATCCTCAATCCTCAATCCTCAATCCTCAATCCTCAATCCTCATTCTTCAATCATCAACCTTCAATCCTCTATCTTCAATCCTCAATCCTCAATCCTCAATCCTCAACCCTCAATCTTCAGTCCTCAGTCCTCAAACCTCAATCCTGAATCCCCTATCCTGAATCCTCAATCTTCAGCCCTCAGTCCTCTACAATCAGTTGTCAATCTTCAATCCTCAATAGAGTATCATCAATTCACAGTTTTCATTACTCAATACTCAATCTGCAATCTTCAAATCTCTATCCACAAACATCAATTCTCATCACTCAACACTCAACACTCAGTCCCCAATCCTGAATATTCAATTCTCAATCCTCAATCCACAATCCTCAACGTTCAATCCTCAATACTCAATCTTCAATGCTCATTCCTCAATCCTCAATCCTCAATTCTCAATTCTCAATCGTCAATCTTCAATCGTCAATACTCAATCTTCAATCCTCAATCCTCAATCCTCGGTCCTCAATCCTCGGTCCTCAATCCTCAACCGTCAATCTCCAATCCTGAATACTCAATCTTCAATCCTCAATCATCAATCCTCAGTCCTCAATCTTCAATCCTCAGTACTCAAACTGCAATCCTCAATCCTTAGTAGTCACTCCTCAATCCTCATTCTTCAATCCTCAATACCGAATCCTCAATTTTCAATCCTCAATCCTCAATCCTCAATTCTCAATCCTCAATCCTCAATCCTCAATCCTCAGTCCTCAATCCTCAATCGTCAATATTCAATCCTCAATACTCAATCTTCAATACTCAATCTTCAATCCTCAATCCTCAATCCTCAATCCTCAATCCTGGATTCTCAATCTTCAGTCCTCAATACTCGATCTTCAATCCTCAATCCTCAATCCTCAATCCTCAATCCTCAATCCTCAGTCCTCAATCCTCAAACCTCAATCCTCAACCGTCAGTCCTCGTCCTCAATCCTCAACCCTCAATCCTCAATCCTCCCATCTTCAATCATCAATACTCAATCTTCAATCATCAATCCCCAATCCTCAGTCCTCAAACCTCAATCCTGAATCCTCAATCCTGAATCCTCAATCTTCAGCCCTGAGTCCTCAACAATCAGTTGCCAATCCTCAATCCTCAATAGAATATACTCAATTCACAGTTTTCAATACACAATACTCAATCTGCAATCTTCAAATCTCTATCCACAAACATCAATTCTCATCACTCAACCCTCAACACTCAGTCCTCAATGTTCAATCCTCAATCCTCAATCGTCAATCTTCAATCCTCAATACTCAATCTTCAATACTCAATCCTCAATTCTCAATCCTCAATGCTCAATACTCAATCGTCAATCCTCAATCCCCAAACCTCAATCTTCAATCCTCAATCCTCAATCCTCAATCCTCAATCCTCAGTCCTCAATCTTCAATCCTCAATACTCAATCTTCAATCCTCAATCCTCAATCCTCAATACTCAATCCTCAATCCTCAGTCCTCAATCCTCAAACATCAATCCTCAATCGTCAATCGTCAGCCCTCGTCCTCAATCCTCAACACTCAATCCTCAATCCTCAATATTCAATCATCAATACTCAATCTTCAATCCTCAAACCTCAATCTTCAATCCTCAATCCTCAATTCTCAGTCCTCAATACTCAATCCTCAATACTCAATCTCCAATCCTCAAACCTCAGTCCTCAAACCTCAATCCTCAGTCCCCAAACCTCAATCTTCAACCCTCAATCCTCAATCCTCAATCCTCGATCCTCAGTCCTCAATCCTCAATCCTCAATCCTCAATCCTCAATCCTGAATCTTCAATCCTCAATACTCAATCTCCAATCCTCAAACCTCAGTAATCAAACCTCAATTCTGAATCGTCAAATCTCAATTCTGAATCCTCAGTCCTGAACCCTCAATCTTCAGCTCTCAGTCCTCAACAATCAATTGTCAATTCTCAATCCTCAATAGAATATACTCAATTCACAGTTTTCAATACACAGTACTCAATCTGCAATCTTCAAATCTCTATCCGCAAACATCAATTCTCATCACTCAACACTCAACACTCAGTCCTCAATGTTCAATCCTCAATCCTCAATCCTCAATCATCAATCCTCAATCCTCAATCCTCAGTCCTCAAACCTTTATCCTGAATCCTCAATCCTGAATCCTCAATCTTCAGCCGTGAGTCCTCA